>NC_047025.1:7630578-7949075 GCF_902652985.1 Pecten maximus
AAAGATGAGGGCCATTGATAACTTTAATTGGTAATTTCATAATTTAACAACGAAAACGCTTCTCAACGAGAGTTTATACAAGTTACTTCCCCTTGATAATCTCGTTGATGAGTTATATACATGCAACTAATCACGAGCATGCGTATTTCGGGGCGATAAAGCGGGTCAATGTCTATTATTTTAACGTTTTATCTATCAGCCTTTTTTTTTTATCCTTTTCTTAAACCGACGTCTCCAATCATATAAATATTATTTCAATCTTTTGAGGGACGAATCAGAATGAAATTATTTTCTCCTATGATTAATGCGTGCCGCTAGGTGGCGCGGCTGTAGTCCGCATTTGCACGTGCTGTAGCACGGTATGGTCATTCAGAGCGACCACGTTATACGGTCAACACGTATACATTTTTACAAGGTTAGGCTTTGTGGTATGAGAGGGGAGTGGTACGTTTTAAGGACATTTTGGTGGGGTACATTGAGGTATGAGTGAGGGCAGTGTTTGTAAATACATGAATATCATAATGTTAATAAACTCAGTCCGGGTGTGGTCCCGCCTTGCAATTTATATGATTGTTGAGCTATTATTGTGTTAAGGCACAATTGTGTTATATAGGAGAATTCATGAATCGTATTCAGGAAATTGAAATCAATTATTGCGCGGAAGGAGAACATGTGGTGTTTGGTTTTTTTATTATGTTTTATGTTGAAATAATTCGGTCTCATCCTGAACCCATCGGGTATTGTTGTAGAAATATGTAACAGTAGATTGCCCGAGGAGTTCCGAATGGTTCGTGATGACGCGGTCCTCGCCGAGGAAAATTACCTAAAAGGCTAACATATCGACTCAATTCATAGGAAAATAAATCCTTTATTTTGCAAATCAACAACTGCTTCACTAACAAGGGAAGCAAAATATATTTATATATTGTTACTTTACCAAGCATAATAATCATCTGTGTTGTGGTCCACCAGTAAGTAATTACTGTAAGAGTTATACATAGAATAAATAAATAACAACATCGTGAACATACCAATAAAAATCCTTCTATTACACAGAGATAACTTCTATGCTTTGGTAGAGTCTAAGACACTAGATCAAAATCCACATTCATTTAAAATGTAACAAAAACGTTGATAACAAAGCATATTAAACATTTATCACATTATCGAAAAAAAAAAAGAAAAAAAAATCATCTAAAAGAAAAAAAAACGTTCACCAAAATAAAAAAAAAATGGGTGGTCGGGTGACACGGGTTACACACGCCTTACACACGCCTTTCACCTACGGCCCCTTACGTGTTCCATCCTTGCCAACAATTTATAGTAAATCAAATCATTGTCATCGAAGCCAGTTGTAGGTATTATGATAAAACACGAAGATCCTTCTTGGTTGATAATACATTTTCAATTAACGAAAATGATAGGTTCTGGATTTCGTTATGATCCCGTAAAAAATGAAAGATATGTATGCAGAGAAATTCAAAATAATAATGATAATGATGAAAATAAATGAATGAAAAATATATAAAATGCAAATTATTTACCAAAATATGTACTATTTTGACTGGTATCATAACCTATGCAGTAGACCACAAAGCCATCACTCGTTCAATAAAAGTAAACAAACGTTTATGAGCAAACAAGAATGACAAAATCAAAGATATTATTATAAATCCTTCAATAAATAATTATTAGTCAGATCTGGTACTTCCAGGAAATTGTAACCGTTACTAATTATATAAATTTATTCTGGATTAAATTTCTCACGATATCATAAAATATATACATTATTGCTATATATATATGAATGGAACACATCGTCAAGCATGATAATTATATTAAATACAAAATGCTTTCAAACAACTGGAAGTTAGATTCCTCCTCCATTTCAAGACCAACAATGGGCATCGCGAATTGTAGCCATACGAATCATCTAAATATAGGTTACGGATTGTATGAGGCACGAATGGTATTTTTTAGTCAATGTTAACACAACAAGCAAAGCTTACCAACATAATAACGAAATCAATAATTAAACAAAAAAATATGGATTTCCAGGGAGACGTCTGAAAATGCACAAAGATAACAAAACCATGTGCTCCGGAAGAGTAAGAACAAAAGGAACACAATTAATTAATAAATAAGAACTGCAGTGCTCTAGAATTCAGGTCGACGATAACCATATTATTCTACTAATATATACCAATATATTAAATGGCTGTGTTATCATTTCAATAACCAAATATATGTATATGAAATATAAATATGTGACTCAATATGCATAACATTTACCCTAATGCAGGATAAGAGATTAATCTCCTAGCAATAGCCAAACAAATAGCGGCTACTAAATCTCGTAATATATTATGCACCTAAAGGATTTTTTATCTAAAATATCTGAAAATAAAGGCTCACTTTTTGTTAATCTAAATTATTGAAGTCAATAAAGATAACATTTTTAAAGGTGAATGAAGTTGTTCGGGACCTATAGTGAAATCACGATCTCATGATATCATGATCTTATTTGAAAACTCATAATTGACCTGAACAGGATCTTTGTGCCTCTTGGTTTTGTTAGTTCAGCATGTTCGCATCAAGTCACCCTCAGTAGTTATAATGCCCGTGAAAATATGCCAGTATCCCCATAAACATTATCTTTCATGATCAAAAAGCTCACCATCATAAAAAGATTCACATTCTAAAAACTTCCACGAGATCCAACATTTAAACAAATTGTGATTCAGTTTGATGAGATGTTTGCATTTTCTGTATTCTCATGAATTTAGGATGCATAATTAGATGGCAATTTTGATAAATTAACCACAAATCTGCAGGATGTACAAAGCAGCCAAGCATAGTAATGACGTGTCTCAAGCGAAGATAAACAGCAGCAGCAACAACAATATCAAAACAGCAACCTTGGTTGGTCATAGCCTGAAGATATATACCGATATGCACAAGATTCTGGCTTACTTAGCCAAAGTTTAGCTTAAACATATGTCTTTCGGATGTACGCTTACACTGGCGTGATCTACATGACTAAATCAAGGTCACGACGTCAGACACTGTTGATACGTGTCAGCATCAAATTTGGCATCAGAATTCACACACATCCAGGGACGATGTTGATATATGTCAAGTTATTAATTTATATATCTTAGGTTTCTGTCTGACCAGGAACAATTAGAAATGTCTTTTGCATCATCGAACTAAATTTATCTGAAATGAAAGAAAAAATAAATAGAAATTAAGTAAAAGAAAAATGAAAACTTTTTAATACCTAAAGGTAGTCTATCAATAACAAAAGGAATGAAAATAATTGAATACATCATCATAGCCTGAAAACATGTATTTGATTAAATATGTATCTGTTTAACTTGTCTTTAAGATTGAACGAGAAGTTTCACTAGATGATCCCATAGATTTATTAAACTATATATTTATTTCTTCAAAAAATGTGACAACTCAATTATATGAAGTGTCGCGAAACAAGCCTTAAACTTAAGCCAAGTTTTATATAACAAAGTTAGATTGCCATTTACTCAAGGAGATTCATTTCAAATCTATGAACACGTCAGCGGTTCTCTGATTAAATATTATCTTGCCTATCTAACAACATACAATCAGAATCTGTGAAATTAAATCATTTGTAAAAACCGAAACTGTTATAAAAAAAAATGAGCAATACCTAACGCCGTATAGGTTCATTTTTATTGACATATCTAAATATTGCATTACTTACCCATGAAAGGTACTTGTATTTTCATGTAAACAAAAGGAAAATAAAACAACATTCCACTGGCAATGAATATACAGGCGTAGATAAACTGTACTCTAGGACTTTGTATAATAGGAGAAATCAGTAGATATGATGCTATAAGGAACACAAAGATTGGTATGACGATTGGAACCTGTAAAAAAAAAAATATAATATTACATAAATTTGATAATAATCATAATTCATAACTATAGTGATGTTTATTTCATTATTCATTTGTTACTTTATAATTGTAAACACTAACTAAGTGTGAAATTAAAATTATAAATTTGGTTATGGCTGAGACGTAATGTTCCTTACTACATCAGGTTTGTGTCAGCTTGGCAGTATGTATACTATAATCTACCTTACCTTATAAGGCATGTGTTAATCTCTTTTAGTATGACGTAATGTACCTATCCTTATAAGGCCTATGTCAATTCCGTTGTGTCTGGGATGTAATATACTCAACTATATAAGGTAATGTAGATTTGGCTGTGACCTACGGTACTTTACCTTATGAGGTATATGTCTATGATTTGCTGTGTATAATATAATATTTACATTTGTCTGGCATTGTCACTATATAGTCTGTTTGAGAGCTCTGGCATTGATGTACGCTTAAATGCCATCCTATCACGCGCTACATTTATCAGCGTATTAATAAAAACAAACCGGAACTACAATATCCAATAAACATAACTTTGCAAGCAAACAAATCATAATGTGCACACATTATGTTATTTGCTTGCAAAGCTCTAGCACATTATGATTTGTTTTCTTGCAAAGCTCTAGCATTCAAATAGATCATAATACCATACAAAAACAGATCAATACTTAAATGTACCTCATCTTATAAGGAATTTGTAAAAAAAAAAAAAATAGTGTTGCGTAATGTATCTAGCCTAATAAGGTTTGTGTAAATTTGTTTGTTTCTCTGACGTCATTAACCAGGCCAGATAAGGCCTATGTAAAACTATTTGTTTCTGTGACGTAACGTACCTTACCGTATAAGGTCGGTACGCATTCTGTTATGTCTATGACGTAAAGTACCTTACCATATATGGTTTGTGTATATTTGGTTGACGTAATGCTCCTTACCTTATACGGTCTATGTAAATTTGGCTGTGTATACCGAAGGACTAGGACAGAAAATATCGTCATGCTGTAGATAAACCAGGCAGAGAATCCATAGAAGTCCATCAGCGTGCTGATATCTCCTGGTATCAGGATAGCAAATCCTACCAAGGACTGTAAAACAGGCAGAGGTAACCATGAACCTTATAATACTTATAGAGTTGTTTCCCTTCCTTAGAGAGTTGGATTATTAATGAATTGTATAATATTTACAGAGTTATTCCCCTTGACATAAAGGCAAACATATGTATCAGTGATGATGAACTGTTTGGGTAACTTTAAAGAAAAATACTTTCTTTTTAACAGAATGAACTTGAACTGCATCTAAGCAAACATGGGTTATAGTACATGTTATGTTGGGGTAATATACGTATATAAGTTTCAGATGTGCTTTATACTAGAAAACGTAATCGTCAAAAATGAGGACAAGGAAAAGAGTATTTGTCGTCTTTGCAACCAAAGGGGTCAATTTATAGACTTTCCTTTCCTTACGGTATCCTTTGAATGGTTAATGGCTATTTGAATGCTCTGTATGATAATACGACTGTAGTTTAATGTAGTCAGAAACAGTCACGGAATCATATACAGCTGAGGTCTTTGATCAATATGATTATCAAAAGGTGAAAAATTATCCGCTTATGATTTTAGTTGGCGCCTTCGAAATAGTCAAAGGATTAGTCTAACGATGGGCGTTTTTGTTTATGGCTAAAACCAATAATAGGACTAAGGCAGCCTGTTTTCTCCTATGTCACTATCCAGGTAGACATAGAACGGAACCCTTGGAGACATGAAGACATGTAACTTACCGTAAATAAGACTGACGGGAGAGGGGTAAGTCTTGTCATGTTGATAAAGGATAAGACTTGGGGAAAGTTCCCTCCCCTGGCGGCTACATACACCAACCTACAACACGAGTGAGGATTATTACAACGTAGCCAGAATGTCAAATAAAACAGATCTGAAATGGAAATCAAACGGAATGACTTAACCCAGTGTTGATGAATATTTATGTATAATCGGATATCAACTAATTTTGATAACGAACATTGACTAGTGATATGTTTCAGAATATCAACATGAACCTAAAATTCTTTGGAAATCCAATAATAGATATTATTTAAAAAAAATTATGGAAATGATGGCTAATTTGGACCCTCCCATCCAGATTTTGCATTTCTTTTGGCCTATTTGGAGTGTTTTTGTAATCGGCTCCAGTGTTATGCGTCATAAAAGGACAAACAGCTTTATGGCTTAGATATTTTGCTCTACTGTATCTAATTTTCAATTTGATTAGAAAGGTGCTAATGTATTGTAAGTTTTTTGCACAATCCTAATAATAATTGGAAACACAAAAAATAGATGGTATTGTTATTGTCGTTAAATAAAATATAAGGGAAGTAACTCTGGTGATTCTAAGTAATTACAAACCTTGATGTGGCAAACAGACAACCATTGGCTGCACCGAGACATGATATGACGACAAAGAGAGGGACGGTCCATGCCATCACACCAAGCATATGGTCGCCCCACGTCTGTAACGAGAATGCGTGAAACAATACGTGAAGTGAAACAATACGTGAAGTGAAACAATACGTGAAACAATACGTGAAACAATAAACACCTGGTAATGCTTGTGTGAATATATTCACTGAAATAAATCCCATTAATGTTTTATTAGCTTAGTTTCTTTTGTTATTTCGTAATGTTAACCATAATGACTTACTTAGTTTGTTTATATATAAACTCGTCTCCTGTCGGCTTTTCGTATTCATTGATTACTATTACTTTTTACACTACAAACTTTCATGCGTATTTAATAGACTGAGCAAATAACAATAATAATTTGAAAGATATATATATATATACTTTTTATAAAAAAAATACCTACCACAGCCACGGCATGAGATTCCAGAACTTCATGTTTAGACATGACTGCAAAGTAGCCGATGTTTGCTAAAAGGTAGCACACCGTGGTCATAGGAATTCCAATAATAATAGCTAAAGGCAGATTTCTGAAAAGAGAATTTTTTTTATGTTTACCATTATTGTTGTACTTCCTCATATGTCCATTCCTTGGAAATAAATCATGATATACAACTCTCACTATATAATGTTATATCTCGATGAGTGATATAACTTCGGAGATATGTTTATTAATTGTTAATTTTGTTTTCTATTGTCTAGCCTCATTTTCATTGTTGTCTCTTTGCGTCATACTTAATGAGATAACTCTACTCATGTAGAGTGTGACTTTTCTGAGACTTCAGCAGAAACGGAAAGATAAAGTTTTACGTCGTAAGAATTAACTGACTGAACGATAGGCCATTATTTTTCTGAGGTTTTTGCTGAAAATTCAAAGATTTAGTCCAAGTCCTGATGTGCCCCATAGCATATCAATCGTATGATGCGATAAAAAATAATACCCAGTGTGTTCTACTAAGGAGGCATTTAAGAGTCCAAAAGCATGAGATCGCCATTGCAGAACTGTGGATCGTAATCCCCTCACTTCCGTCCTGTCTGTGCTTTATTCCGTATTTTCATTTGTCCCCATATGAGATTGGATTTTGCGAAAATGCTAACATACAGTTCAAATTAAAGTAAATGCCAAAACAATAATGTTACTTACTTTTGAGGGCTCTTCAATTCTTCTGTTACCAAATTCAAATTATTCCTTAAAAAATAAAACAAATATGAAATGCTTTATGTAAATGAGCTAATAAGGTAATTATATAAACCTGCATGACTGCATGAATCGTTGTACTACATTTCATTCAAAGTAATGGTTTAAAGCTTGGTATATGAATTTAACATGAAATCTAAATAACTGATCGATATCTGGATAATGTTAAATTCTTGGAAAAGCTTATGAAGTAATATAAAAATGACGGAAATTTTTATCAAAACCGATATCACAGCTTGAAAATGAAACTATATTAGGAAGCAATTCAATACAATAAAATATGTACCATCCATCAAACGCCCACAGTCCATTGTAGAAAGCTATAGCAATGAGGCCAACATTCTCACTTGTCCCTTCAAAGCCTTCTGCTAAATGTTCACCGCCATCTTGGGAAGAAATTTTTTATCTTCAAGTTATTTTAAGACAATTCTTAAACAAGCTGTGTACACATATACAAAATAGTTATAATAATGACACTGGCTATTTTTGTTAGCACGGATAGAAGCAGTTTTTGGAGGTACCAGGAAAAACAACATGGTCGGCAGGTTTACTGAAAACCGACCGGGTTATTTGGAAGACAATGATGAACAAAATACAACTATTGGTCAATATAAATTATTGTTCTTAACAGGATTTGATTTGGGATTTACCATCAACGTGTGAGAGTATTGGACGTGAATATACATACATAAGTGAAACCGTTTTGGTAAGACAAACGTAAGTAATAAATTAAGGATTGATTTTCTAGTGATTCTTCCTAGGAGTTGTAACTTTAAGTTTCATTTGGTTTTTTTTACGCCAATAATTTTTGTTTGTTTTTAAAACTTTTTCAGAAACTGATGATATAGATAAAGTTTTTTGTCTGGAGTGTTATGTTTACCTGTTACTAATTTGTATATCCCACCGACAGTGATGATGGCTATGGCGAGTAGTTTGGCGATTGTACAGAATGACTGGAGCCATACAGCGACCTTTACACTTGTAATGTTTACAAAGGTGACTAGAACTGTAAACAAAATAGAGAGTTCTTTAGCCTAACATGAACACTTCAAGTTTACAATCAATAGAGGAAATGTCGTCGATCTGTTGTTTAACTCCAACAATAAAATATTCTAACATGTTCTACAGTAACTTGCTGATTTTCGATAGAAAAAGAGCATCCGAAATATAACGAATGGACATAAATACATGTGACACGAATCCATCACAGAGGTTTTTGGGGACCCTTATTTCCATATTAATTTTGTTTGTTCTTTTAATTAAAATATGTTGCAATTGAGTAAAGTTGTAAGCAATGGATACGCACTCTTGGTCATTCCGTTATTGTACTTTTTCCTATCTATATTAATAAATTCAAATTAACATTTGCCAAATAGCAGTATGTTGATATATATATTTATTGTAGACGACTATGAAGATTATGGAAGATATCATAATTGATCAGTCGCCTCAAGTAAACTCTTTCTTTCTCTGCTTTCTTTCTTTCTTTCTCCTTTTTGTAAACAATATATTAAAACACATCAGACTTGACAACATAACACTTACGCATGGCGACTGCTGTTATTAATTTAACAGCATTAAGAGGAGGGTCACAATCCGGGAAAAAAGGCTTGGCGACATAGGTACCTAGACTAAGGCTGATAAGAGCAAACTGGGTCGGACGTATTATGAAGAGAGACACCTGTAACAACATCACACGTAGATACATGAATCATGCACTTAACGTAAATGCATTAAATGTGATAAAAATAGAAAGGTTGCAGACATTTGTTTTTCACTTTTGTTTTCATGTTTTCACGCGTGAAAATTATGATGCAATTTCGTTTTATCTTTTTTTATTTTACAAGTTTAAGATATAACTGTATACAAAGAAAATTGAATACATGTTTTATACTTACCCAGTCAAATATAAATGAAGGAATAGCACCAAATTTGCTCATATGCCCATACGTGAACATGAGGTAGGAATGCTCTCCTCCAGATTTGGGTATAGCTGTTCCCATCTCGGCATAGGATAGCGCACCTTACAATACAAAATTATACAGTTAATTTGTGAAGGTTCATTTGCAGGTAATGGTGATATAACAATATATATGAAAGTATATAGATGTTAATGATAAACAGTTTATATAAGATAGCAATATGTGTATTGCTATCGATAGACAAGGTTTCCTTACCGGGCAAGGAACCTTGTATGTTAAGCATAGCAATTAATCCTTGCTCATTGATCAAACAGCGATCACTATAATTTGCTAATTAACAGACTATTAATGGAATGCTTCTGATACTAAAATTATCCTCATTACACGTGACTGAATAACAATATTAAACATACCTATTAATCCTGTTTCATCATTTTGAAATTACAGTGAATTTTATTTAACAAAAAAAAATCTTTCCCTGATATTTTTGTGGTATAGCCTTTACCAGGTAAAACCTATTTATAGTCTCCTACCCACCAAACCCCCTCCAAATCAGCACATATCTTATCATGTTATGTACAGCAGTAAAGGAGTATTATATAATCACTATTATATTCACCATCACGTAATTCAACCCATTTGGGCTAAAACCAGTCCTTTGATATTTGAGGTGGTGGGTTTTTAGTCTCCGACTTGCATGCCACGGTTTGATTAATTTGAATAGGGACACGGCTCAGAATATTAAAAAAGAATATTAAAAATGTTCTTTAGAAATCCAATTTTGCAAATTATGAAATTTACTGAATTATTGAAAATTTTACCTCCCCGTCAAAATTTTGTTATTTCTTTCGATTTGTTTCTAATTTTGGAATCACTGACGAGACCTAGAAGGAGGAAACAGCTGTTTGGTACAGATTAATTAATTTTTCATCTGCTGTATTTTTTTATCAATTTATCTTGTGTGTTTTATGAACAATCATTTCACACATATCTATCCATTTTACTGTACTCGAAGATTTATGTTGCAAAATGACTGTTGACCCTTAACTTACCTAGTGTGACAACAAGTCCGCATAAAGCCCAGATGATCATGCTCATGGCCACCGATCCGGTGCCTTCTAATATACCTTTTGGGGAAATGAATATCCCTGATCCTGATGGATAAAAGATGAAAAATGTTATGTAATGTACATCCGGGGCGTGACATCTATGACGTTTATTTTTTGTAATGTTTAACGTCGTGTAAACAGCTATGGGCATTTAAGTATACGGCATCTATTAGGCTTATATTGATTATATGACCATTTACTTAACTCAAGGGGGAAAACCAGGCAATTGTTAGTGAACAGATTCCTTGATAATACCTGTATTAGAATCCAATATATATGGACACGATTTGGCTCACAAAGTTGACAATAGTGTACAAGCTTAAATCTTTACAGAACAAACAATCCTGACCTGTTGACCTTTATCAAGATTTACTCATTTTTTCTATGAAAAGTATTTCTTAGTGTCTTCATTTCTATCGTGTAAGCGTGTATCTAGATAAACAGTCATTTATCAAATTCTTTTTACTTATCCTATGGAGAATACACGCGTATTTGAAATGTACTCATTTATCAAATTGTACTCATTTATCCTTTAAAGCATACTCGCATTTAAATGCTACTCACCTATCATTGATCCTACGATAAGGCCGACCCCTGTAAACAAACCCACACTCTTCTTTAGCTTTACCTCTCCACTGCTGGATTCAGAGTCCGTGCTGGAGGAATCTGAAATTTATTCAAATACTTTGTCATTTTTCAAAGAAAAACGTAAATTTCAGCCAACAAAAAAACAATGGATTTTTGTGTGTGAGGTTAGGTGACTTTACGCTCCGCCACATTCATCTGACAAAACGAGACACCAATACAATACATATTTAGGATGGAAGCGTTGATCAACTGGTTTAAGAAGTCTTAACATACTACCCAGGTGCGTTACCTGAAACACAGTAAACCTTAAAATATTCTCGACTATAAACGTCAACTGCGAAACGTTCGTGGATATTCATTTTTTGAGTTTTACTCTCAATTTCGGAACCTGGAAATATTTTGAAATTTTGCCACTTCAAAAGAAAATAAAACTCTATTACATAGTAATTTTATCTTCTCATTTGACAACACACATGGTTGACTTTTAAAGGTTCAGACAGACAGTAAATGTCGTTTGATCATTATGACGTTGTGATTACATGTATTATCATTTGGACGCACTATCATCTAATTTATGTTCCTTTTGGAAATGAATGACTTATCTTAATTATTTTCAATTAATATTTAACAAACATACAGATAGAGGCGACTGAAGATCCAGATATGCCATTTACAGTCGTTATAAATGAGCAATAATTGATACAGAATGCAATCTTTATGCAATGCATTGTTTATTGTTAAACATGAAGGTCATCCACGATATGCTGACTTTTTAAATGCCATGTTGCATACTGTCTGCACGTGATCGATGCATGGTTTTGCACATTACTACAATTATCTAGACCATGGGTCAACCGACACGGACCAATTAACCACGAACAATGCCGAACACACAATTATCTGAGTTGTGATTTTTGTTGAACCTGTTGACTCTGTTGTGGATTATTTGGTTCTATTCAAAAGATTTACTTGTCCTGTGATTTACTCACGCGTCTGTAATTCTATGAACACGTGTTTGTGTTAGATGTGCGTGTGTGTGAGTATTTGTGTATGTGTGTAAAGTCTTTGATTGTATACATCGTATTTGTTACGTACATGATACAAGATACAATTGTTTGTATTTTGTGTCGTGTGTTTTGACAGGTATGATTCTCTTTAGTTGGAAATAAAAAGGTCAATGACCCTTTTTTCGGCATTGTCATTTAGAACGTGTGTCAAAAACGTTACAGAATATGATTTTTAACACATGGATCTGTCTCCTTTAAATAGTTTGTCATCAACAATAGAAATCAAACCTGCCTAACATACCACGCGTATCCAGCGAAGTCTCTATAAAGCCCACTAGAAATTGTACCCAGCTCAGTAGATATATGACCTCCTTTTATTTGCTGTCTTGTCTCCCTAACATTTGAAGATATCATTAACAAATTTGAGGCTGTTGGAAGCTGCATTCAATTCAAGACAGATTATTTTTATGAATTTAATACTTTTTTGGGGATATTATCAAACGCTTCAGTCACGATGTTACCGAGAACAAAAACCATTGACTGAGAACACACCGGGCTCTCAGTTCTCATAAGGTGTAATAAACGCATCCAGGATAATATTCGGACTGAGAGCAACGACGAGACTCATTCATGATCAATCAATCAAATTTCCGCGACATTAAATCCTGAATACGTTATGTCGTGTCAGCCTTTTACTGTATAGATAAATGTCCATGTGAGTAGAGAACAGCGAATGTGTGTAACGACTTATGGCTTGGGATTGCATCAGCTTCAAGCCAGCTGTGAATACGATCAGCTACTGGGATTTCATCATACTTGGCTGCGGGGATTAGGGTCAAATAGGCTGCATACGTCTATTTAAACATTGATGTGTTTACTTTGATTACGATTTCATTTCCCTTTAATGTGTTAAGTGTCTTTAAAATCTACAAATGATACAAATTATATGTTTACCTTTCCAATGTTTACACATTAGGTAAGATATTGGTTCTATGTCAACGGGCAATGTCAACAAAGATATGAAATCGAAATGTCACTACGGCTAAAGAAAAATAATGCACTCAGTGAGTACCGGTGTCGAAACCAACACAGAGGGAGGTTAAAATGGTTCTAGTAAATGTCCAAACAAAACATAGAAAATATATGAGTAATTTGTTTAACAGGCAAACAATAAGATTGACACTGAAACGGTCAGCCTTGTAAGACTTCACCGTATGTTCAATACATTATGATTGCTCTGGTGAATATATAGACCGTGTGAATTGGGCAATACAATCATGACAATAGGTGTTTTAGGAAGATCTTGTCCTACATTCACTATTTCATTCTTTATTTTCGTTAGTGATTAATTCATTCATCATATTTCATGTTTATATGTGACAATGAAATACTATCTAGGATACATTTCATACTTCTGCTTTGAATGGATATTAAAACATACATTTTATGCTTAACTAGCACATATATACCTGTATCTCAACCTAGAGAGAAACTCGTGGTTTCATTCATATCGATTTTATTTAGCACGAATACTGATTTATGTTGTGAAGTCATAGATATGAGAAGAGCAGTTTTCTAGATATAATATCTAAATCAGTTTTTGATTTACTGATTGTGAGAGCTCATTCATGGAAAGCTAACAACTGTTACGTCGAATGAAATTTCCCTTCTGTTTATCGATTAATCCCAGCGGAATCTATGTGCCAAAGACAGTCTCCTGCCTTCATCTAGAAACACGTACTTTCTGTCATACGTGAAACATTTCTCTTAATTTCTCATTGTACGCCCCACTGTCGAACTGTTCGCGATAGTGACAGAGAAATGTTTTATAATTTTTAAAATCGTCTAAGGTTATTTTTTATTTGCCCGTAGACTACCATTGTATTGCCCTTAACTATCTATCTCGCGGGAGTTGAATATACAAAAATATATATTATCCTCGTTACATGAAATACGTATAATTATTTTAAAATGCAATTATAGCAAGAAATGATATTCATATATGAAATTTGATATTTCATACTTAAACGCCTCATCAAAAGAAATCGTGATTCCGACAACTAAACTGCTGTTTATGATTGTATAGTCTTCACACATGCATTGATATGGAAATATGTGTATTCAAACATCACTATCAACGACATGTTTGTGTTAATTACAATGACAATATATTTTTACTTACCTGTTCTGTTCACTAGCCTCATTTTTACAGTTTATAAGATGACAGGTCTGCTTGTAGTTCTGTATACACCTAAGTTCTGTTAGCCACGACGGTCTAGAATGTTATGTAGACGCTTCGTTGAAAACAGTCTATTTATATCTGACTGTGTATGTGGGATTCCCCTCCCTATAGAGAAATACACATATTCTGGTATAATGTAAGGTATGGACTGGCATGTTTAGATCATTCTAGAAAACTGTAAGGGAATACTACTTTATGGAACTCAGTAAAGTGCTTTCAATATCACATTAACAAGAGTGTAATATTATGTTTTTCATGTTGTTGTGTTTGTTTCTTTAGACTGAAAAACTCGACGTCAACATTTATGACGTCACAGTAGTGTCGTTACGATATGAAGAGAACGGGTGTTTTTTCATTGTAGGTTAATCCTTTTATATCCAAACATATTAAAAATATAAAAAGTATGTTAAATAGATTGGTCATTGTCAATGTTAGTTTGTTAACTGGGTTTGTCGCTCTTTAAACCATCATTTGGTGTTAGAGACACATTGTAGTAGTTAGTGGTCAACTAACAGAGGCAAGTTTCATGTCATCCGGAGCAATAGAGGTGCGGTATGGATTTCAATACATACAATTGTTAACATGAGAATAAAACATTTCTATTGTATGTTCCCCGAGTACGCCAGAAATAAACTGATAAAACGTCATGTAAAAGTATTTTAAAATCATCCAATGTCCTTATAAATGCCTTGCTATTATTAATGAAAGAATAAAATGTACTGTCGTATGGACTTTACGATATATATCATCGTAATATTGTGGTCCCGTCATGGGATTCCCTAACTGGAGTTCGTTGATATAAACACAGATGGACAGACTGTTGAATTAATAGACTTCCGTGTACATTTTACCTCTATGACATCGTGAAAGTGATAAAATACCTTACCTTTAACGTTTGTTAGGGGCGAGGTTTTTTCTTTTTTTTTTCTTTTTTTTTTTGCTGACTACCTTCTAGATTTACAGATTTCCCCTTTGGTATCACGGACGAAGCCTAGAACTGTAACACAAATTTATCATATAATCAGCAAAAGTGATTCTAATGACGTGGTTGGCACTTTTGCATAATCCTTCGTTCTATACAAAGGTATTGATAGCTGATATTTAGGGGCGAGTTTTTTTTTTTTGCTGACTTCCTTCTGGATTTACAGATCGCCCCTTTGAAATCACGGACGAAGCCTAGAACTGTAACACAGATTTATCAAATAATCAGCGAAAAGTTTCTTATGACGTGGTTGGCACTTTTGCATAATCCTTCGTTCTATACAAAGGTATTGATAGCTGATTTTGCCACCGTATTGAACGTACAACTAACACCACGTAAACATACCGAGAGAGTTTAAACATTCCACACGCATACACAATTAGTATTATAATATATGCAAGGATTAGGTGATCATGGGCTTTCTATCACATGATATATAATGATCAAGCTTTATAAAATTAAAACAGACTGACGCAACGATGATTAACGATAAGAACATGTCTGGTAATGTATTGTAAACGAAAAAAAAGGATTAAAATCAGAGGAAGGAAATGATGAAAATAAACCCGTGGGAAAATGAAATACCCTTTTATTTGCTTTGGTAAGTTGTTACTATACCCCTGAACTGTTTAAGGTCATATGAGGACGGGTATCTGATTTCCCTGTCTGAATTAAGATCGTTGATGTGGTTCAGTTTGGCTACTTACATAGCTGAATAGTACTTGAAGAATAAAAACGATAAACTTCTCAACATCATCCATTGGTAAGCATAGATTGTAGGTATAAACAATATGTTATTCCCATGAGAGTGTTGAAATGTAAAATCTTTTTAACAAACACAGCAACAATGTATAAATGTTTCTTTCCTTATCAAACTTAAATATGTTAATTGTGTATTTGTTATTATTGGAAAACAACTTGAATTATTCAACGTTTTGCTCACTCCTTTACTTTTCCTCTTGATTGTAGTCATAACATGACATCAAATTTACGTAGCAGCTTAACGTCAGAGAAATATATAAGTTATTCCAGTACAACAGGATCTGTTTAAAAGGAGTGCAAGAAGCAATTTAACGGAGACATATTTTACCTAACGTAGTAAATACTAAAAATATTCTATAAAGATCATTTTCTGAAACTTTAAACCAAACAAAAAGCAGAACTACATCGAGAATAGAATAATGACGTGACGTTACCATGACAATAACATTTTGGTTAACGTTCGGAACCCGTTCTATTGATTTTATCACTGGAAAATGACCCAGGATTCCATTGAAACGGATATCCGGGTACTTTGATAATACCTTTATATAAATCATGTGCAGTACGAGAATTTGTACTTAATGACCTGAATATGTAATATATATCAGGTAAGTGGTTTATTTCTTTATCAAATGATATAATTACATGCTGGCGTGTTTTTGTTTTACTTATATTTATATACAAAGCTTATTTTATGGATAGACTTATCATTTTTCATATGCTATATTGAACATGTGTTAAGATAATTTTATGAATAAATTATGATTTGTATACGTTATCTTATCTATTTTGATAGATATATATATTATGTTGACCTGAACTGATAAAGCAATAGTTCCGATAGGTTTTGTATATATGTATAAGTATTGATCGGTCAGTAAATAAGCATATAAGCACGTAAATGCTACACTGTATATTATCCTCTAACAACAGCCATATGTCATATATACTCACTGGCAACACGTGCAAAGGCAATAGGGTAATGATTTCATCACCTCAGCGTAGTAAGGTCCTTATAAAGCAAGTGACCCCACAGGTCGATATCCTTTTTTTATGAACGCCGATGTGGCGCAGCGGTATAAGCTGCTGGTATTTCTGGCTAGGCGATTGGGTGCTGTAGATCGTGAGTTCGAGGCCCGGTCATATAGTGTTATATATATTAATATTTATATTGAAAACATGTAAAGTATGTTAAATAGATTAGTCATTATCAATGTTAGTTCGTTAACTGAGTTTATCGCCCTGTAAGCCATGAATTGTTGTTTTGAGTCCAAGACTCCTTGTAGTAGCTGGGTATTCAATTGTAGTTAAATTCGTTCGATTCTCTGCCGATTCAAGCAATCACGGCCCGACACGCATCAATCAAGAATATTATTGATATTGGCAGCGTAGGATTGAATATCTGAAAATTATTCTGCAGAATCTGCTCTGGGGGCTAGAGCTGATGAATAGTCCATAGACATGTACAATATACATTAAAATATTCAGAAAAAGCCCAAATGTTGACATACTTTTAGCACTATAAGGGGTGAACTAATAGCGTATCCTTTATGACGCCTTATTGAAAACAGGACTAATTTACAAGTACATTTCAGTTGTTTTATCAACCCGAAGCAAACAGGTTACCCCTTTCTTATGGACCTTTATCACATGCATTGGGATACAGCTCGTATAGCCCAAACCTACCTACAGGAATTTAGCTAGCAACTCTTATATCAAACATTTCTAAAATATTCTCTATAACCTAACTACAGGAATGTAACTAGTTAGCAACTTCAATTTCAAATTTTTCAAAAACATATTCTTCATGAACAGATACCAAGATTTTAAAGTGTTACTTGTGTATATTTGAGACATACTTGCCTATGCGCTGTGTGTATTCCATTGGCAGTCTGGCTGTAAATATTTTGTAATCCGTGTCTATGTCATCTAATATGCTTAACACTATATGACCGTGCTGACGTTGGTATTTGCTTCTAAGGTATATACACAAAAGATACTTACACCGATAAGGGAAAATAATACTGTTATGCATATTCCCTGAAGGGGTATTGGATAACTTGACCTTGTGATCCATGCATAAGGTGAGTTTTATGAATCTAAGAAATCTAAGAAATTCTTGAAAGCCGAGAAACATGAGATTGACAATGTGAAGTAAGGCTACTGTCTGCAAAACAATATATATGTATGTCATTTCCTAGTAATATTGGTGGGTTTATGTGTGTGTAGGGGGGATGAATGCGTATTTGTTATAAGAAAGCTAGATGCTGTAAGAGACCCGTCTTATATATATTTTCCTTAATCGGCAAGAAGATATCTGCCCTCTTCTTCCACCTCCTTATTTGCCATATTGACGGAAATGTAAATACTGTTGTCATATTCATTTGTAAGTTTTGTTGTTTTATTTAATAACTTCTCCATCAAGAGCCAGCGTCATAACATATATCCACTTTGACATTTTGACCAAATTGGCCTTGACGTTTCACCAATTCATGGCTTCATAGTGTCACCACAAAATGTTATGTTCTGAAAATCTGCTCAATTTGACATTGACCTCCGACCATAAATTCGACTTTGGCAGTAGAATCATTGTTAATTCTGAACAATTTTGCTTACCATGTCATAACAAAATGTTCATCAGTGAAAAGATTTGACTTTGATCTTTGTACCTGATGACCTTCACCTTTCACCTTGCTTTTTTACCTGAATGTGCCTTTTTCAGGTAAGTCAGTCAATAGGCTGAAAAGCAAAGATTGTGAACAGACGGACAGAGTGATTACTATAGGGCACCTGAATCTCCGAAACGGGGCCCTAATAAAACTGCAATATATGTCAAGAAAATAAACAAATAAACACATTTTCTATGTTCTGTATTCAGATCATGCACTTTTCTTTCATAAGGTACATGTAGGTACAGAAAATATCATGTCAACTCTGTGTAAAATACACTACATCTCATGCTTATTATTGAATCGTAAAAAACAGTTGAGAATTTGATCATTTAATATTACTTTTTTAAAGTACTCAAAATATTATTTTTTTTAAATAGAAAAAAGCAAACAAATCCATTGGTATTATATTATATTATTGGTTCTGTTCACAACCCCTTCTTTTACTTTTATTCTTGGATCATTTTGATATTCCTAGCATCTCCTTGATTTTCAAACATCTAACCTCTGACATCAGTCCTAGATATAATAAACACATCTGTGATCAATTTTATTTTCTCGTTCCACTTTATGGTTTTATTTGGTGTATACGATTAAAAATAAATAACATCGCAACACTCTGAGGTATCAAAGCGTTGACATATATGTATAATTTAATTGTTCCAGCCCTGAATTTGTTATACTACTGTGCGTGTATATATAACATATAATTGATGTACGATGAGGTATACTTACCAGATTTTTATCATATACACAACAAAAGTAAAAAGTATGTTAAATTGTCCATTTCGTTGGCATTCATCTGTGAAAAAAACGAGCAAAAAGGAATCCCATCCCTATCCACACACACTTTTTTTCTCGTTCCCTTTAATTTGTGAAGACGAATTTAGGTGACATTACAGAGTTTCTTTATTTACAATATGCAACATTCAGGATATGTAATTATAAATGTTTTACGTTCTCTGGAGTATGAGTTACATAGATAAACCAGATTTTATAACTGTGCTATTTTACCAAAATAATGGACATCATCGTAACAACTTGATATTGATGCTATTTGGACCATAATTGATAATGGGAATACCTTTGTTTCATTAAAACAATAATACAGTTAACTGCTTCAGTAAAACAGTGTATCTATTCCAACCCCTCTATTACCCCCCCCCCCCCCCCCCCCCCCTCACCTTCCCGGCATTTTTTATTAAAAGTGGCCAAGGTGGTGTTTTACTTCTATATTAGAAATACTGCATGGCTTTGTTCAAAGTCTTAATAAACTATTACGAGAGCTACTCATTAAAAAAAATAGGCAATGTTTAGAAGTATTTAGTTGTTCTACATAGAAAACTGGTTTTACGGGCTTTGTTTTATTCTTTGGTTGGTTAGGTCAATAATGTGTACATTTAAATCTGCAGCAGTACTGTTCTGTGTGAGGTAATCACTACACTACACTACACTACACTACACTATACTACAATACAATACAATACACTACACTATACTACACTATACTACACTACACTACAATACAATACACTGCACTGCACTACACTACACGTCACTACACGTCACTACGTTTCTGTAATATGTCTGTTCACAAAATCCATAACTGGTTAGCTAGTAATTGTGATATACTTGACAAAGGAGAATACTGAACGAATTACATATATTCACCTCTACATCTCTATTCTACAATGTGACCCTCCTTATCAAAATCTATAAAGCACGTGAAAACAGGTAAAACATTGAGGTGTTGACTTTACCGATATTTAAAACGGGCCAATCTACATTAGTGTATACGTGTGTGTGTTTAAGTACAAAATATAGAGAGCAGGGTCGACAACTATAACGACCGGAGGTGCTTCTGCATCGTCACTGGCATAGAGGAAAATATGAACTGTTTACATCTTATATGTTTTGTTTTTCTGCATTGTCATCGTACCTGATAGGTCATTAAGGACAGTCCTTCTCAGAATCCGCATCTGCCAGTTGGCACTATTTAGAAATAACCTTGTAAACTCTCCTGAAACTGTATGATAATGACACTCTGATTTTGAATATTCTAGAATAGTCAAGGTAGTGTATATAATCAAGGTGAAGATGTGTAACGCTGGTAGTTGTTTATATTATAATGTTTATTGCCGACGGTGCATTTAATGCTGTTATTGATCTGGACATCAGGCACCTGTGGATGAAGGTTCACTGTTACAGTGTTAAAGTCTGAAATGATGATATTGATTTACAAAACTGCATCTTTGTTACTATCGCTCATTTATTCCTTCCAATTTAAAACAGCGGAGTGTGAACGTAAACTAGCATTAATTATTACATGAAATCATATTTTATATCTATTTTTGCTCAATAAAAGTAAGAAAAGACTCTGATGTCAAAACCTTTCTTGTATGAAGAGGATTTAGAATAAACTGAAGAAGTATATTACTATAAACGGTAGATGCTGTTTTTCTTACAGCTTACGAAAAATGTTAGGCAGGTTGGAGGTCTGGTTTGCAAGTTTTATGTAAAATGTATTTATATATTTACTTATCTTTTAATTATGCCTTAAAATTTCACTAATGGCTGAATATCGTCACTTCATGCATGGAATGTGATAAGTGTTTTATTTCTGAAAGATAGAAATCTTAAAAAAAAACAAAAAAAACCCCATATATCTCACAAATGTTTTGCTTTTAATGTGTCAGATGCAGACGATTGTGGGTTGTTAAGCTTCACAATAGCAATCTCCACTATCACTATGATTTTAAATCTTTATGGTCTGATGTCCCATTCACACCAAGTGTCACCTAGGGCCGACAGATATTTAAATGGTTAGGCGACAATGAAGTGCCTTTTTATGGTTTGTTTGCTGTGTGTCTAACACCCTTACAACATTTAATGTGATATAAAACGGAAGTCCAGAGAAATACTGACCTAAAGGCAGAACAGTGGGAGAGAGACAAAACCAAAACAATAATAATCAATTGTTAAATTATTGAGTAAAACTAGAATGTCTGTAGCACTATCGTATAAGGTGGAGAAGGAGTAATCGAGGAAAATACGATATCACAACATTACAGGTATGGCCAGTGTCGTCTGTTTTAACTCAAATATTCTGAGTGGGGGATAATTGGCAATGGTCTATGATACTTTGGCAAAGAGTTTTGTGTCATTTTCCAATCACTGAGATAAATCATATGCGCTAGCTTAATCTGATACGTAATGCATGTGACAAAAACATGAACAATTGTCTATCTATCGCACAATACTTAAATCTATTACCGAGTGTTTTTGTTTTTCGGGGGTAAACGTCCTCGCAAAAACAAGGCCCATGCTCAATGAGCTGAATCAACAACACGAAAAAACTTCGAGTTATCCGAGTGTTCGAATTAAGCGAGTTATCATTTTTGGTGAAACGTTTGGTCAATATTTGTCAACATTATATAATCATTATAACTTCGCTCTGTCTCTCATCAGTTTAGTGTGAAGACTGGCCAATACATGTAAATATATATGTAATGTTTCGTTATGTCACTTGTAATTTGGTGTAGTTTTGCCGATATATAGTCACGATAAAGTTTCTTTCACTTAGCCACTCCAATAACGATCTGATGTGCAAGTCATGTTTGCAAAAGGTAAACGATAAAACAAACGGAATTCGACAAAATAACAAATTATTCATGTCAAATCAAATAACCGTTTAAGTTTAACACAGATTGCATGCAAAACGTAACAGAACCATTACCTTTTATTGGACATATAAAATACTGTTTGATCGGCCTACTTACTTTTTATTGATAACCACGCCATATCCATGTGTATTAGCACCGGAAGTTGGGCTGCGCATGTGCGTATAAAATGTTACTGTAACTGAGTTGGCGTTTTATCCGATTTAATAGACAGCACTGACCGTTACAGTTGTACTCTGAACACCTCGGCAGTAATTACGCTACTATTTCAGCAGTTTAAAAATTTAATAGGCGCCGGTGACTGTTTCATTTCTATACCTGTAAAAACATCAGCCGCGTAGATCTACTGGTGTGTCAGAGATTAGTTCCGCTTGAGCGAGCGGGTAGATGAGTTGTTGACTATCGTTTGTACTATTATCGGTGACCGCCTTAGGAAATTACCTGATGTAAGTAAAGCAGTAATTTTTATCACCAAGACTTGTTGTTATAAGATACAACCGACAATTTCTTTTATGAATTTATGAAACACTTATAATAGCATGTAGGTTAGTTGTGCCGATATGTATATACATGTAGGTCTCTGGTATTACAAACGGAATTTAGCTCTTAAAAAATGTCGGCGTTTACCACCGATCGACGAAAATTATACTTCGAGTTATTCGATCATTTCCAATAGGATTTTTATTGTTGGGACCAAATTTTCACTTCGTATTATCCGAGTTTTTCGAGTTTTCCGAGTTTTCTTTACTAAGATAAAGAAAGAATTCGGCCGGGACCGACGAGTTTTCGAGTTTTCCGAGTTCGAGTTAACGAAGTTCCACTGTACCTTGAAATTAAAGTACTTTACAAGGAATTTGAAAATGTATTTCTCTCTGAAGACATATACAATTAATGTACATCTAAGCAACATGCCTATATTTCTATTGAACAGTTTAAAACAGTTAAAAGAAAACCAATTGGATAACCATGCAAAATGATATCTTAACTACGCATTTTAAAGGCTATATAACAACAACTTTAGATATTTTGCAGATAAAATATATTTAAGTAGTCAGAAATTCCAGTATTTAACATCAATATGTATGCATTTTGCAGACCATTATTAACATTGTCAGCAGATTGCACCTCCGTCAGGTGTTCGGCTTGTTTTGGTTATATATCACACACAACACAAAGAATGTATTATAATCATTTTGTATAGACATACGACAAGATAAATTCACACATGTTTTGTTGCCCACAAAAAGTGTCGAAACAAATAACGGCAATTGTCTAAAGAAAGCAGAGTCTTAAATGTAAGCGGGGGGGGGGGGGGGGGGGGGGGGGGAGAGAGACGGAGGTGGGATGGATGGATGAAAAAAATGATAAAAAGTTGAATTGATTCCTTCTGCTTTCAGGGCAGACAGACACCGAAAAGTGTCCAAATACATATGCTAATCTAAGTAACAGTTGGGATGCAGAAACCGCTACGGAACGTGTTCATCATGACTCGTCCATAGTGCAATGTGATCAGTGGGGATCTCGAAACGTCCGCTATACATGCTGATGTGAAACAAGACCTAACAACCTAACCGTTGAATTTCACAATTGCCTACAGAGAATTAAAAAAAACAAGAATCAATATATATAAAAGACTCTTAAAAAAGAAACTTGCCTCGATGAGAGGCTACAGGGATTTGTTCAATATAATCTTATCTGGTGCTTGATGATCTACCAGTTAAAAGTTATCTCGGCGTTTTGAGTTAAGTCAATCATTTTTGTCTTATATAGAGCTTGATAGTCTATCAGTTAAGAGTTATCACAGTAGACTGGAGTTAATTCAATCAAGTTGTCTTATATATAACTTTATAGTCTACCAGATAAAAGTTATCTCAGTCGACTGGAGACGATCAGCTTTACATATGGCTTCATAGTCTACCAGTTAAAAGTTATCTTAGTAGACTAAAGGCGATCGACGATTGAGTTAAGTCAATCAAGTTGTCTTATATATAACTTTATAGTCTACCAGTTAAAAGTTGTCTCGGTAGACTGAAGGCGATCAGCATTTAGGGTTATGTCAATCAAGTTGTCCTTCTATAACCTCTTGTATGTCCTATCGTCGTTTCCCAAACCTGGCTCACTTTACAGATTATTGTTTAACAGTTCGGATTGAATAAAACCTCTTACATCTAAATTTCATTCAGTTTTCGATGACCTCTGACCATCATTGTCACTCTAGTTTTAGATTCAATGTGGCGTGGTCAATTAGACGTCAAATGTTCTGGGTTCATTTTGTCATGATCCATGATTCATGATTCATCAATAACACATCAGAACCACAGTGTATGGAAGCACGCTTCTAGAAATTTGATGTAGACAATCCAAATATTATATATAAGACACTATTTATCAATGTGCAAAGAATAGTTGTTTTTCTTTTACCTCAATACAAAGGTTGGTGTACCATTTTGCGTTTCAATAAGGTTTTATCCTTGGTAATGACCACACTCAACGAGATATCGGGACAACCAGTTATCAACTGATAGCACGAAATTCGTGACCGCGGTGGCCGAGTGGTTAAGGTGTCCCGACACTTTATCACTAGCCCTCCACCTGTAGGTTGCGAGTTCGAAACCTAAGTGGGGCAGTTGCCAGGTACTGACCGTAGGCCGGTGGTTTTTCTCCGGGTACTCCGGCGTTCCTCCACCTCCAAAACCTGGCACGTCCTTAAATGACACTGGCTGTTAATAGGACGTTAAACAAAAACAAACAAACAAACAAAAGCACGAAATTCAAATTGTCTTTCTGACGATTTATTATGGAAGCATGTGCTCTTGGACTCTTTGTCACCTTCGCGACACTATATTTGTACAAAGAGTGTTCATATACATCATGTTGACGAAAAAACCACAATGCATTGCAGACAATAATGCCGTGACCTCATCAATGAATCAGAAATCTAACAATGATATAATACAGTTCTGCACATCAAAAAAACTGTAAGATTGGTTTGATGTTGGTCTTCAACCAATAGTGTTTAAACTTAAACGTAACAAGAAAAATCACCCAAAGTGTTTCTAATACAAATGTATATTATTCAATTATGCAAAATGTATTATATGCTTCCATTCGTATATTACAGTGCCCGACCGTCAGGTATTCCAGTCTATAAACAGTCTGTCGTGTGACTGAGTATCCTTCCTGACGATGCATTTTATGATTTTTTTTAAACATATCTGTCTGGTGGTTGGCTTGTGGTGAAACATCTCAAGAAAAAGTCAACAAATCATCCAAAGATAATGTGAAAATGTATTGACTTATTTGCAAACATAGACCAACTCACTTCAGCAGACTAAAGGATCACTTGTACAAAATGAGGGATTATAGACGAATTGTCTCCCTTGACTTTACAATGTTAACAAATGAGCAGATTATTAAATTATTTAGGAACTTTCTCCTAATTTTTCCTAGTATCTCCTAATTTCTTCTGGTAGCTCCTAATTTCTCATGGGTACTCATTTCTCCTTGTTACTCCTTATTTCTCTCAGTAACTTTTACTTTCTTCTAGCAACCCCTATTTTCCCTCAGTAACTCCTAATCTCTATCTGTAACTTCTAACTTTTTTCTTTGCTAATAATTTCTACCGTATTCATAATTCATACTTAACTCCTAATTTCTCCCAAAGGACAACAGCAACAGCAACCACTGAAATCGGTAAAGGACAACACCAGCAACCACTGAAATCGGTAAAGGACATCAACAACAGCAATCACTGATATCGGTAGAGGTCAAAACAACACACAACCACTGAAATCGGTAAAGGATAACAACAACAACAACAACAACAACCACTCAAATCGGTAAAGGATAACAACAACAACAACAACAACCACTCAAATCGGTAAATGACAACAACAACAGCAACCACTGAAATTAGTAAAGGACAACAACAGCAACAATACTGATAGGGTCAATTTTTACTTTTAAGTATCCTAAGCCCAATGTACTAGTTGAGACAGTAACTGATACCAAGTCACACAAACATCCATTCTAAGGACGTTTCGTCCGGTTTATATTCTTTCCAAATATACAGATTATAGGATATTTTATGAGGCTCCTGTTATAACATCGTTACGTCACTTATTATCAATAGAACGCCACAGCTGTTTCTATAATCAAAGAGCCTAAAATTGAATGTTATATCAGTACGGCTCCATTTTCGCTGTGATATATTCGTCTGTAAATGGCAAGTTGCCGACGCAATCGTAACATTGAAATTGCAATTTGATTTAGAGTGTGTGTCACCTAATGATATAATGAAACAAAATCATGAAGTCATGGGTATCTACAAATCTTGTGCATCACACCAAGGCTATGATTACCTTGAAGTATGCATACAACTGTAGTAGTTGATTATGTACATGTATATAGAGGTTCCCCAACAAATGACCGTTATTAATCATGATCTATCTCCAGGTAGTAAATTATGAAATTTAGAAAAGACACGAGCTTTAGCGAATGTCTTTTCAAAATAAGTGTCCTGCTCAAGTACACAACTGTGGTTTATAATCAAATTACTTGATGTTGATATCTGCTAACATTTTGAAGCCAATGACATGAATAGTATGCATAAAGAAAGAACTGTCCAAGATAGAACCTAATCATCTCGCAAGGCAGATTAAAAGGTTTTTTTATCCTTTGTGTACTGCCTTCGGGGTTGCTGATGCGAGCTTTGGGAAGAATTGTCCATCGAGTTCGACGCAATCCAAGAAGTGTCTTTGGCCACAAGGAAGTTCAAACGAGCAGCGTTAGTATTTAGTATTTGCATGGACATAATGACACGGAAATGTTTTTATCTTACTCTTTGTAGGTGTTTTTACTCTATAATCGATGTGAGATTTCCATATCGCATACTGAGATTGAAACGGGAATCCCTCTTTCACGAACACAATCGAAGGATGTGCAAGCAACGCTAATATTGTAACAGGAAAGGTAAAGGCAACGACGAGACCGGGACTCGGACCCGGGACCTTCGAACTCTAAATTGACGCTCTTACCATTAAAGCTACTGGCCACCTGCGTTCAGCCCAGACCAGTTCCGCTTCATTCTTCCCTCCTTCAACAAAGTCTTTGGCCCCGAAGACACGGACGAGACCATATACCACCTCCATGGATAGTTAGTTTGGCGTCATTTGTAACAGGAGAGGGAAATTGCAGCGACGAGACCGGGGCTTGAACCCGGGACCGCCGAAATCTAGACTGACGCCCTTACTATCTGAGCTACTTGGCCATCGGCGTTCAGCCCGATCCAGTTCCGCTACACTGTATATAATGCCTAAGTGCTTGCTTCAGTTCTATAATTAAAAATTATATTTAACCCAACTGCAACCAAGTGCTTTGACGACGCCACGTTGATATTACTCATAAAATAACTACATGTAATGATATTGATTGTTAATGTTTAGTGGTCGTCCGTATAAATTATACCTGTCTCAGATACAGCTGATACATGAAGATCGTAAGAAGTTAAAAAGTCAATAATACAAGTATATGTTAAATGTGTAAATGTAGACATAAAGGTATCAAATTACATGTACGCTTATCAAATATACAACAAATATGGTCTTGCTAAATGCATCTAGCCATACTTTATTCGTAGTGTATTATACATACAATGTAATTGGAAACACAAATGAAACCCGAATGTCAACTGTCTCGGCATACATTGAGCAATCCTTCAAGGTATAAGTGTCAACGCGAATATTTTTCGAGTGCCTTATTCGCGAATTAAATTAATGCAATATAATTGAGCAAACATTTAAGATTAAATTTAAAAAAAAATAGTGTTGCTATTATTGATATTGGTGGGGAAATTGTGTTGATGACCGAAAGAATATTCGATCAACAAATATATACGGGGGCAATGGTCGTGTTAAAAGTAAGGTAAACGGTCCAGTCATCCAGGCATGGTCCAATAATCCAGGTAGCAGTAAAAAAATAGGTAAAAGATCCTGTCAGACCATGTAGGTAAAAGATCCTGTCAGACCATGTAGGTAAAAGGTCATGTCAGACCATGTAGGTAAAAGGTCCTGTCAGACCATGTAGGTAAAAGGTCATGTCAGACCATGTAGGTAAAAGGTCATGTCAGACCATGTAGGTAAAAGGTCATGTCAGACCATGTAGGTAAAAGGTCATGTCAGACCATGTAGGTAAAAGGTCATGTCAGACCATGTAGGTAAAAGGTCATGTCAGACCATGTAGGTAAAAGGTCCTGTCAGATCATGTAGGTAAAAGGTCATGTCAGACCATGTAGGTAAAAGGTCATGTCAGACCATGTAGGTAAAAGGTCATGTCAGACCATGTAGGTAAAAGGTCATGTCAGACCATGTAGGTAAAAGGTCCTGTCAGACCATGTAGGTAAAAGGTCATGTCAGACCATGTAGGTAAAAGGTCATGTCAGACCATGTAGGTAAAAGGTCCTGTCAGACCATGTAGGTAAAAGGTCCTGTCAGACCATGTAGGTAAAAGGTCATGTCAGACCATGTAGGTAAAAGGTCCTGTCAGACCATGTAGGTAAAAGGTCCTGTCAGATCATGTAGGTAAAAGGTCATGTCAGACCATGTAGGTAAAAGGTCCTGTCAGACCATGTAGGTAAAAGGTCATGTCAGACCATGTAGGTAAAAGGTCCTGTCAGACAATGTAGGTAAAAGGTCATGTCAGACCATGTAGGTAAAAGGTCCTGTCAGACCATGTAGGTAAGAAGTCCCGTCAGACCATGTAGGTGAAAGGTCCTGTCAGACCATGTAGGTAAAAGGTCATGTCAGACCATGTAGGTAAAAGGTCCTGTCAGACCATGCAGGTAAAAGGTCATGTCAGACCATGTAGGTAAAAGGTCATGTCAGACCATGTAGGTAAAAGGTCCTGTCAGACCATGTAGGTAAAAGGTCCTGTCAGACCATGTAGGTAAAAGGTCCTGTCAGACCATGTAGGTAAAAGGTCCTGTCAGACCATGTAGGTAAAAGGTCCTGTCAGACCATGTAGGTAAAAGGTCATGTCAGACCATGCAGGTAAAAGGTCATGTCAGACCATGTAGGTAAAAGGTCATGTCAGACCATGTAAGTAGAAGGTCTTGTCAGACCAGATAGGTAAAAGGTCATGTCAGACCATTTAGGTGAAAGGTCCTGTCAGACCAGATAGGTAAAAGGTCCTGTCAGACCATGTAGGTAAAAGGTCCTGTCAGACCATGTAGGTAAAAGGTCCTGTCAGACCATGTAGGTAAAAGGTCATGTCAGACCATGTAGGTAAAAGTCCTGTCAGACCATGTAGGTAAAAGGTCCTGTCAGACCATGTAGGTAAAAGGTCCAGTCAGACCATGTAGGTAAAAGGTGCCTGTCAGACCATGTAGGTAAAAGGTCCTGTCAGACCATGTAGGTAAAAGTCCCTGTCAGATCATGTAGGTAAAAGGTCCTTTCAGATGTGAGATCCAGTCCAGGTCGAGGCTTGTGTTAAAAGTCCAGTCCAGTCGTTGTAGGCATGGTCCAGTCATCCAGTCCAGGTGTTAAAAGTAAGGTAAAAGTGTCTCTGTCTATTGCTGTAATGGCCCAGTTAATTATTCCCAGATAAACTGACCAGTCTAACGGTATACTTGTCCAGTATGTGATTATAAAACGGAGATCGATTTAATCGTATTTATTCATTTCGATCCTGTATGACTCCCCATTTTGACAGGGTGGACCAAGCTGTTACACTCAAGTATATTCTTTGAACCATCAAGAAGGTACAACGCTCACACCTGCACCATTATAGATGGATGACGACAAGGTATATTATTTTGTTATTATGTGTACACTTTTTGGGTTAGTTAATCATTGCTAAACGTCATATCATCAGGTAAGGTCATCATACGCCCTAAATACCATTCGTTATAACTCAGTAGTCTTCACATTAAGATGAAAGTATCTAATAAGTAACACATAGACATTAGCCTCCTTGTTCAATTATGCATACTATTGTATTACTGTCGGATGGATGTGATACACAAAACTATGCGAGTATCTCTGTCATTGTAGAGCTGATACTTTATCAAAGTTCAGATGAATGCGTCTGAAAGTATTTTGTCAAAACACCTGAATCTAAATCACCGTAGCATGAAAGTGCTAAAGTATATAACCATTAAGATGAAAGTATTTGATAAACAAATACACATTAATGTCCAAGTGATTTAATGTCCAAGTGATTTAATGTCCAAGTGATTCCAAAACATCAGTTTAAACTAATGTAAATAGCGACAGCCGACTCTAATCCAGTTTGACATTATATGTCGAAAATCCAACGTCTGTAAAATCACAACAATCAGTCAACCCAACATCGACTGAATAGTAAATATGATAAATGGAGCTGGGAGTCGATAGATGATTTCTTTTATTTATAATAAAGTTCATTAAAGAACAAATTGAACACTATGTGACGCTACCCAAAACACATTCGAATGAAAAATTCTGGAAAATGGTCCCAGCATTTCATTTCAATAGTTAACAGTCTCTTTATTTCCGGACTGTATACAAGTATATCAAAAAGAAACTGCTAACGTTATAGGGTTATATTAAAAGATTATATAATATGCGGTTGTATTTTCAGAATTTATTCGCTATAGTAGATGTTTCTGATAACAAGGTTATAAACAAGAGCAAAGTAAACAGTAAGGTTAAAAACAAGATTGAGGTCCTGCTTTTCTCTAATAACATCAATAGCCTGCTTATCAGCCTTCGAACCGGAAAATATTATATAAAAAACATGTTACAATATCATGACATCGCAAGATGACAATGCATTTCCCTTGCAGCCAAAGCTAATAAAAAGTTTATCTTCGCTTACGTAATAGCTTATGTCATACTTCCTTCTTGATAAGATTTTTAGGCAGTGAGAACGTCGTCAGTATTTATTAAGGAAGAAGTATTATTGATTACAAAATTGAAAACGCTGATAATATGACCACGCAGAACAAGATTGTCATGAGTCTTTTATTTTCTTAACTGGTTGTATAATGATAAATAATATCTTAATTATTGTAACTGATATCATATCAAATAAATAATACCAGGTAACAACTTCTGTTTAAATAATATAGTCATGTAATATTACTGTGTAAATGGTGACGTCATGTAAAAGCATTGACTAAATTATGACGTCATCTGTGTTTAAAACCTACGGAAGATACAAAGGTAAATGATGATGAAATTTCATGCTATTTATAAATGATGATGTTATATAATATAATTATGTAAACAATGTGGAAGATTCACAGGTAAATTATGACGTCATGTAATATTATTTATAAATGATGACGTCATGAAATATTCAATTAGCTATACGGAAGATATACAGGTAAATGATGTCGTCATGTAATAATATTGTCTAAACAATACGTAATATATACAAGTAAATGATTACGTCATGGAAGGTTATTGTGTACAAGATACAAAATATATATGTGTAATTTATGACGTCATGTAATATTATTGCACTAGCTACTCGGATAATAAACTAGTAACTGATGACGTCATGCAATAGTAGTAAGGGGAAAATATACAGGTAAATAATGACGTCATGTAATAGTGTTGTTGAAAGCCATTCCGAAGATACAGTTAAATGATGGCGCTATGGAATTAAATTGTGCAACAATCTGAAGTTACACAGGTAAGTTATGACGTCATGTAATATTATTTTGTGAAAAATATAGACGATATACAGATAAATTATGAAAAATGATATAATGTTGTTCCACTGTTAACATGTGATGTTTTTTGCATCTTTAGCAATGATATTACGTATATATATATACAAAATTACCCACATGATATCAAAGTGTTATAGTATACTGCCGATGGTTACGTTTGCTGTTAGATATCGTATCTGCATTTGTATCAATGATACAAGTATAGTAACGAAAAGTAATGATAAAATGTCACTGTATATGCATCACAGCTGTTTTATAGATAGATACTATATCTGTAATACCGATCCTAACATGTTAAATTACAATATTACGCATATTATGCATCAACGACACTGGTTATATAACTTACTGAATAGTATGGCTTCGATGATATACAACATTTCTCATATATTTCATAGAAGGTGTCTAATAACGTAATTCTGATATATAAATATATATATATATATAAACAATCGCCTAAAGATGGCCGCTAGGCCTGAAAACGTAAGCGAAGGCAACTACCATGATGATTTTATTTGTTCAAATATGTTGTTTCTTAAATGATAACGTGTGACGTCATGAAAACTGACATTGCTTATGTATTAACAAACTAACAATACCATGTAAATAGTACAAAGAATACAAAGTAGTATGAAATGTCTTAAGACCTTTCATAAAACATGGTTTGTACATAAATCTGTATGTAATTTAGTTAATGATAATTAATTCCGCCAGTGTTGTTACTCCACAAACATGGCCATGTTTTATAGCTTCAACAAGATGATGATATAACATTACGGTGGTTTAAACAACGCGTAAGAAGTGAACATTGTATTAAAATTAATTAAATGCACGACGATCGTGCAGCTTTCGATCGATACGTTAACGTACCTTAAATCTTGTAAATATTTATGTCAACAAACATTTAGAAAAAGAATACAGACTACCAACAATAGACATATTATAAACAAACAAAATATGGCAACAAACAATAAAATGATTGTATGAGTGTTATCAATATAAACAAAATATACCAACACCTGATGCATATATTACAAGTATACAGTCTATCGCTTACTCCTAAAATAGAATCACACCTGCTACCGGGATACGAAAGACATAATGATATGTGTCTTCAGAACATATATACTTGGAATTTTGATATAACACGTTAATAAATAAATTAAAATTCAGCATGAGTGCTGTACTGAGAGTAGTGGCTAAGTTTTAACTTTCTCGTCATTTTACAGTAAATTATATTTGCATTGACGCAAGTTGACTTCTCGTGCTCCATTTATATTGCATAAACTAACAAGTAAAACAGAGGAAAGATATGGAAACGGCTAAGGAGGAAGTGTATATTTTCATTGACAAAATACAATTCATCGCCAACAAGAATACATCACAGATTGAAAATGAATTCTTCATAAATCATATCATATTCATACATCTATCAAGCTATTATTATTGTTGACAGAAAGAGAAATGAGCAATTATTATTCATTTATTTAAGAATCCATGCAAATCAGGTCATTGAATACGTTTCATCTAATTATTAAGAAAAAACAAAAACAAATTGACCCAATATTCACCGGGTCACCAATTAATATTCAGTCACAACACCTTTCATTAATTAAAACACTACCTTGATTAAGTTTATCAAGGTTGTTCACAAATGAACGTTTCAAATGCGAATCGTCCTTACATCATTCAAAGAGTTTGTTATTGGTACGATACATTATGTAGTACCACAGTAAGATAAGTGGTAAGTCCATGAGATCAATAAGTGTCAGTGGGAAAGATAAGGAGCAATTTCTGAAGAAATTCTGAGAACCACCCTGAAAAGAAATGCGGAAATGTAATGAAAACATAAGAATGAACACGAAAATAAACATTTAATACAACGGTTAAGAATGGATTATGTGGAAAGTGCAAGAAAAAAAGAAAAACATATAAAAGCACTATTTTAGTTTAGATATCAAATTAACAAAGAACCTAACAAGGATATATTTTTTTGTATCAAGACCAAAAATTATCGTTTGGCTTCAATTGATTTTAAGGGTTTTTTTTGTTTTTTTTTTAAATACACTCAAGCGTGAAAAGTAACAGGTTATCAGCGTGAAACAAACTTGTAAATACTTACCGACCCACCGAGGCGAGTATTTATAATGGACGCAGGGGATATAAACAAAGACCCCCACAGCTGTGAAGAGTAGGGGGTACAGATACTCGACACGGGGGTTGTGGATAATAGGGGCGACCAGCAGATAGATCGATGCCAGAACAACAATGGAAGGAATGATTAGAGGTACTCGATATGGGCGAGGTAGGTCTGGCTCTGTAAACCGAAGTACAATGGCCGCCAGGGCAGCCAACCCGTAAAATATCCAAGCAGAAAAGCTGAAAAATTCAATCAGGCTGCTGAGGTTCCCCGGAAGGATAAGAAGGATTCCGATAACTGTCTGCAAACAGAAAGATACTGATATGTAAATTAAATCGTAATTCTTGTCCAAAATCGATCACACAAGGGCAAAATAAGAGTCCTTTGAAAACGTGCAAGGTGATAAATATTAGGCGTTCGTTCGGAAGTCATATGCTTTATCAACGACACCCAGCATGCAAATTTGTTGAAATCCAGGTGTTGTTTTTATGCCGTTAATTAGATGTATATGTAATTTACATCACAATGGAACAGATAGAAAAATAGTGATTCAATATGAACAAAATTATTTACCAGGACACTGTTTAATTAGAACAAAGACTCTTTATTAAGTACACACAAAATAGCACATTCTGTTCCAAAAGAGTAAGCGTCTTCAGTTTCATCGACGACATATGCCATGTAAATTAGGCCAGCTCAAAGTTATGGTATCTTTTTAATGTTATTTATGATTTAATTTTAATTCTGGATAAATACCTTTACTACTCTTTATCAATAAAACAATAGATAGACGTATTTTGATATATATGGCGACTTACCGTAAATATGAGAGAGGGTAAAGGGGTTTTCTTGTACACGTGTATGTATGATAGGACATAAGGCAGGTGGTTCTCTTTAGCGGCTACATACGTCAGTCTGGAGGATAAAAAGGTTACATATCAAGTAAAATTAACTATTGAAGATTAAGAGCGAAATTAATGTTCATCGACTGACGAGGAATACATTTCTCGAAGCATGTTGTTTTAATTTTTGCACGGGAAAACTTGATAAAGATTACATTCATCGGACTGTAAATGCCAGTACTCTTTCGTAATTTGCACGACTTAACAAAATGTGCTCAAATGGTTAGCATTATCCAATAGTTGTGTTATTGTATTTGTATACGATATACAGTTTAGATTTGTATGTACACATACATAATCAATGTACCATGATTCATCGGATATGCAGCTCAACGATTTAAAAAAAAAAAAAAAAGTCCATGCAAGCTGATGCCATTAGATATCAGATTTACACAAAAAAAAAAAATGTAATTTATGTTGGTATCTACAAAACCCATACAGGATATTAGCACATTTTAAAAACAAATCGAGAGAGTAAAATAAGGTAGAGTATAACGAACTAAACTGCACTATACTGTTGTTTCATCCTTCTAGGACTCGTCAGAGCCAACAATATCGCTATAGGTTGCAACTACACACTCGAGATCAGTTCTGTTTTTAATATTAGGTTATCTCCCTTCCCATTTTAAAATATTTTTTAACATTTACAGTACAGTTTATCTTGATAACTCAATTTTATTTTCGGTTTGACATGACGGAGAATGAAAGTGAATGTATTGATAATATATACTCTATCTCCTTCATATAGCCTGGAAGTACATGTCTATCAAAACAGTGTTGCCAGTTTAAGACGCTTAGTAAATTTCAAAACGTATGTATGCGTCGTAAACCGGACCAACAAGTATGGTTTATGGACACCAATGAAGTTACAGTACGGAAACGTCGTGAAATGGTACACCCGACTCACTCCATTTTGTATCATTGTAAATACGTTTTCCCTATTCTCATCTTATACTATAAATTTATTTATATTTTACCTATATATGTACTATTTATCCAAGGTATTCGTTCAAAGAGTCGTGCTATTTATCTATGTCTTAATCACATCATCAACGTACCGTCCACTTGTGAAGATAGTCCCATTGACGGCACCAAAGCATGATAGCACAACACATATAGGAATGATGAAATAAAAATCCCCTAGTACACGTTCACCCCAAATCTGAAAAAGAGCAAGAAAAATTATGAAATAATCATTCTTAATCATGTTGTACAATATTAATGTAATAGAGGTCTAGAAACTGGAGCAACCGTAACTACATTGTATTTGGTAGTAAGGGATGTAGTATCCGTGATGTTCTACAGGGTATATCCGAGCGTCATGCTTCAATGAAGTTTGTCAAAAGACATACAAGTGAAATTGAAGGACTCTGTTACATGTTCTGATAAGCTCTTCAAAATAAGTCAGCCGACCGGAGGGCACAGTTTGGTTCCATTGGTATGTCAAATGTCCATTGGAAGATCCGGTCACCAAACTCAACAAAGATGCTGTAGATCAGATATGCAATAATATTGTAATTATGTTCTTATATCTCCGCTCGAATTTCTTGGAAAAGAAAGCTCTCAGCTATCATTACAGGAGTCATTTTGGAATAATTAATAGTAGTGTAAAGAGTAGAAAAATCATATTTTGAAGGAAATGAATTCTTAACGAGTGGATGTTCTCGATAAATCAAACGATATTTGGAGTTTTTCAATATCGACATATAACGCATTTTTTAGTTTGTTTATTTTTGTTTTGTGGTTCTTGTAAGATTTTGGGGTTTTGTTTTTTATTGTTTTTTTCCTTACCACAGCCACCGCGTCCACTTGTAGGACTTCTTCCTTGGACATGACTGAGAAGAAACCAACGTTGACCAGAATATACACTAACGTGGTCAGTGGAATTCCTATCAAAATTGAACGCGGCAAATTTCTGAAATAGACGAAAATAACAAAAAAGTAATGGGAAACTGATATGAGACAGAAGAAAATGTAAACGATATCAATAATATCAGTGAACTCGTGGATATTCTACTGTATACTATGCTATATCTGGTTACGCAATATTTTTTTCTGATATCAATATTTCATTTCTATCCCTGTAACAGATTATTACTTATTATATATATTTGAATGCCTCAGATAAGGATTGACCCAAGACTTCCGGTTTACCAATCCTTCATTCAAGTGATCGAGCTAAAAAGAAGTTATATCTAATTGAGCGGTATATTGCGGCTGGTATTTTTAAGGATTACATCCATTTGAATGAGTTTATGGGGTATGTGAATAGCAACATTTTCTTTCAATATAATTTTTTACCCTCATTCCTTTTACTTTAAATAATGCTTGTGTATTATTTGTACTTACACGGACGGATTTTGTAGTTCTGCTGTTGCCAAATTCAAATTGTTCCTGTTAACATAAACAAAGCTCAAGAAACAAGCTCACGAAACAATGACAATCGTTGTATTGCTATTTTGGTACAAAAAAAGTTTTAGCTTTTGTTTTTGCGATTTAAAACATGAATAAACATTTAACAAATTTATTTCTTCTAAACATTCATCCACTGTAGTTCTTAAATAATAGCTTCTGTAGAACAAATGAGCAGTACCAAAAGGACGAAAGGATAAATGAATCTGTCCGCTTGTTCAGTTTAAAGGGCACATTTAAAAAAAATCACGATAAATACACAACCATTTGTTATATTCAATGAGAAATTGATATCTATTTTGAATGCATGCAGGGTCTAATCTTAATATCCTCCCGTAATTTTTTCTATCTTGATGTATTCTTCTTTTCATAGATTTTCTCTTCTCCCTCCACCGTGAGGTACAAGTACGAAAAATAATTCTTAATTACCATCCATCGTATGCCCAAAGTCCATTATAAAATGACACAGCGAGCAATGATAAGTCTTCTTTCGTATCCTTGAAGCCTTCACCTATAAACTCGGTGTTCCCTGCAGAAATAACCAATTATGTTAGTATGGCGATTGATACACTTACGAGGCCCAAACAGTATGTCTTTTCCCGATCCATATTAGGTTTTCCCGAAACTTTCTAACAGCTTATAGAAAATATGTCGGTTATTTTTAGAATTTTGCTACCATTTTGCACTTTTCGAATGAGTTGCACAAGCAATCTAGATCATTTAAAAGTATCATATCGCATCAACTTGCTTCAAAATGACATCTAAAGATAATATGAGTATAAAGGTGAGTATCAATGACAATGATAGCATGATAAAGTTTATTCAAAGTTTTTTGTTGTTGTTTTTTGTTTTTTGTTTTTTTAACCCCTAACATAAACAGAGACAGCTTCAACAAGTTTGAACGATGTAATCGACATGGTAGTACATATTAGGAGAAAACGAGAATGTAGTAATCCTTTTTCTGAGTGATGTTTTCGACATGCTCTTTAATCATAATCTATGAAATAAACAAACAACATGAATATCTTCAAATAAACATGAATATAAGTGTAGGAGTTTTTAAAATGCTGAAAAATATTTTTTCCATACTTCTCTATTTTGTGGCAATTGACGTAAGACACGTTTCGCTTTTTTTTACAATTGTGTGACGTCATGTACATTGAGTATATGACGTCACAAGGGTACTGTAGTACTGGTGATATATACTAAGCAAAATATTTATAAAGAAAATCTGTATTTCTATTTCAAATAACTTGAAAATAGTTTAATAAAATGATGTTACAAGATTATATCTAAAAAAGGCCGACCAAGTGCTTATTCCAGCTAATTCACAAACAGTAATACCAAATATATTCTTTTGAGAGAAAATCCGTTTTGTCAGGTTTTGTGTAAATCGTGCGTTATGTAAACACTGTCCCGACTGTCGTCATGCACCAGTGACTTCACTAGAAAGAATTCACTGCAGCATGAAACTGCATACTGCGGAAAAGATAAAAGTACATGTGCACGGATAAGTACTAATACACAAGTAAGTTCTGGTACACAGCTGATACACAGGTACGAGGGATGATTGATATGTTGTGATCCTCGTATTGAAGGAGGTACTCAAGGATGTTCTTTATAAGTCCTACTATTATCTGACTATATAGGGCCGTGTACCCAAGGACTGGTCTCATTCAATTAGTTTATATCGACGAGGTAGCACTTTGAAGGAAACAACACAAGCAACTTTTGCAAAATGGACAAAATCAGTGAAAAAATGGTTTAACATTTAAGGATATCCATAATGATATAGTAGCAACACTAGTAAAAGATGCCCCTTCATATGCTACAGTGGAAAGGTGGTTGGCGGAATTAAAGCGCTACCGACAGAGCCTTGATGATGACCCCGTCCTGGAAGGCCTGTCAATGTACGTTGCAACCCAAGAAATGGTCAATACAGTTCATGATATTGTTATGACTGACAGACGAGTAACAGAAAAATATATAGCCAGTAGAGTTGGCATTTCACAGGAAAGATTACATTCCATTCTGACCGAGGATTTTGCAAATGAAAAAGCTTTCGGCCCGATGGGTAACAAGACTTCTGACAGTTGATCAGAAGCACACCAGGAACACATTATCGCATGCTAATCTGAACCTTTTTGAGGAAGAGCCTGCCAACTTTAGCATGGGTCCATCATTTTACCCCAGAGGCCTAACAACAATCGAAACAATGGAAGCACCCTGACTGACTCTCCCCTGCCAAAGAAGGCAAAGACAGTTCCATTAGCTGGGAAGGTTATGGCATCGGTTTTCTGGGATGCAGATGATATTCTGCCGATAGATTATCTCCAAAAGGGACAAACAATCAATGGTACATACTATGCTTCACTACTGAGGCAGTTACGGGAAAATATTAAACTTAAGCGACGCGGAAAGCTCACTAAATGTGTGTTTTTCCCATCAGGACAATGCTCCTGTTCACAAGTCTGTCATTGTCATGGCTGCCATTCATGATTGTGGCTTTAAATTGATTGGGCATCCGCCTCATTCACCTGATCTCGCTCCATCAGACTTTCATCTATTTCCAAAACTACACAATGTAGGTTCTGGTGCACAGGTAAATACTGGTAGACAGGTAAATACTGGTACACAGGTAATTACTGGTACAAAGGTAAATACTGGTAGACAGGTAAGTTCCTGTACACAGGTAAATACTGGTACACAGGTAAGTTCTGGTACACAGGTAAGTTCTGGTACACCGGAAAGTTCTGGTACACAGGTACATACTGATACGCAGGTAAAAAGTGGTTCATCCATTTTCGGAAAATGTTTGATATCCTATTCTATTTTTCAGTTGATCAGAACGTATTTAGAATAGATGTAATGTTTTTCAGTAATATTTTCATCAAGTAATTTAACAGTACTATGACACTTTTCCCTGACGTTAATGATGTGGTAAATATTTCGCTTGTGTTTGAAATTCGCGGATTTAAATGGAAACGCAAATATAGCGAAATAAAAAAGCCCTCGAAATATAACCGCTATACACTATATCATTGCCAGTTAAATTAACTTTCCCCTTGGCTGTGGCTGTGCGCTATCTTTGGAATACCTGTGTACTAGTATTTATCCATTTTGTCAAAATATGACAATATAGTATTATTTGATTTGGTAAGCAATAGTGTGTATCCCTTCGAGTTCAAGCCGGTGCGTTGTGAACAGCCTATTGGTTTTTGCTGTTGCCATCTGGGTATGGGCCATTGGAGAACATTATTTAGTTAGGTATTTATAGAATTTTTTGAAAACACATAATTAATGAAGTCAAGAAATAGATTTCAAAATAAAATATTTAGTGTATCTCGTGATAACAAAACATATGGTATCGTAGATAATTGGGGACATTTTCAGGTATATCATCATGCAAAATGTGTAATAATAGAAGACAAAGGAGAAAGTATCTCTTCTGTACAGAAGACAAAGGCGAATAAATCTCTTCTGCACAGAAGACAAAGAAGAAAAAATTAGAAGTAAGCTACTTTTTTTTATATATAATATCATATATGGTCCTACTTACCTCGGTTCCCAATGGCTAAAATATTGTAACGCGTAGGTCAATGTTTTGAGATATTTACTTGACGTTTGCGATATCACAATGTCCCAACGTCAATATTTGATTCCGCCAATAATAATACCATTTAAACGACAAGCACAACCCCAATATTACCTTGGGCGATTTTAACGCTCCCGCCTATGATGATAATGGCGGCCGCCAGTAGTTTTGTGGCTGTAAGTGTGTTCTGTACCACCAAGGCTGCATTGACGCTCATTGTATTGATAATACCAGCCAGAGCTGGAATAATGAAAACAATGCTCTATACAACCAACCAGTGCTGAAATGGGAAATAAACATAAAATATATACACAGAGTGCGCATGCTCCAGGTCTGAACGGGGCTAAGTTGAATACGAATACCCAGCCAATGGCAGAAGGCATGAAACATGCTGAGGTATGTATATAGACGTACAATGTAATAATGATTGTTTTAGGACGCACAATGTTATAATGATTGTTTTAGGACGTACAATGTAATAATGATTGTTTTAGGACGTACAATGTAATAATGATTGTTTTAGGACGTACAATGTAATAATGACTGTTTTAGGACGTACAATGTAATAATGATTGTTTTAGGACGTACAATGCAATAATTATTGTTTTATTACGTACAATGTAATAATGATTGTTTAATTACGTACAATGTAATTATGATTGTTTTAGGACGTACAATGTAATAATGATTGTTTTAGGACGTACAATGTAATAATGATTGTTTTAGAGCGTACAAGGTAAAAATGATTGTTTTAGGATGTACAATGTAATAATGATTGTTTAATTACGTACAATGTAATAATGATTGTTTAATTACGTGCAATGTAATCCTTATTGTTTAAGGGCGTACAATGTAATAATGATTGTTTTAGGATGTACAATGTAATAATGATTGTTTAATTACGTACAATGTAATAATGATTGTTTAATTACGTACAATGTAATAATGATTGTTTTAGGACGTACAATGTAATAATGATTGTTTTAGGACGTACAATGTAATAATGATTGTTTAAGGGCGTACAATGTAATAATGATTGTTTTAGGATGTACAATGTAATAATGATTGTTTAATTACGTACAATGTAATTATGATTGTTTTAGGACGTACAATGTAATAATGATTGTTTTAGAGCGTACAAGGTAAAAATGATTGTTTTAGGGCGTACAATGTAATAATGATTGTTTAATTACGTACAATGTAATAATGATTGTTTTAGGACGTACAATGTAATAATGATTGTTTTAGAGCGTACAAGGTAAAAATGATTGTTTTAGGGCGTACATTGTAATAATGATTGTTTTAGGACGTACAATGTAAATATGATTGTTTTAGGACGTACAATGTAATTATGATTGTTTTATCCCATTCTATCACTTTAACTGTTAAATATATTTAGAAACATTGTTTTACATCGCTACAAGTACGCTGTTAGATACGCTAACCCCCGCTTGTGACGTTTCATACGTTAGCGGACTGACCAATCAGAAAGAAGCTTTCAAAGTCGGTCATTTGGCTACGCCCATACTGTGGTACGATCTGTATGTTGACGAAGCGGGATATTTTGAATTATTGTTCAAGATTTAACGACATATTTGGATATACTCTACAGTATGCATAGCGATATGTGCATTCCGACAAAATCATATATATTTATTGACCTAACCGTTATGTGAAGTTTTGTGCACCTGTTCCATTTCATTTATGATTTTGTTTTTGCTAGATGCCGCCACACGAACGGAATGAACGTTTCAATCAATAAATGACGATAAGAACAATATTTTCTTTTATTATTAAACATATTCATCAGAATACTTTTCATTTTTGGTACTGTACTTTCTGTTCATGTGTCTGCACAACCGATTAAGCAATGTCGAAATATGAACAAAAACAACAACATAATATGATAAACCAAGGATACATTGTAGGTCGGATAGGTAAGAAATGTTTATCTATCAATTACACGCCATGTTGCTTCAGTTAGAGTTGAAGTTTCTAAAATTAATGTACTAAGCCTGGAAGGGAATAGCATATTTGAATATGATTTTAGTAATATTAGTTTATATGCCGAACAACGAGCATCCAACTGTAACATACAGCTGTTGTGTCATCCTAGGAGGAAAACTGAGGAGACTTGACATTGAAACCGCAAAAAAATGTCAGCATAATAAAATTATTGTTGAAACTAGCAATGCTTGTTAAAAAAAATGGTACTGGATGATAAACACAATTTGTCGAGTTTTATACCAAGTTGTATCAATACTCGCTTCCAAGCAATACACAAACTAAAGTAGATGGAAGCTAGAACGTCAATATATATATAGTAACATTGACCTCATATATGACGCAAAGTGCTAGTTAGACAACCTCATAGCGGGTATATCATAAATATGGGTTATATCATGACAAATAGACTAAAATTAATTCAGTAGGGCAAGGATGTTAAAATTCTATTTTTGGTAACATTGGCTTCATTTGACCCTAAGTTGTTGTTATTTAAAGGCATGAAATGACGATTTTAATAGTATTAAGCATTGAGGTTGATTTTGTTATTTTCATCGGGGTATGAAAAGAATTTTTTTTTGCAAACTGTATGAATCCGCGTAAAGATTCTTACAAAGTTTGCAAAAAATATTCTCGGAATTTCTTTCATAGAAGAATGAAAAGAATTTTTCGACCAATCACATTTGAGTACATGTATATACCATGAAAACAAAGAAAAAATAATTATTTACCATTGAACTGAAATGAAGTCGATAGAGCTAGGACGTTGAAATTATATTTTAGTAACATTTGTATTTTTAGTAACATTTGTATTTTTAGTAACATTTGTATTTTTAGTATTTAAGTGGTTGCTATTCATATGCAAGATATGACGGTTTTAATATTATGGCGATTGAGGACGTCTTAATTCAATTTTTAGTAACATTTTCCTCATTTGACCTTAAGTGATTGTAATTCATATGCAATAGATGACGGTTTTAATATCGTGGCGATTGAATTGAAATGAAGCCAGTAGAGCAAGATTATCGTCGGTATGTACACACGACCAGCACCATAGAGACCCTCTGTGTGAGTCGCCATTACGGGATAATGAAAGTTTCAATAGTGGAACTTTGTCGCATCAAATGTACAATTTACCTTAAAAAAGTCTTTCACTTCGGTGGAAAATGTTTCAATATCAGATTATATTTTAATGACGTGAGCGTGATATCACCCTGATGTTGTATTTGTGTATAGATACGTGTCAATTTCACAACAGCGTGATGAAGCTACCCGTGTAGGAGCTAGGGAATGTAAAACTGTTACACACAGAGAACTCTCGACAATTAAGAAGGATTTTAATCGACCGCTGCCTATTGTTATGTACAGCTGAGTATCTCATGTTTCATTTGTGTGTCATGTCACGTGACCAAATTCTGTGACGTTGTCAGATTTGCCTTTCAGAAGAACATGACACCTTATGTGACGTTTACACACAAAATGATCTGTATCACTTTTCTGTGTAGATTTTAGTCAGTCTATCTATGACGTGTTAATTATACTCCTAAAAGAAGGTTTGTTTATTGTTGAGTGTTGGGTGGGGGTGGGGTAGGGGAGGTGTATGTGTTGGAGTGTGAGGTAAGAGGTTGGTGGAGGATGAGTTGGGAGGGTGTGGAGAGTTGGGGGGGTTGGGGATGGGTTGGGTGGGTGTGGGGAGTTGGGGGTGGGGTGGGGTTGGGGGATAGGTTGTGTGGGTGTGGGGAGTTGGGGTTGGGGTCGGGGTCGGGTTGTAGGGAATGGGGTGGAAGTGGTGTGTTCGGGGGTAGCATCTTGAACATGTGTGTCGATTTGGCTTTCGCGTGACATTTTGTTCATGCTGAAGCTATAAATGATTAAGTGCCTCATTTAATATAAGCTTTTTATGACACATTCACAATACTATTGATAAAAGTTATGTTTCTGTGTGATTTGGCTCGACTTTACAGAAAAAAGGGAAAAAAAGTGTTGATAGTACAAATATTCGTGTAGTTTTTCTGTGACGTGCTATGAACACTGTAAATCGAGGAAATGAAAGGCTGTCGATTTTCGATGAACGTTTCAACAATGCTTCATATCTGCTTGTGTTTCAACTTAGGTGCGGTTTTTGTGACGTAGCTTGCTGTAGCTTTGACACTGCTTCATCTAAAAAGGTTCATATATGAAAATTTATATGCATATAATTTTCTATAAATACATAATGATAAAAATACAAGTCAAATGGATCTTGACAAATTGTAACATATATACATTTACATATTTTTCATATTTCTCGCACCTGCATTGAAACAAGAGACAAGACAGCTTTTGATTAACATTAATTATCATGGCCGAAAGCGAAACAGATAGCCTAGATTGTATTATTTCGCCAAATGATACTTGATAACCTTAAACTTAAGGAGTTTGCATATAAATTGGTGTCACCTGTGTTATATTTTAATTTCTGTTAAGTAACTACTAATAGAGTTATACGTATATATGCATAAACTGTATGTAAATAGGTGTATACGTGTTATTTAGTTACTTATTTACAAGTCAGTAGAAGTCTATCTTCGGCACTATTAAGTTTGTATAGCTTATCGACGGTGTTGTAACGTTTAGAAAACTGTCATTTTTATTGTTATGCAACTTATTGCTGTAAAGCTGTTTGATTTCGCGGGGGTATATTTCGCGGTTGTCCCATGGCCAGTCGGCACTAATTCGTGGGAGGTAAATTTCGCGTAACAACAGATGAACAATTCTATACCTCTGTATGTATAAATGATACATATTGATTATGTATTTTCGCGCTTTATCTTATGACTGAAATTATAGTGAAATTAAATACTCCACGAAAATTACTAAGTATACAGTTTTTTTTTTTTTACATTTCTGAAAATGGCGTCCGTCCTTGTCTTAGTGTAAGTTTACTATCCACAAAGACTGGTCCTTGTCAATTTATGTTTCATCATTAAAGCAAGGAAATATCTAGAAATAATCTAAAGGAATCTGCTCTACCCAGAAGACTGGGACATATTTTCTATATAAAGGTGATGGTTGGTATACTTTAGAGAGACATAGCTCATTCATTTACAAACCATAAACTTATTTCAGTCATATCAAATGGTCTTTAACTTAAAAACCTGTTTATGTTTAGTGCCCGGATGTAGCTAACGGATACGGACCTTACCCATAGACATTATAGTGACGATTTTGATGACGTAGTCTGGAGTCTGGCAGTGACCGTACCAGGGTTGTGTGGCATATGTTCCCAGGCTCAGCGCCATGATGGCAAACATTGAAGGACGCAGGACGAAGACTCCCAGCCAGTCGAACATAAACACAGGTAGTCTTCCGAGTGAGCCCATTGGCATGAACGTTCTTTTTAAGTACGCATGCTCCCCTCCCGACTCCTGGATGGCCGTGCCTAGTTCGGCGTACGTTAGGGCTCCTGTTGGTAGAACAGTGGGAATGCAATATTTATTTACTTCCTTCGGTGAAATTAATTTGTTCTACAAGAGGGAGACACAAACTAATATCAAAACCTTAATTCAAACTCAAAATAGATAAAACAAGACAAAATATAAACAAAAATATATGCAGTCTCATTGGAGACACATTAAAAGGTACACAAACAAGAAATATCTTTTAAAAAGATAAACGGCATAGTTTTAAAGCTAGTGGTTATAATGTAAAACTGATGGTGAAATAAATCAACGAACTAATGCGTATCAGCACGGCTAATTAAATTACATCATTTTCAACCATTTTTGGTGATAATAAAACTGCATTTGAATCAGGAATATAATTTTATCAATGTATCATTTGAAAACATACATCCACTTATTCAGCTTGCATTCAATCCTAACTTTGTTTCGTTTTTAACTGCATATCTGCATTTTGCATTTACCGCTACATTGACCAGTCACATACTTCATCTTGACCAGTAACGCCACCTGTCGCGTCATATCCGGGGCAAAAAGAATATTATATGGCTAAGCCGAAAAATAAGACCAGGTGTTTTGAAAGAGGAAGCGCCTTCTGCTTCATCAGCGACACCCGCCATACAACCAGGTCAAGTCACAATCTCAAATGAAAGGTAGGGTAGTGACTACGAATCTGTTATGTATATCAACAGAGCATCAAGCACGTTTGACTGAATATCGCACAAGGCAATATAATATTTCACTTCGGTAGATGATTTTATCAAGCAGTAAATTTATTTACAAAGTTTTTTTTTTTATGTAGAAAGTCCAGTCACCACATAAGTTCTTATTTTAAAGATGTCTCTTTACCGAATTTGACATTGCATGACGGGTGTTATTAATGACACAGAAGACGCTCATCTACCGAAACGCATGGTCATCATTTATCAATACATCGACAAGTGTCTCTATGCAAATCCGTATTTATTTATTTTTGTATTTTGCCCGCTTCGTTTTATCAATTTTTAGTTTGAATCACGGTTTCGGTTGTTTGTTGGGATTTTTTCTTTGCAAGTGAATAATTGTGTTAATTGTGTTCAATACAACCACGTCCTTTCTTAATTATCTTGCGATGACTTTGCGATTAATTTGATTGGAGATATATACATATGTACTCTACGGTAGCTATTAACTGATAGATGGAGTCTACGACACTACTTAGTAGGTCAACTGTATTTCCATACACGGTACAATGCAGGACTCTGGTCTGCGTTGTCCTGTATAGCGATCACAGAGGACTGTAACACAATTTAAATCTTCTTTTTTTTTATTACGGGTACATGTATTACTTATCTTGCCTCCAATATAAAACTACATAGTGTGACCATGAGCTGATTATATATATATATATCATATTGTGATGTTGGTACACGTATCATACGTGAGGATAAATCACACTATTGGGTGTGTAATTTCTTTTTTTCTAGATAAAAGTGGATTAAAGATAAACAGAGCGAGACGGACGACAAACCCCGAAAATCAAGGATCTTAAAGGGACACATTCCTTCGATTGAATAAAGTTTAGGTCGCCAAAATGAAACTTAATGGGAAATGTGTATTTTTCCCAGGTAGTAAAAGTTATAATCTTTACATTAATACGGCAGTTTTACTCTCATGGGAACCCAAAATACTTCAAGTATTAAATCCTAAAAATTCTAAATTCGACCCGAAGTATAACTAATTATCGCAAAGACAGACGGTATTTGTGTACGAAACGTCTTTTTTTCTGTACATTTCGGCGTTACTTTCATTACTGGTAGACACAAAAACTCAATAATCCTCATTCCTTCATATATTTATTAATAGAGATTTTGCACGTTTCTGATGTCCGAATGAAGGAATGTCTCTTTAACCGTGTACTACGGTTTTAGGATAAACTGATCTTTTGTTGTCAAGTAATCCGATGTGGGTAGCTTATGTGTTTCTTTGATGAGCAGTGCTGTAATATATACAGTATGTGACCGTGACGATACAGGGGCTGTTCTCGTGACGTCTCGTGCATGTAAACACGATCATCTAACCCCTCGAAACAGATTCACAAACACAATATCATTTAATATGTTTACGAGTAAATTAGAAAAAATAAATGTATGTCAAATTATCTTTATATTTGATATGATAGGAATTACAGTGAAAATAATAGGAAAGTTAGAAAAAAAATCTGAGCAGGATTCCTAAAAAAAATAACCAAAACAAATATAATTCTGTTCAGTATTCCATGTGGTGGTCGTTCAAGGAAAATTATTTTTCATTTCAAAGATTATGTTCAACAAAACATATTCGAAACTAAGATATGATAATATCATAACAAATAATGCTTACTTTATTTCCTATGCTAAATTTATTTACATATTAATTCGTATGACATACAGGTGATGCCATTTTGCCTTGGTGAATACTAAAAAAATCATTAAAATAAATATATAAGTAAAAACAAAACAAAAAAACAAAGCAAAAACAAAAAATGTATTCCAATTCGAAATCCAATCCAATCCTTTTAGTAGTTTAATCATGGCAGTACGTGTTAACAAAACAGCACAAGGTTGGGTGTTTTTTATTGTTAATTTCCTTTTTTGTAAGGGATATTCTTCAAAATAGTCTTCAAAACGAAAATAACAACAATTGTCAGTACGACATTAAGACCAAGATGTCACCAAACGTTAGTGCAAATCACAATACTCGCATTCCCCACCCCTCACTCCTCCCCTCGGCTGAAAACATTCCTTTCCTTGCTATACTTCAAAAGTATACACAGCATTGCTATTCATTAACCCCACTCCCCCAGCCAAAAAAACCCCGATCCCTTTACGATAATCACAATTAGTTCAGTGACGTCACATTAGTTGTCACATGACCCAACAGTTTAAAATGTCCCATCACGCCATATCATTTTCCCCTGAATATTGTAATTTTGTGATTTTTTGAATAATAGAAAACGAAATAAATCTTTGTCTCTTTATATTACACCAGGAGAAATTTCCCGCTTGACTTACCACATAGTGACAACAGTCCACATAACGCCCACACTACGAGACTCATTCCGATCGATCCGGAACCCTCCAGAACTCCCCGGGGGGATACAAATATTCCCGATCCTGGAGAATAGACAACAGGGAAAATCTGCTCACAGTATTAATGAGGTTTACTCATTTGCCTCTGATTATGGAAATTAATAATGGACATCAGTTAAACATGAAAATATAAAGATAATATGGAATGGAATTCTGATTATGGAAATTAATAATGGACATCAGTTAAACATGAAAATATAAAGATAATATCGAATGGAATTAGCTTTAAAGAATAGCAAACAATTATAAACTTTATATGTTGGTTATTATTGGGTATTCCCGTGATTGTGACGTCTTGAAACACTTAACTGTAAAAGTAGGTTAGTTCGACGAAATCTTAAGTATGGTAAATCATTTTTTTTCTTTTTTTTTCTTTTTTTTTCCTTTTTTTAATGACATGTTTTTTTAATTCCAGTATATACTTTTGTTAAATACGCTATATCTATGAATGCACAATGAATGACTTATAGGTTTTTAAGAAATTACATGAAAGTTTATATGAAGAATGGTCTCTTTAAATGTGAAATCATTTTTATTGACAATTATCGACTATTGCTCAGAGGCTATAAAAGTATTACGATATGAAAATATCAGACAAAAATTACAATATTTAACTATTTAAATCAGATTTACTAAATTTCGAAATATTTTCTATAAAAGTGTCTAGGAACTTTTGGGGAACATTGTATTTATCTATATGATATATATATCTAAATTTGAATACCTATCATTGTTCCTACGATGAGAGCCGTCCCACTGACAAGTCCCATGTTCCTCTTAAGCTCAATTGGGGTCACCAATTCATGGCCGGTCTCCTTCTCGGCTTTTTGGTGACATTGGTCGAAGTTATTGTTGTTGTGATTCCCATTGTGAAGACCATTCTGATGTTTACGGTGAGAAGTCGCGTCCTTGCTTTTCCCAGTCATATTTGTTCTCTGCAATACCATAAAATAAAAGAACAAATATTAAATCACATCCGATTTGTATGTAAATACATACAGTCGGTTAAGGCATAAATAGTAAGGGTAACCAAACTTATGTTTTTGGACGCCATCATCTTTCAGTATATATCGATTTGAATGAATATCCAATTTGCCTGTGTATTTAAACACTTGAATAACCTGAAATGAAGGGGAGGTGAGTATTTGCTGATTTCCAAAAGTAAAAGGCACAGTGCTCTCTAACATCTACTAAGTGTTGTATAGTTGTCAATCGGTCAGGAACGGACGGACGTTGGACGAATAGTTGTCAATCGGTCAGGAACGGACGGACGTTGGACGAATTTGACTCGTGAGTTGCATTCGTTTGTCCAATGGCTTGTGAGGTGCAGAAAAATAGGGTACGGATTTCGCTTTTATTTAGGTTCAGTCCGTCTCTAAAAAGCACATGCGCAGAGAGGTTTAATGCGTCATGGCGTACGGACAGTGGAAAGACATCTCTGCCGTTTTGACACCGGGACGTCATGTCAAAGACACATTGGCAAGACATCTCTGCCGTTTTGACACCGGAATATCATGTCAAAGACACATTGGCAAGATACCTCTGTCGGTCTGACACCGGATGACTACTTATATTTCTTTAGTATTTCCCATTCATTTTATGACCTTGTTTTACCATGGCCTGGTGACAGAACCTACATCCATCCCCAAAGCGACCCACTCTCATCACTTCAAAAGTTTAAAACATTACTAATAAATAAAGTATTGTGTATGGCATAAAATGAAAATAAAACTGCGTTATACAGCTTTTTTTCTTCAAGGACATTTCAGTGATGCTTAGGGCTAAACATGCTGCAATGCCTTATAAGAAAATTAGGACTTAGCCGTTAAACTCAACGAAGGGGACATGGGTGGAGACGCATTTATCATTAAGAATGTTATGTAGGAACACCAATTATGAAAATATATTTGTGCAGCTTGCTTAAATCTCGGCAAAAATACATCACTGAATCATTCTGGTGTCAGAATAAAGGATCGAGAGGGATGTCGTACCAATGTGTCTGTGACATGACATCTCGGTGTCAGTATAACGGATCGAGAGGGATGTCGTACCAATGTGTCTGTGACATGACATCTCGGTGTCAGTATAACGGATCGAGAGGGATGTCGTACCAATGTGTCTGTGACATAATATCTCGGTGTCAGAATAAAGGATCGAGAAAGATGTCGTACCAATGTGTCTGTGACATGACATCTCGGTGTCAGTTTAACGGATCGAGAGGGATGTCGCACCAATGTGTCTATGACATGACATCTCGGTGTCAGTATAACGGATCGAGAGGGATGCCGTACCAATGTGTCTGTGACATGACATTCCGGTGTCAGTATAACGGATCGAGAGGGATGTCATACCAATGTGGCTGTGACATGACATTCCAGTGTCAGTATAAATGATCGAGAAAGATGCTGTACCAATGTGCCTGTGACATGACATCTCGGTGTCAGTATAACGGATCGAGAGGGATGTCGTACCAATGTGTCTGTGACATGACATCTCGGTGTCAGTATAAAGGATCGAGGGGGATGTCATACCAATGTGTCTGTGACATGACATTCCGGTGTCACTATAACGGATCGAGGGGGATGTCGTACCGATGTGCCTGTGCCATGATATTCCGGTGTCAGTTTAACGGACCGAGAGAGATGCCATACCAATGTGGCTGTGACATGACATTCTGGTGTCAGTATAAATGATCGAGAAAGATGCCGTACCAATGTGGCTATGACATGACATCTCGGTGTCAGTATAACGGATCGAGAGAGATGTCGTACCAATGTGGCTGTGACATGACATTCCGGTGTCAGTATAACGGATCGAGAAAGATGTCGTACCAATGTGTCTGTGACATGACATCTCGGTGTCAGTATAACGGATCGAGAGAGATGTCGTACCAATGTGGCTATGACATGACATCTCGGTGTCAGTATAACGGATCGAGAGAGATGTCGTACCAATGTGGCTGTGACATGACATTCCGGTGTCAGTATAACGGAAGGAGAGAGATGTCGTACCAATGTGGCTGTGACATGACATCTCGGTGTCAGAATAACGGATCGAGAGGGATGCCATACCAATGTGCCTGTGACATGACATTCCGGTGTCAGTATAACGGATCGAGAGGGATGTCGTACCAATGTGCCTGTGACATGACATCTCGGTGTCAGTATAACGGATCGAGAAAGATGTCGTACCAATGTGTCTGTGACATGACATTCTGGTGTCAGTATAACGGATAGAAAAAGATGTCGTACCAATGTGTCTATGACATGACATTCTGGTGCCAGTATAAAGGATAGAAAAAGATGTCGTACCAATGTGTCTATGACATGACATTCTGGTGTCAGGATAACGGAGCGAGAAAGATGTCGTACCAATGTGTCTATGACATGACACCGGAACGTCATGCCACAGAGTCAGTAAAACGGATCGAGAGGGATGCCGTACCGATGTGTCTGTGACATGACATTCCGGTGTCAATATAACGGATCGAGAAAGATGTCGTACCAATGTGTCTATGACATGACACCGGAACGTCATGCCACAGAGTCAGTAAAACGGATCGAGAGGGATGCCGTACCGATGTGTCTGTGACATGACATTCCGGTGTCAATATAACGGATCGAGAAAGATGTCGTACCAATGTGTCTGTGACATGACATCTCGATGTCACTATAACGGATCGAGAGGGATGTCGTACCAATGTGTCTGTGACATGACATCTCGGTGTCAGTTATAATGAATCGAGAGGGATGTACCAATGTGTCTGTGACATGACATGGGATAGGCCACACTAACCCGTCCTTAAACTTGGATCCATTCAAGAAATCACTGTTTATATAAATTGAAATAGACCCTTCTCCCTGTGAACATGAGTATCTAGTTTACTGGATAGTGTCCATGTGGTGTAAACTGCTCGATAGCGTGCTGTGTATTTTAATGAGTGAAGGCGATGTAATATTACCTAGCCGAGTATGTGTAACAACCCAGGTAGAATAAATGTTGTAACGTTGTCACCAGGAAGAAAAAAGAAAGAAAAAAAGGATAAAAGATACATACATTGTATATGTAAAACGGATTTAGGACGTTGTTGACTGTCACTATTGTTATATCGAAAGATCGGCAATGTCAATTGCAGATTTTTTTTTAGATATTGCGAGGACATTATTCTCACATTGATTTCGGCTAGAAGACGATACTGTCGAAAGCCAGGGACATGCAACTGTAATACTTCTCTCTTTTTTTTTTTGCGAATTCCTCTTCTCACGGACAGTTAAGGAGTAACAACCCCGAAAATGAATCTGTGTAAACTGTCTTGAAGTGTTGTGAAGATGGAACCATTTCTATGACTTTAACACTTCCCTTACTGACGGTGGTACATGTCCTAAGTTGATAAGACGACAATATCCCATTGGGACTTCAGATTTAATTCTTCTGTCCAACCTTCAGGGGTTATAGGATAAGCAAGCCTCTTCAGTATACTAGGAAGTATTAATTATGTAATATTCTTCTGCATTAAACTTCCTAGGTACTTTAACTGAGGGAATGGTCGTCAGAGTTTATTTTTGTCGAATATAAATGCAATCTACATTATTTACTGTTCGTGAACATTTTAAGATAGTCACGTGATTATTGACCAAGCTACAAAGGCTTCTATGTTTTCTTACATGATGAGCTTTCCGGAAGCCATACTCATCTAAATGATTCATACAAATCTACAACATATATTATCTGAGTCGACGTAAAACCCGAGGACGAATCGTAAGGTAAACGAGACGCTAAAATATGAATATACTGCGTGGAAAAGAGTACATTCCTTTAAAACAACAAAAATACTGATATGATAATGAAACCATAATTCAAACGCAAAATATAAACAAAATAATAGATCTGCATGGAGGCTCGTGAAAAAGTACGAGAAGACCAGGTGTTCATGTGGGTAACCGTCTTCTGCTTAATTGACGACATCCGTCATACAAATCTAGGTCACGACGACACCCGTCATACAAATCTAGGTCACGACGACACCCGTCATACAAATCTAGGTCACGACGACACCCGTCATACAAATCTAGGTCACGACGACACCCGTTATACAAATCTAGGTCACGACGACACCCGTCATACAAATCTAGGTCACGACGACACCCGTTATACAAATCTAGGTCACGAAGACACCCGTCATACAAATCTAGGTCACGACGACACCCGTCATACACATCTAGGTCACGACGATACCCGCCATACTAATCTAGGTCAAGTTTGGGTTAGGCCATAATCTCATATGAGAGTTTGGGTGATGCAGATAGCATATCAACAAACACAAATAAAGTAAAACAAATATAACATAATATTTCCAAACGAGGCCATTATGTGTCAACCCTAGAACTTTTCTGTTAATTGTCTTCATGACCCTGCACCTCTCGATCGAAACCCTGTGTTGTTAATTTCTCCGTCAGTAATCCACACCATCTGTCACGTGATAATGAGAACACGCCCTACGATATCAAATCAACTGGGGTCAACAAACCAACAGAATCAAGAGATGTCAGAAACTCTCGTTGGAAAAAAAATGATGACTGTTACATCTGAGATATGTATATTGAGCTTTCTACGGCTGAATTTTAATGAAAATTTGTAAATGGCGTTCTAGCCAATGGGGGCCGCGGTAGCCGAGTGGTTAAGGTGTCCCGACACTTTATCACTAGCCCTCCACCTCTGGGTTGCGATTTCGAAACCTACGTGGGGCAGTTGCCAGGTACTGACCGTAGGCCGGTGGTTTTTCTCCGGGTACTCCGGCTTTCCTCCACCTCCAAAACCTGGCAGTCAATAGGACGTTAAACAAAACAAACAAAACCAAATCTAGCCAATGGGTACACGTAGGGTTTGATGACGTACAGTAAACAAGGTTCTCTTTGGCAAACTTTTCTGTAGTTCCATCTAGGTTTAGATAACCTCCATATTTGCTGACCTAGTTTGTCCTCGCCATGGTACACATCGTCTAAGGTAAGTTTGCCGGTAATCTGGCGCTAGTCTCTCTTCCCCAGTGTCTAGGGAGGTCCATATCATGTATCACCTTGTTCTGTCTGGATTTTATAAGTCTGGGCTGCCACGTCAAACCTGTTCTGTACCAGCCACGGTGCTGCACCCTTTAAATTGTTACATATAATCTGGGCGAGTGATATCTTACTTTGAATACATCATCTAACTCTGTCTGGATATTTTAAGTCTGGGCTGCCACGTCAAACCTGTTCTGTACCAGTCACGGTTCTTAACTCCATAAATTGTCATACATAATCTGGGCGAGTAGTATCTTACTCTGAATCCATCGCCTAATTCTGTCTAGATACTAGTATTGTAAATCTGGGCTGTCATGTCTAACCTCGTCTGTACTAACTTCATCATTGTTATATATGATCTAGACGAGTAAAATCTTACTCTGAATACAACTTTCTGAGTGGATTTTATATTTAAAAGGTAACTAGATCCTATAATGAGAACTGGAAGACAAAAGTACAATATAGATTTTTTAAGGAGTGATTTATTTTAGTGACGTATTATAATGGAGAAAGACAGTGTCATGAACAGGAGGGGAAGGGAGACATTGTAATAAAGGGAGACATTGTAATGAGGGGAGAAATTGTAATGGAGGAAGACATTGTAATAGAGAGATACATTGTAATGGAGGGAGACGTTGTAATGGAGAGATACATTGTAATGGAGGGAGACATTGTAATGGAGGGAGACATTATAATGAAGGGAGACATTGTAATGAATGGGAGACATTGTAATGAGGGGAGACATTGTAATGGAGGGAGACATTGTAATAGAGAGATACATTGTAATGGAGGGAGACGTTGTAATGGAGGGAGACATTGTAATGGAGGGAGACATTGTAATGGAGAGATACATTGTAATGGAGAGAGACATTGTAATGGAGGGAGACATTGTAATGGAGGGAGACATTATAATGAAGGGAGACATTGTAATGAATGGGAGACATTGTAATGAGGGGAGACATTGTAATGGAGGAAGACATTGTAATAGAGAGATACATTGTAATGGAGGGAGACGTTGTAATGGAGAGATACATTGTAATGGAGAGAGACATTGTAATGGAGGGAGACATTGTAATGGAGGGAGACATTATAATGAAGGGAGACATTGTAATGAATGGGAGACATTGTAATGAGGGGAGACATTGTAATGGAGGGAGACATTGTAATGGAGGGAAACATTGTAATGGAGAGAGACATTGTAATGAAGAGAGACATTGTAATGGAGGGAGACATTGTAATGGAGAGAGACAGTGTAATGGAGAGAGACATTGTAATGGAGGGAGACATTGTAATAGAGGGAGACATTGTAATGGAGGGAGACATTGTAATGGAGAGAGACATTGTAATGGAGGGAGACATTGTAATGGAGGGAGACATTGTAATGGAGGGAGACATTGTAATGGAGGGAGACATTGTCATGGAGGGAGACATTGTAATGGAGAGAGACATTGTAATGGAGGGAGACATTGTAATGATGAGAGACATTGTAATGGAGAGATACATTGTAATGGAGGGAGACATTGTAATGGAGGGAGACATTGTAATTGAGGGAGACATTGTAATGGAGAGAGACATTGTAATGGAGGGAGACATTGTAATGGAGGGAGACATTGTAATGAGGGGAGACATTGTAATGAGGGGAGAAATTGTAATGGAGGGAGACATTGTAATGAGGGGAGACATTGTAATGGAGAGAGACATTGTAATGAAGGGAGACTTTGTAATGGAGAGAGACATTGTAATAGAGAGATACATTGTAATGGAGAGAGACATTGTAATGGAGAGAGACATTGTAATGGAGAGAGATATTGTAATGGAGGGAGACATTGTAATGAAGAGAGAAATTGTAATGGAAGGAGACATTGTAATGGAGGGAGACATTGTAATGGAGAGAGACATTGTAATGGAGAGAGACATTGTAATGGAGAGAGATATTGTAATGGAGGGAGACATTGTAATGAAGAGAGAAATTGTAATGGAAGGAGACATTGTAATGGAGGGAGACATTGTAATGGAGGGAGACGTTGTAATGGAGGGATACATTGTAATGGAGAGAGATATTGTAATGGAGGGAGACATTGTAATGAAGAGAGAAATTGTAATGGAAGGAGACATTACAATGGAGGGAGACATTGTAATGAGGGGAGACATTGTAATGGAGGGAGACATTGTAATGGAGGGAGACATTGTAATGGAGAAAGACATTGTAATGGAGAGAGACATTGTAATTGGAGAGAGACATTGTAATGGAGAGAGACATTGTAATGGAGGGAGACATTGTAATGGAGGGAGACATTGTAATGAAGAGAGACATTGTAATGGAGAGAGACATTGTAATGGAGAGAGACATTGTAATGGAGAGAGACATTGTAATGGAGGGAGACATTGTAATGAAGGGAGACATTGTAATGGAGGGAGACATTGTAATGGAGGGAGACATGTAATGGAGAGAGACATTGTAATGGAGAGAGACATTGTAATGGAGGGAGACATTGTAATGAAGGGACACATTTTAATGGAGGGACCCATTGTAATGGAGGGAGACATTGTAATGGAGGGAGACATTGTAATGGAGAGATACATTGTAATGGAGGGAGACATTGTAATGGAGGGAGACATTGTAATGGAGGGAGACATTGTAATGGAGAGAGACATTGTAATGGAGGGAGACATTGTAATGGAGGGAGACATTGTAATGGAGGGAGACATTGTAATGGAGGGATACATTGTAATGGAGGGAGACATTGTAATGGAGAGAGACATTGTAATGGAGGGAGACATTGTAATTTAGGAGATGATGGACACACCAAAAATTTTAACATCAATAAATTACATTTGTTTTTTTCTCTATATATGAACATACCCAGTGAAAACAACAAACATATGACCATGAAAACGCTATGAAAACAGTTTGAAAACATCATTGCATGTGCCGATTTTCCACACAATACATCAATTAAATAATCATACGTCAGGAAAATAGTCCCTCTTTCCTTTCCGTAAATTGTGTTTTCTTTGCCATCTATTCACATAAAATAAATCTAAATCAGCGCCAATTGTATTTGATGTTATTAAATGTATTTTTTTGGGGGGGGGGGGGGGGGGAGTGAATAAAAAAACGACTGGAAACTGCGGAAGGACACGGTAAACGTGGACATGGTGCATTGGCGGGATCATCGGCTGTTCCATGAATTTTGCATCTTTTCGTATATAGGCTAGCTATCAAAAGTTTAAAGTTTTAAAATGACTCTGCTCTTTATGTTTTTTTTCCAAATCACCATGACGTAAATATATGAATTGAAAAAAATTATAATAAAAAAAATATTTAGTACGTCACATGAAAGAATACTGACTTCTCATTGGCTATGGGGTACTATTAGGTGATGGCACTATCAGATTTGGCGGGAGATTGAGCATGAATCGATTATGACGTCACTCTTACTAGTACTAATGTACTGAATGCAGACGATGAAAATGGTTGACTCTGGTGGTAAAATATTCGATTTCATATTGAAATTAGCAAAATAAAATTTAAGCAAAATGTACTTAAAATATTATTTTCTTCTTTATTAATTGATTGATAGTGTTGATTCGAGATGGAATAAAGTGGTCTCTAAGACAGACAATATTATATCAATGATAGTTTCTACAATAAAATATACTGTAGTTTTATTACTTGTACAAATATCCTCTTATTTATATTCTCATAACTCAATTTATAAAGCTTCCATCGGTTTTACTGAAGAAATTCCTATTTAGGTCAGTTCGACGGCCTGATGACACACTCAGCCATTGACTACTGATATACTGCTAACATTGGGTACTGTCTTCATCGGAATACGGCGAACTATTAAAACACCCGGTTGTTTTTGTATTTTGTAGTTAATGTGGTGATGTCGTCCCATCTGAAACCAAATACATCTCCATCCCATCTGTGAATGTCACCGAAGCCTTGAAAGTATCCTTTGTCCCATAAATGGGACACATATTATATAGATATATATATATATATATATATATATCTTTACAATACCGTAAATATTTGAAATGATGTATTTCCTTTACGGAGAAAAACCATCAGCTAAGTTGAAGACTGTGGTTGAAGAACATTTGACATACATGTACTTAAAATATGTGTTGTAACTAGACCGTTTATGTAAATTATATATTCACATGTTGACGACAAAGCCACAATATAAACTACTAGATAGATTTAAGATACAATGATTGACACCAAAACTTATATTAGGGCGCAATATATTATGCTTGTCTGCGAATCTCTGGAATCTAAATCTACCATAGATTAAATAGTCCTGTTTAAGTAATACAGCAAAATTTGGTTTGATTTGTTTTGTTACAGTTTTGTCCTACTATTAACAGCCAGGGTCATTTAAGGACGTGTCAGGTTTTAGAGGTGGAGAAAAAGCCTGAGTACCTGAAGAAAATCCATCGGCCTACGGTCAGGTCTAGCCAACTACCAAATGTCTGCCTACCCAGACGTGGAGGGTTATTGATAAATGGTCGGGAAACCTTAACCACTCGGCCACTGCGGTCCCCTCAAACAGCAAAAGGTTGGGCACAACATACAAGAATATTATGGGCGACCGTTCCTAATAATTATATAATTGTATAACTAATTAAACGTATGTATATATCATAAGATGGCTATATGGTGATAATCATATTCAATATGATTATATATATATATATAGAGAGAGAGAGAGAGAGAGAGAGAGAGAGAGAGAGAGAGAGAGAGAGAGAGAGAGAGAGAGAGAGAGAGAGAGAGAGGGAGAGAGAGAGAGAGAGAGATTATGGTATTGGTATGTTAATGTAGAATCTACCAAAGGGAAACTAATAGATGATATTAAGCTATTTTCCTATGTAGAATGGTTAAGTTGACTATTTTTGCCTACCTGAGTGAATTCCGTTAGAACAGAAAAACAGCCAAACGCCGGTAGACGTGTAATGCACGTGCACGTTTCACCTGAAGGTCGATCTTGTGCATGGGAACCTTAAATGAGAAATACCCGCATGTGCATCCAAAGTTAGCACTCGTATGAGAAGTAAGCTTGTATTCAAACGGATATACCATGTTCTGATAGGATATATATAAGTGTACATCGTTAACCGGTTAAATCCAGTTGCACTGTAGCAAAACGTAATAGAATATATTATATTAGCGCATATAGGGTATCGCATACAGTGATGTAGTGAATCACGTGTGCGTAATGGAGCACGCCCATTGGTTGCACGGATCGTCAACCACCGTGTGGACGTCATCTTATACCCAACATACGTTGACATGATACATGTATATAACATGAATGTGTTTACAAAGCTATATGTGTATGTAGCTGGTTGTAAAAAAAATGAAGAAATATTGTGGAAAATGTTGAATCGTAATTACAGTATAAACATGCGATTTATTTAATTCTGAGCCTTTAAAGATTAAATAAATTGATGTGATGAAACATTCTACTATCAAAACTCGGTGTTTTACTTCGCTTTGTTGTTGTTGTTGTTGTTGTTGTTGTTGTTCTTCTTCTTCTTCTTCTTCTTCTTCTTCTTCTTCTTCTTCTTCTTCTTCTTTGGGTTTAGCTAAGATGATGCCATTGCGCCACCCCTTTTCCAAATATATATGTATATATTTACATATATGTCAAATTTATTTACCTTTTACACGTTTTGCAATGTTGCGTCACTGATGACTTCATCGGTAGTTTGGAGAATTGTTATTATTCCTTTACAATAATATCATCAAAGAATACCGAAAGTTATCAATATAAAGCAATATGGATACGCCTAGTCGAGCAGAAAGCATTTCTGTTTCCAATGGTACACTGTTTGCGTGTTAAAAAAACTTGTGAATGGTAGGAGTGTAGTGTCACTTGACCTACCAGTAACAAGCGAACCGGAAACGTAAACAATATCGAAATCCCCTCTGCATTATGGACGAAAAAAGCTTTGCTATAATGACCTAGATTCGCCCTAAAACTCTCGTCAGAAGCAACGTAAACATATATGTAGTATCCTGTTTGTACACATTGTTTATAGTGAATAATTTCAGCCTTTGGTCTAAACTACCGACGTATTTATCTTGAGTATTTTAAACATCATTGACATAATTTTATTAAGCAATAATCAGATTTAATTTTCTACCCGGATATTAAACGATGCGCCGCCATTAAAGTCAAATGCATGATAACGTATATTTATCTTTTTAAAGAACGAAATCATACAGCCAACTTGATGTTGGTTAAGTTTGGCACAATGATGGAAAGTCTACGGAATGGTCAGAGATATACAAGTGTATGGATCCGGTTCCCAAGGTATTTATAACTTAGGTTTTATCTTGATTATGTTATGGAGATTCAATGATCCTTAGAGCAATTTTTAATCCTAGAACCCCCCTCTTTAATGTGTAAACGAAATATCGGGTGGCTTTTATTCAGATTTCCATGATTTCATTCACTGGTGATATTGAATTTCGTCGATTTTTTGTCTTGAAATGCAAACCGTTTTGAACCTTTGTGAAATTTTTTGACATTCTTAACACGCTGGTTAAAAGCTTAAATTATATATTTTAATCCAGTGTAATTAAACTACGCAATAATTATGAGAACTGGAGATATGATGCTCTATGTAAAACTTCATAACTTGTGCAATATTACATTTTTAAAGATACTACAGCGCCGACAGCCTATACACTGCTCATAAATCTACATAAAATTGCAACAAAGACAAATGAAAAAAAAAAAAAAAAAATGACAACAGTGTCATAATAATGATCGTTTATAAGACCTAAAGTTATAATCCCACTAGAGTGACCGGTCGTGTTGACCTTTGATTGGTAGACGAGTCGATATTCATGAAGGGAAAATAGGTACATGCGATGTATATTACATGTGTGTATGCAGCATAAAACGTTACTAATTAAAATATATGTAAAGGTTGTTTAGAATCACAACTAATTGATGTACTTGTTTACATTTCAACGACTGGATCTATATATACATATATATTTTAATATTTCACCTTTTTGTACAGACACATTGTGTATATGACATACGGACTTTGCTTAGTAAGCTTAATATCGTTGTATAATAGAATATCAATTCATTAAGATTTTTTGAAAGACCCGTCACTGTTCGCTGTTGTTATCCCAAATCGCTTGCATGTAATATTTCGGCCTGTTATTCAACAACACGTACACGTACATTATTTCCTCGAAGTACCGAAACATATCTATCTACGCACAAATGGAATCACAGTCAACGAGACGGGTTGGTAGAGGCAGGGCAAGATAGATATTTTTCCGGACGTAATTCATTATTTTTATACTTCAAATAAAAAAAAATACAATCAGAAGATCAAAGATGGTAATAGCACAAATTATTCAACATTAGGTACTTTATCAAAACATGAAACAGTCCATTCTTGTTTTAAATCAATCATAATTACTCTTTTCGGCGCTGTAGGCATCAATCGACCCTAAAACAAAAACAAGGGAAGTAACTCGAATTGGAAAGCACCGGTTTGCAGGAAGGGCGATAACTTTTGCTGCCTTACGATATTCCTGATAGATGGTTCAAAACCAAGAACCTGTGTTAACATGCAGGCCTATTTTCATACAAAATACAGCATTTTACAGTCATCCCATTGGAAACAACAAACAATAAATTCGTCCGGAATTATTTTAATACTCCGAATGAAAATAACAAATAGCAACATCATACTTTGGGCTGAATCTATGCTGGGTTTTTTTTCCTAAGAAAACGATAAAATGTTCATTGCCGCCCGTTTGAATGAGTATCGAGACAAAAGACTTCAGATTCTACACGAGAACTGTCCAACGTAATGATTGTCGTCACAATGAAGAAAATTTTGACTTTGATATGCTGTCTTCTTGTGCGATAATCCTTCAAGCGCCAAGAGACTTTTAAAAATATTTTCTCGCTGAAAACAACCCTGACACGCAGGCATAATAAATTTGTTACGAATTTGACATGTTTCAGGGCATCAGGGCGTACCGACATTTTAATTATTTATTTATAATTTACTTTTTCTGAACTTTATCAAAAACGCCATTTAACAGTGTTGTCAGCATCCGTAACTTTATAGCCAAAGACACACATTAAAGTTACAGTGTGTGTCCTGTTGGGTACACACGAAGTGTCACTTCTCACATCATAACTCGTGTCTGAGATCGGTCTTTCTGGCTAACGTTCGCTGGACCTTTTCCTACTTGATAATATTGCACAGTTCTTTTCAATGGCAATGCATAAATGGCTATGGCTTAAGAATGTGCCAGTTTGCTTCATAAATGTCTTAGAACGTCATTAAATTGTCATATAAAGATGTACAGAATCTTGTGATTTTTAGTTTTCTTGTAAGATCCTACCGGAAACTGTTTTGTATAATACGGCCTGTCTAAATATACACTTAATTATCTTGTAACTATTTGGCATTTCTTCCGGAAATATCGTAAGTGCGTAACGAACAAAATAAATTTGGTGATATTTTATAGGAACATAGATAATTGGCACTATGGTATATGCACAGGCGTTTGCTTTTGTATTTCTAAAAAATAAATATTAACCCTTATTAACATATATTAGGAGTAGATACTAATATATTTTTCTATAAATACTAACCAGAAGCAGACGCCTGTGTTGTCTGTATGTGAAATACATTGTATTATACGAGAATCATTTCGTGAAATTCTAACAATTTGTGCGCTTCTTTGAAAAACGCATTGCGGTATTTTAATACAATGTAACCCCTCTTTTCTTTTACAAAGTACGAAAATACTATGTATGTGAAGCTTGTCTCTATCTGACAGAATTTGAAGCCCACAAATTGTTTTTAAGATAGAAGTTTAACACCGGGGGCGATAACTAAAAAATTGGGTGTTCTCCAGACATTTCAAATTTGTGCTACCGTACAAAGACCCGTCGATTTTTGCGTGAACAGCCCTCGCAGGTGGCGAGACTAGACTGTTTTTACAACGGGGTAGGCTCATCAGAGTCTGATAAAACTGGGTATGTGTATCATGCATGATTATTCATTTGATACTGTAGAAAATGGGGATTGGCAAGAAAAATCATTAATCCGCTGAGCGAGAATTGGAGTACAATAGGCCGCGGTACGCTCGCGACAGATGATAGCACCCCGCACGCGCACGCTTAGCAACGTACGGTACGCGCGTGCTGCTTACAGCATATGACGGTGTACTTCCGTGAATTGATGAGTGTGGAAGAGGCTGTGAATTTGTGAATGAGGCAACACGCCACACGTGCTTTTGTTTGTTTGTTTGTTTGTCGTACAGGTAATGCCCGCACATTCGCCAATCAATCCATACCGCTCACACGCGGTGGCGTACAGCGAGTGTTGTCATTAGTTGATGGGCTTTGTGCCACACGCTCATCTCTCTCTTCATCCCCCGCCGATGATTGATTCAGCTGCTGGACCTTAGTATTACACCCGGGAAGAGAGGAAGGTTTATCTAGAGAGGAGGTTAAGTTGTGCTAAAGGTCTCTCCGGGTGGAATTCAGTTTAAAGCTGCCGAGAAGCGCATTGGATTATTTACAGTATAAATACGACGATTTGTCGTCCACGGAATCCATTTGTGATATTCGGTGAGGAATTTCAAATGGTTTATGTGGAGAGTATGTGACCCCGTCAGCAGAAAGATATGACCGTCGGGTCGTACCCTGCCCTACAAGCCCGGGGGTGGTGGCTGCTAGTTTGTGTTCTATCCTGTTTGGGACAGACATCTAATGGTGAGTACTGTGCAGAAGCTACTTCAATTATCCTTTTTTTTTTTAAGTCTAATTAAATAAAGTAATTAAGGTTTACTATCACAGACTATTTTGAGTTTTGAGCATTGGTTCGTGACTGGCGAGCCTACTTTGTAGGAAAATTGGAAAGCATTCAATTTAAACATGAAAGCCCTATTTTCTAATTTGCCTACATTTTTTTTTCATCTCAAATCAAGGTTGATGACATGTCTTAAAACTTATAAAAAAAACCATTTAATATCTTAATTATTCACTCAATTAAAAATGAAAGTTGATAATTACGGAAATATTAACATTGTATTTGTATGTAGAAGGATTAATAAAAGTTGTCATATTCTAAAAAAAAATCTCCCCTATCAATATATACATTTTGTACATTGATAATTAAACTACCCCGACCCTGCAACAATCAGAAATGTTCAAATTGATTTCATACATGTCCCTTGAAAACTCATCCATAAACTCATCCATTTATGTAAATTGAAAGGAAATTGATTACGTGTATACAAAATTTACCAAGTACAGTACTACATGTTGCTACTAGGAAAAGATAATAAGTTTGCTGAAGGAGAAAACTATCACATGCGCTTGTGAGTGTTTAAATAATGTATCTACATTAGAACTATAAGCTTTAAAAACACACTATGCTTTTACATTGTTGTAAAGCATTAGACACCCCACCTCCCTCATGCCAAATTGTCCCACCCTCATAATTTCCTCTTCAATCATCAAATCTCTTTGTTCCCTAACAGTGCTGTGATATCCATTGTCTATGTATTGTGTGAATCAATTAACATCCTCATTGTTACAATATGGTTCCTAGCCTCCCTGTTTATGGCTATTGTATTTGATAACAATGGCTGAAAACAGCAATTACAGCTACAATTTAAAGCAATTTTCTTGAATATAACTTTATGATTAATTTCTGTTTGTGATAAGAAAAGACATTTTTCCTCTCAAAATTCGTATGGGGGGGGGGGGGGGGGGGGGGGGGATTGTTAATATGGTTACTTTTGTTCATAATATTGTAATTCTTGTTTGTGTTAAGAAGGTGACTCAGTACTGTCATTTTCATGAGAAAAATGCTAAATTAGAAACAAGCACTTCCAGTAATTTGATCGAGACAAGTTTTAATTCAGCTGATTAGAATTAATAAATATCAATAGGAAATAGAGAAATTCTTGGAGGTATTTCGTCTTTCAAACAGATTGTTCGTCAAATAATGATTTCTGGGATGTATTTTATCTATAATTAACAGGACGTCACTAATGGAATCATTCTCGTTGTATCCCCGGCTAATTTTCTGAAAGGAAACACCATTTCATTCATTAAAATGTTTCATTGATTGTCATGAACCCAAGTATAATGATTAAGAAGGAAATATTAATTGAAAAAGCAATTCCAGTGGTCATGTTGACAATCTTTCGATCTGCTTCATATCAAACCCCTGAAATAGCTAAACAAGAAAAACTAAAATAATTAGGAATTTTTTTGTCGGTTTGCGACAGTGATTTAACGAAAGGTTATTATCTAAAGGAAATTCGCAAATAAACAATTATCGCAAAGACACAGAATTTTCTTTATCTCATATAGTTCTTAATAAACAGAATTCAGTATTTCAGCCCGTATAGGAAATTTTCTTTATCTCATAGTTCTTAATAAACAGAATTCAGTATTTCGACCCATATAGGAAATTCAAATATTACATTTTTCCTATAATAGAATTGAATGACCAGTATTAACCTGTTTGGAGGTGGCCGTTTGGTTTTATTAACAAACGCATTAATGATGAATCCATACACTACGTGAGTCATTTTTTCAAGGCTTGTGTTATCAATAAGTAATGATCTGGCGCGGTACTAGTAGATTATTTGGTTGGAGTTATAACCACTGGTCACACATTCATGTGAGAAAAGCATGCATCGACCTATATAGATATTTAACTATTGAACAGATGTTCCATGAAAATCAAATGTCTGCTTTTGTAATATTTTTTTTTTTGCTGATTTCCAAATCTTCATTGTTTTGATAGACATTTTTATTCCTCATTTATCTTTTTAACTTATGAATAAGTAACACACTTAGTTAAACATTTAAGATAACCATATGTTATTTTGTATAGCTCTAAAGATTTTTAAAGCAGATGGGCCAACAGCTTAATCTGTCGAAATATCAGGTAATTTGCGGAATGTATTGCGAAAAGATGTCTGGAACCACAATTGCATTCAGAATTTTTACATATTGTGATTCATGATTAAAACGTGCGAGCTTTGATTAGCACAAAATTTAAATGAAATCACAAAAAATCACACAAGAATTATGCCTGTCAGGAAGTCAAAACTGGAATGCTTGAGATTTTTGTTCATGATATTGATAATTTGATACTTCAACCCATTTTGTTGCTTAAATATCTTATTCTAACCTCATGGACTGTAAACTCAGTTTTAAAGAAAAAACACCTTAGGTAAGTGAAAAAAATGAATTTAATTTTCAATAAATGTCTAATTTTGATTAAGATCAAAATTTTGCTTCAAAGATCGCCATATTTTACAAAATAAACTGGAGCTACCGTCCAAAATTGATTGACAGACTGTATGATCAGTTCCTGTTTTTAATCATGAGCAAGTCAAAGACAGTTTTTTTATGCTTGATGTATGACATATATCAGAAATGTATATTTGAAATATTTAATATGAAGAAAAGATATTGGATGTAAAGTCTTTTCCTTGACAGATGCCCTATGAATTTCTCTACTTTTGACTGGCAGTGTTTTCTCATCCGTTAACGATTATGTGTCTGGGAATAATCTGATATGAAATGTCTCAAACATATTAAAGTTTCATGTAAATGTCTTATAATATGATATCGACTAACATTATTTTTTTTTACTGAAATGGAAAGCGTGTATGCAGATAATTTCATTTGAAAAAAAGAAAAGAGAAATAAATAAAATTCCATGATGAAGATAAAAAATCTAAATCTAATAAAAAAAGAATAGAGAAATAAATAAAATTCCATGATGAAGATAAAAAATCTAAATATTTAATTTTTTTTTGCAAATCTTTACATGTGTATCTAGATAGTTTTGTATTTAGCTCCTATCAACAGCTAAGGTCATTTAAGGATGCCCCCCCCCCTGTGTGTAAGATGAATGTGATTTGGTGATTAATTGTGTGTGTTTTGGGAGACTGAGGTGTATATTCGCATTTGTCTCCCTGTGAAAACACGCCACTGGTACCGACTTTATAGTGCTACCTCAATGAAACATACTGCTGAAGACACTCAGAAAGACACCTCACTTGGTTACGTTGTGCTGGAAACAGTCAAAGTAGTCATCCCACTCCCAAAAATATTTAAGCGACTGATTCAGCTAGCATGTGACCTCAAAGTCTTCGAAATATTCGAGTAAAACAGGATTTAATTCTTAAGAAAAACCACAAAATGTTCTGATAAATGATGTCATACAAGACAATATTGGAAATGTTCCAACTATGTTTTGACGAGACCGACGTGAAATATTATAGCATGTTAGCTTTGTGATTCACGTTCCCAATGCTCTACTACGATACTGGGACCATCGTGGCCAAAGCTGTACGGCTTTTATAATTGTGTAATCGACGTGTGTTTGTTATAGATCTGGTGACTAATGGTACCTCATTGGTGTTCGCTGTTCATCTATTTGACCGTTTTTAAACATTAATTTTGTTTGTCTGGACACATGATGATGTGTTTTTGGGGCGAAGGTTGGATCTTTGGATAAGGGATTTGATTAAAGCCGCTGGGAACTTTTACAACTTGTATGGAAAATGAGGCAATTGATCAAGAAACTGTCAAAAGAATTAATTCATTTTGTTATGGGTTGTTCAGAGGAAGATGTTTTTTACAGATCACTATCTTGTATAAATTTCGATTGATCTTGTACCATGTTATGCTTGTACAAAGTGTAGGGGTTATGGTAATTTTTTGTGATGATATTTGGAATGGGCGAAGTACAGCTAGCTATCTGTCAGAAATACTTGGCTTGATGATATCAGAGAATTCTTGTACATGTTACTATCAAAATACCTGGGAAAGAAAATATTGCACTTAAATACATGCGAGGGTAATAATGAGAATCAGAATAAGACAAATGTTTAAAAAAAAATCGTAACTAATTCAAAATCGATAAAACAAGGGAAAAATATGAACAGAATTAATATAAATTTGCATGTAGACCTTTGCAATAAAACCTCAACTTCGTTGACGGCACCTGCCATGTAAGTCTAAGTGAAATCTAGGTGTATGTCATGTTCAGAAAATGAACCACTAGCTAGCTGATCCACGTACCAGGTATAACTAAGGAGCATTAAGACTTTCCCACGATCTTATATCATCAACCTGCATCTCTGGAAACTTTGTGTTGTTGTTTTTCTGTCAGCACTCGACATGCTCGTGCCATATGTTTGATTAGAACATGCAGAAAAGCAAAATCAGTTTGAAAATAATTGGTTATCATACAGTAATTATATTGACTGTAAACAACATTGGCAAGGTAATAGAATTGCCCTTGGATTTGGAAGTATATACCCTTTCTAGATACCACACAAAGATTCTCTATGTGAATGTCCTTTAGATAGGCTGATTGGGTAGGATTTTCACAGGTATCAAAAAGCAATGAAATTGCTTGAGAACGTAACATTTTTGTACATTATATTGAAATAAGAGAGGTCAAAGGTCAAAATGCATGGTATTTTAACAGCTGTAATGTGTATCACAACATTATTTTCGGTAATGAGATGCCTTTGGGTTTGCTTTAATGAGATACGATACACTTGCAAAATGCTACCTCCCGAGAGAAAGAGTTCCAATTGAACATCAGACCTATGTTTGAACACAGTTCGTAAGAGTTATCTCCCTTGTGAGCACTGATACATAATATAGTAAGGAGACATGTTGATCTATAACACCAAAAATACAACTGAACAATTTGATGAAATATAAAGGGGAGATAACTCTTCATATGTAACAATAATGACAATAATGTGTTGTATTTTTTCTATATTCTTGGTAAGGCAGGGATTGTTTTAGGTTACCAAATGGATGGGTCATTTTCAAGAAAAAGAACTATCGGTAATATAATTTATGGGCCATTTATAGAAATTTAAAGGATTTTTCTGAATCATGTGGGTCATTCTGGAAAATTGTGGGCCAATGGGCGGCCCCATGGCCCCCTCTAAAATGATCCCTGGTAAGGTAATGTTTTTATTCTTCAATAATCTAATATTTATCATAATCTGTCATTGCAAGAAAGCTAGGTTATTTGCTTTCATTTATGACGGAATAGTTTTTATGAAAAAAATGTGCAAATTTTCATATTTTGTGGTGAAATAAAAATGCCCTCAAAAATGAAATTCTTACATGTAGTTTCTTAACTTAAGAAGGAATCTCTTTTAACCCTAAACACTTACAGAAAATTGTTGCATTTTTCATCCTTATTTCGAAATAATTGCTTTTTTTTTTAAAAAAATAGCATGTTTTCCCAAAAACTCTACAAATATCGAGAAAATAAGCATTTACTTATATATCATAGTAATTTTTTTGCAACAAGGCAAATGATGGCACAGGAAAGATCACTCATGTGAATTTTCATGGCAATCGGTTCATTATTTCCTGACCTTGTCCTATCCCCTTAACAGTCTGTATTATACACTTATAATGACTATATATATAAAACACCTATATTTTTCACAATTTCATACCGGGGGTGGGGGGGGGGGGTAATTAAGTCAGTTTAAGTCCATCAGGATGAGCATTCTAAAAAGGTAGTATAAAAAATTTGCCATAACAATGTATTGGTCAGAAATGCACTTTCCTGTTTTAAGTTGCAAATATGACACAAATTTCTTGTTCATTGATATGAGATTCTGAATTATAATTTGAAATGTTTGAATTATTGAGAAATATAGAATGATTATTTCTCTATCTTCAATCAAATTCATATTTACCATAGTGACAACAACATATGACACTGGTGTTGAAGGTCACCAAATTCTGAGATAGACTTGTTATTTTCCCTCAGTGGTTGTGACCTTGGTCATAATGAAGGTCATTAAACTGTGTATGGTTTGCATGCATACAATTACTTGTGCTAAAAGGAATAAAAGACAAAAAATGTGACAATATCTTGAGAGAATGTGAGATCTTTATATATAATAAAGAATTATATTACAGTGTTTATTCCTCTAACGATTCTTTATGGTGATTCCCAGTGCAGAAATTATTATGTTTTGATGTCCGGTTGATATTGTTATCTGTTTGATTGACAACCACATGTTCTCTTAATGTGTCTGAAATATACCTATCCTTCATCATGAGATATATAAATTGTCTACGGTGTGATGTCAAACCTCTATATGTCAGGCAGTGTTGACCTAAACACACTCAAATCATGCTCCCTCGGCTCTCCTGATGTTGAACAAGAGACCAATGACGTCTTCAGGTTTTTCTCACAAACCATTATTAAGACCTGCAGTAATCTTTTTTTCTTTCAAATAAATGACATTGACACTTGCTAAAGATCAAAGAAGATTAAGAAATATTGAAACTTCTGAGCAACTTGGTGCCATGCCTCCCCCTCCCCAAATTTGCAAGAACCAGCATATGACCTTGACATTCATTCAAGGTCACAGGGTCAAAGGTCTAAATGCAGTGTACATGACCTCTTTCTCTATAACCTGTAAGGGTCATAAGCTTAAGGTTATAATATTTAAACTGTTCATTGTTCACTGCATTACTTAAGATGCAGGTCTATCAATATGATTTGTTCAAATAAATGACCTTGACCTTAATTCAAAGACACAGCTAGGGGTCAGATTTGTTAAAATCTGTAAAGAGCTTCTTAAGAAATTCAGTTTAAAGTGACTACATATTACAGCTGGTATTAAAGAATAATTGTTATAATGAAATTGTTTTATGTGCTTTAAATAGCATTAAAAGGTTTGGAGCTCTCATCTTTTAATGGGAATTTCACATAACTGATGCAGAATTGTGTTAATTCTATAATAGATCAGGCATTTAAACAGTAAAGCAGTTACAAAATGCTGCCTGCTTCACACTGCTTTTATTGAATATCTCAAAATTGACGGAGTATCATAGTTTTTTGAAGCTATTTTTGTTAATTTGGACCCTAAGGTCCATTTTCCACTTGCTGAAAACAACCTGATAAATGGAAGTCCATTATAGTAACAGGGCCGTTCTATCAATTTAGTTGTTCATTTGGGCAATATATGTCATTGGCTTACATGAAGCCACTCAGCACTGCCCAATGATCTGGATTACAACCGACACCTAATTTGTCTCTATCTTTCGATCCCTATAATAATACTCTAAGGCTGAATCAGAGGATTAAATATCAATATATACTGTTTCCTTAGATCGGAGTATTTAGGATTGATCCCAAAGCCTATTGAGAAGAGCAAGTCATAAACCTGTGTCCGATGATGTTCGTGAAACACTTGTGTCCAGACAAACGGAGGAAATGCGACTCGGTAATAACGCACATACAGGTCATGCCGTTGATTTTCTACCGACTGGCAGACGCATAGATCAGATGGTTATTGTCACAAAATTACATCTGTGTTATTGTTTTCCGAGGACTTAACAGACTCTGACGATAATGTTGTATGACATAAATTGCCCTCCACAAGCTGACGTCATTAAGGTTCCACAGCAATTTGCGAGCACTACAGTATTTAGAATAGAAGTCCATCGTCCTCCTCACTCAAGCCATTGCTGTTCGCTAGCCCAATTAAGTTCTGAGTGTCCAGGACGAGACGTCCATATCTAACATTTGGCCCATCAGTGGTTGAGACTGGGTGACCATATTCCATCACAGAACACTTTAAATTGTAGCCATAGCTAGGTTTTGTGTACCCATTTAAGTGTCTTTGCAGCGTACAAGGCAGGATGATGGTTAGATATTTTATTGTATTTATCTTGTAATATAAGCCCGGGGGGAAACTTAACCTTTTAGTTAAACTAGGGTGTTGACATTTAGTTGCAAAGCAAAGAAATTAATGCTAGCATTTGTAAGCAAATTTTTACTGAACAGCTTATTACCCTGAATGACCTTATGTTTATTGAGAAATATACATGTATACATATGCTTACAAAGTCACTATAGGGACTGGCTATCTTAATCATTCAATTCCTCTGACCACAGTGGCCAAGTGGTTAAGGTGTCCCAACAGCTATCCACCTCTGTGGTTTCGAGTTTTCATGAAACCCGCGTTGAGCAGTTGCCAGGTACTGACCCTATAGCTACTGGCCGCCGGCGGTTTTTCTACGGGTACTCCGGCCTTGTCCTCCACCTCCAAAACCTGGCACATCCTTAAATGACCCTACCTAGTTGATAGGGCGATAAACAAAATAAACCAAACTAACCCAAGCATTAAAGAATGATTTTGAAGAAGATCCTACCTTTTATATGACAATGACAAATTTTACAGAGAAGATAGCTGCCAGTTTGAATTTCAATGCTTCTTACCTAACAAATCATACAGCTCTCGGAAAATCTTACCGAAAAGGATATGTCTGCTGTTACTATCTACATGTTATAGACGGCCATTAATTGTGACGGCTGACCCTCCCAGCAGGAGTCCAGGGTGGTTTCTCCATTCTTTTATGTCTTCTGCTGGGTGAATAACAGATGCATGCACACAGTTAGATCGAGAGCCCAAGAATAAGTCTGCTGTATCCCTTTGCATATTAGTTGTAGAAGGCAGCTAAAAGTGATCAAATGTGGACCCTTGAAGAATAGGGGATTTCCTTCTATACCTTCTGTTTTGGAGGCATTAAAGCAGAGATCTATATACTAATTTAGTATATAAGTCTCTGATTAAAGAGACCAAGCTAGATATGTTGCCCCTCCATCACAATTAACATACTTAGGATCTAAAATCTTGTCCTTTCTTTCCAGTATTTTTCTTTCTTTTCTGTGTTTTTCTTTTGTTTCCTTTTTAGCTCACCTGGTCCGAAGGACCAAGGTGAGCTTATGCCATACCGTGTCGTCTGTCTGTCGTCCATCCGTCGTCCGTCTGTCAACAATTGACTTCTTCATAACCGCAGATTGGAATTTGACCAAATTTGGTCAGAAGCTTCCTATGGGTTGCAGACTCAAAATTGTACAAAAGGTGGGGCTGACCCTACGTGGGCCTGAGGGGCGGGGGCCAAAAGGGGTCACTTTGGCTAAATTGATATAAATGACTTCTCTGAAACTGAGCAATGGATATAGCTCAATGGTGGGATTGACCCTCTGGGTGCCCCAGAGGGACGGGGCTATTATTTGAATGGTAGCACTCCTATGGGGTAGAAATTCAAAATTGGACAAATGGTGGGGCTGACCCCCAGGGGCCTGAGAGGTGGGAAGAAAAGGGTTCATTTTGGCTTAATTGATATAAACGACTTCTTCTCAGAAACTAAACAATGAATATCACTCATATTTGACTGGTAGCATGCATCCCTAAGGGCTGGGGATTCAAAAAGCTACAAATGGTCAAGCTGACCCCCAGGGGGCTGATGGGTGGGGCCAAAAGTGAGCAATTTGGCCATATTGCTATAAACACTTTTTTTGTAGTGTTGAAACTGTTAAGATTCCCAACCCATAACTATATGCAGCATTGCTGGCCACCATGAGATAACCACAATCCTGTAGCAGAAATAGGCCCTTGGGTCTTTCCCCACCCCTAGGGGACTTAGTTAATTTAAACACAATTATGTTGAAGAAACAATCCTTGCGGTCTTTCCACTCCCAGAGGGAGACTTCACTGCATTTCTGGGTTTTATCTTTGAAGCAGTTGAGGTCGTCCCTAGCTCCCAATAACTATATATAGTATTGTTAGACAAATAAAGCTATTAACAAATTGAGATATTTTGATGTTTGGTCAAATCCAACCAGGTGAGCGATACAGGCCCTCTGGGCCTCTTGTTTTCTTTCCTTCTTATAATTTCTTTTCCCAACTCTACTCTGTCTTTTTCTGCTTTATATATTTTCTTCAGTTGGTATATCCTTGATACCATACCTGATATAAATGGTTGTTGCAGAAATGTTAAAGACAAACAAAAAACATCATTACTTTGATATATTTCTCTGAAAAAAACATTACCAAAAATGACGTCATAGTATATTGTGGAAAACATTGCTGTTACTTTGATGGGGATTGTTTTAGGTGACAAAATGAAAAACATTAAAAGAATTTTAAAGATTGGACGTTTCTATGATGTTTTTTATTTACTAAGTGACGAAGCTGGAAAGAGACGAATCAGTAAAAAGCCTCGATCAACACTGAAAAACAAAACTACAGCTACAAACGTACATTGTATGTCAATTTGTATCTTGTCGATTGACTCAGCTGTCACATATGTATATTTATGTGTTGCCAATGTATTTAATTTCTGCTATCAGACTCGGCAAACTTCCCTAAACTTGACATATATATCTTTGAGTCCCCGAACCATCACAAAAGGTCCAATGAATTGTAACAACTGTTTGAGGTTTTACCTTCTATGAGTAGACAGTTGAGATATTTAGTTTAGATAAAAGTATTTAGCCACGAGAGTTGTATTGCTATCCACGTGTGATGTGGCAAAAATGACATTTTTATCTGCAACAAAATGTTCCAACATCCTTTTCACTTGAATTATCTTGATACACATTCTAAATATCATACGATCTGTGCTTCTCCCTCGCACTGCCGTAGTATACAATCAAAGAACCCGTGCCGAATGTAACTATTTATATATACAGTGAGGTAAATTTCACAGAAGTTGTGCAAGTCAAATACACACACACATTTCTCTTATCAGCTATAAAACCTCTATAAAAATTTACAGTCTGGTTTTCAATACTGCTTTTCAAACTACTAGATCTTATTTAGTAAGCTTATCTTAATTTTAACAACCTAGATGGTACATATATATCAGTAAATTTGTTCAAATACGATTCCCTTGATGTTTCAAATTCCAATTGATGAACAAAATGATTTTACAAAAACGACTTTTAACTTATATCTGTGATTATCATTTACGTTTATCTTACTCTTCAAATGCCTTTCAGACAAAACCATTCAAAAATGTATATCTCTAATATTTTTTTTATATTAACTTCAAACAGCATGATTGGCCCTGAATTATTTCATAATTGTGTCAGCAATTACCTAAATTGTTTCCAATTGGAAAACATTTCATCTACAATACCGTATTTATCCTGTAGTTGGCCCATTTAGTAAAAAATCTCTGAGTCATTGCTATGTAGTTCTGTGAAAAATACAAGCAATAATGCTATACAAGCAATGATGCTATTTCATCATGCAGTGATAAGCCCACCTGCTTTGAATGAAATGCTATTGTCCTGAGATAGGCCCACCATCTAATTTTAATTGAATGTTATTATCCTGTAATAAGCCCACCCTCTACTTTAAATTGAATGCTATTATCCTGTGATAAGCCCAGTCCTACTTTAAATTGAATGTTATTATCCTGTGATAGGCCCACACTCTACATTAAATTGAATGTTATTATCATGTAATAAGCCCGCCCTCTACTTTTAATTGAATGTTATTATCATGTAATAAGCCCGCCCTCTACTTTAAATTGAATGTTTTTATCCTGTGATAAGCCCACCCTCTACTTTGAATTGAATGTTATTATCCTGTAATAAGCCCACCCTCTACTTTAAATTGAATGTTATTATCCTGTGATAAGCCCACCCTCTACTTTAAATTGAATGTTTTTATCCTGTGATAGGCCCACCCTCTACTTTAAATTGAATGTTATTATCCTGTAATAAGCCCACCCTCTACAGTGGAACTTCGTTAACTCGAAGTCGACGGGACCACGAAAAAACTTCGAGTTATCCGAGTGTTCGAATTAAGCGAGTTATCATTTTTGGTGAAAAGTTTGGTCAATATTTGTCAACATTATATAATCATTATAACTTCGCTCTGTCGCTCATCAGTTTAGTGTGAAGACTGGTCAATACATGTAAATACATTTATATATGTAATGTTTCGTTATGTCACTTGTAATTTGGTGTAGTTTTGCCGATATACAGTCACGATAAAGTTTCTTTCACTTAGTCACTTTAATAACGATCTGATGTGCAAGTCATGTTTGCAAAAGGTAAACGATAAAACGGAATTCGACAAAATAACAACTTATTAATGTCAAAACAAATAACCGTTTAAGTTTAACACAGATTGCATACAAAATGTAACAGAACCATTACCTTTTATTGGACATATATAAAATACTGTTTGATCGGCCTACTTACTTTTTATTGATAACCACGCCATTTCCATGTGTATTAGCACCGGAAGTTGGGTTGCGCATGTGCGTATAAAATGTTACTGTAACTGAGTTGGCGTTTTATCCGATTTAATAGACAGCACTGACCGTTACAATTGTACTCGTAACACCTCGGCAGTAATTCCGCTATTGTTTCAGCGGTTTAAAGATTTAATAGGCGCCGGTGACTGTGTCATTTCTACACCTGTAAAAACATCAGCCGGGTAGATCTACCGGTGTGTCAGAGATTAAGTTCCGCTTGAGCGAACGGGTAGATGAGTTGTTGCCTATCGTGTGTACTGATATCGGCGACCGCCTTGGGAAATTACCTGATGTAAGTAAAGCAGTACTTTTTATCACCAAGACTTGTTGTTATAAGATTCAACCGACAATTTCTTTTATGAATTTATGAAACACTTATAATAGCATGTAGGTTAGTAGTGCCGATATGTTCAGTATTACAAACGGAATTAGCTCTTAAAAAATGTCGGCGTTTGCCACCGATCGACGAAAATTATACTTCGAGTTATTCAAACATTTCAAGTAGGATTTTTATTGTTGGGACCAAATTTTTACTTCGTATTATCCGAGTTTTTTCGAGTTATCTGAATTCGAATTTTCCGAGTTTTTTTTTACTAAGATAAAGAGAGAATTCGGCCGGGACCGGCGAGGTACTTCGAGTTAAGCGGGGTATTCGAGTTATCCGAGTTCGAGTTAACGAAGTTCCACTGTACTTTTAATTGAATGTTATTATCCTGTGATAGGCCCACCTCTACTTTTAATTGAATGTTATTATCCTGTGATAGGCCCACCTCTACTTTTAATTGAATGTTATTATCCTGTAATAAGCCCGCCCTCTACTTTTGGTTGAATGTTATTGCCCTCTGATAAAGCCCACCTCTTCTTTGAATCAAATGTTATTGTCCCCAGACAAGCCCACACCCTAATTGAATGCTATCATATTGCCTTGCAATAGGCCAAATATTTATGTGAGGAATTAGACACTAAAAGGATCAGATTTAGTGCGAACTCTCCAAGTTATTTACCTGATGTTGGCGCTGGATGAGGAATGGAACTGTGTATACCAATGACGAAGGTCAATACCCTGATCAATTAGATGTACAAAAGAGACTGTGCAGCCACTGCAGCTCATAGGGGCATAAACAATATAGATGGGCCCAGAACTCTATTCATTTTGAGATGGCTATAGCCTTGGATCAACCTGAATTTTAACGAGGTATTAAACATACATGGACGAAACTTTCACAGGTGACAAATCGGTTCCTTATCTTTCAGTCATTATTACATTGTCACCGGGGTGTGGAATACAGATCCAGAGAGACACAAAAGAGGTTGTCCGGTTGATGTTTTAATCAGGTCCTGAAACCTACAAAGACGAGACAAACATTTACTCACAAAGACTTCTAAATCGAACACTTACCCAGTCTCGAACGCGAGTTCCACACACCATTCACCATTACTACTATGTCAACTTACCAGGCTTCTATGGCGACAAATTCAGCTCGGTAATCTCTCGATGACTGATATGAGTGCTTTGTGCTGCTGGGCCACTTGCGCCGACGTCCAGCAATGGAATGATAGCAATATAGGGAGAGAGATAGAAAGCCAGAAGGGAAGTTACGTAGACAGGTGTGGGAACGCAACGAGCGTGCAAAGCAAGTGCAGGTGTTAATTGCTGAGTTGCGTTCATGCGTCCATGTTACGTCGGACTGGTCCGGCTACTTTGTACACATACCTTATATTCCGCAGGACAGGTACTTTGACAGGATCATATAAACAACATGTCACGTACACAGGGACTTGACGCGCACATACACAATGCATACTTATGTATACATGGACAGGTATACAACGTACCATACTATGTTATATATATATACGGTATATATATATGAATATGTATATAACACCTGGGTTACAACATTCTATGACAATTAATTATTTCTACCGATGGGCCGCGGTGGCTGAGTGGTTAATGTGTCCCGACACTTTATCACTGGCCCTCCACCTCTGGGCTGAAAGTTCGAAACACATATGGGGCAGTTCTCCCAGGTACTGACCGTAGGACTGTGGTTTTTCTCCGGTTACTCGGGCTTTTAGTCCACTTCCAAAACCTGACACGTCCTGAAATTACCCTGGCTGTTAATAGGACTTTAAATAAAAAAATAAACCAAATTTTATTTCCCGTAAACAGGGTAACTTCTAATTGGTTTTCGTTTTCCTTTTTAGTTTCAGTACATGTTCAGGATGACATATCATAATGGATATTGAGACAGTGTATTTACTCTGATATGGATTAACGATATCATATACATGGAAATACATGACATTTATTACCAACATGTTTACACAAAGACACTTGTTGTCATTCATCATGTTATGAACTCATATATCCATACATCATTTGTTAAAGCAAGGATATTTCAGAAAAATCAATAATTGCAAAAATTTGTGATATGAAAACAAGATTCATGATACATAAAAAATCAAATCGTGCCAAGAGCGAAAACAGCTGTTACGGGAATATCTTTTCACAGACATTTAAACTGATCAAACATTTTAGACAACAGCCATTGGAATATTGATGCCGGATGTTGCAACATTACAGATATTGATTTCAATCGAGATGTACGATCCTTAACAGATAGTTCGTGAAACACCATGTGCCGAGCCTCCGTGTTCTCTAAAACATTTATTTGATCAAGTCTATATCAAATCGTTCTCCGCGATCGTGGAAAGATTTTTATCTAGTTGTAGGAAGAAGTTCTTGTTCTTGTAAAGATACAATGTATGTGGCATGCTATTCCATCCCATCGCTTTACATGGTGAGAACAGATTGTGTTTTATGTACTAAAAGGATTGAAATATTCTATTAAAATGGCACATTACGAATGTTTTCTTTAAAAAAAAAAGAAAAAAAAGGGAAAAAAACCTGTTATATGTGATGGTAATTATCTTGTCATCGCTTCTGCCATTGCTTTTAACTCAATTGAAAATGTTGTTTGGAGAATTTTTATCTATTTTAAGTTTCAACCGAACCCAAATCTTGATCGATTGCTTCTAGGAGTAAAAGAAAAAATTCTTTCCTTTTTTCCAACCAACTCACCCTTATATAAATAGCACTATAATCATTCCAACTACCAACCTGTATAAATTACCTTAATTTTTCCCCGATTGACCGATTCTAAAATTATATGAACTTTAATTGTGTTGATAAGACTTTTAATTAAATTAAATTTAATTTTGAAACTTTTACAGCTTAGAGGACAATAGTTTATATATATAACAAAAGGACAAAGACACCCACTCTTACTTGTTCCATCATACAATGTACATGCTACAAATACCATCAACTTACGATTACACATTGTAATTAGCATGATACAATACAATATTGATACTCCATTTTAAACACATTTTGATAAAAAATCTTAAGTACTTCCTTGCAATATGTTTGATTCAAGTCCTTCCTTCCTTTCAGCACTTTCCTAAATTGTTAATTTCTTTCAATTGACCAAACCAAACTAAACCACACGGACCCTAATTTTTCTACCCTTAAAATTTTTAGTGGCAATTTAAAAGTGCTGAAGTCATGATTAGTTTCCGATCTCATAAAATCCTACCTACCTGCCCTTTTTTCAACATCAAACACAAGAAACATGTTCTTTTTATCTTAAAACCTCTTAATATAGCACAGGATCGGGCCATAAAATCGTTTCAGAATGTCTGAAACTACATGTATATTGATTTATAAAAAAAGTTGTTGCACAACGAGTTACGAAAGGAAAAAAATAAGAAACATGTTGCAGTCTGTAAGACAGAACCTATATGTAGTAATCTATCATTGTCTCTTTAAATTTCTCACGTTTGTTGTTGGTGCTGGCGGTGGGATACAGTTAATGTACAGCTTCAGAGTTGAAGATGGTGTTTTCCAGTAAGAAACACGAAAAAAAGTTGTGAATTTTTGGGTGGTTTTCCAGTAGATTTCTCGCCCCCAATGGACCACCATAATGATAGTGGCGGAATTAATTCAACAGCTATAGTGATTGTATGGTGATTGTTGTAATGGTTGAAATATTTCACCTAACCTAAACAAATATTTTGATTATTTTGGCAGCACAAGATGAATGTTGTTTCATTACTGTGTTGATGACTTTTGCAAATGTCTTACCCTAGGAAACACCAGGATTCACTAGAGATACATGGAAGCACGCTAACAAAGCTGGCTGCATGGGGAAATTGATTTGAGGGAATGATATGAAGGAATGTTTTGTATTTCAAAGTTTCATATTCGTGATTAGCCATTTCTTGAAAACATATTATTGGTTTGAAGAAATGCATTATAGACTTTTGTCATTTAAGCAATGAACAGCGGTTTTAATGTTGTTATTGTCGATATGGCAGCAAGATGTATGGTGGGTAAATGGCATGGGAACCCGTTAGGTTCCCATGCCATTTGCCCACCATACATCTTGCTGCCATATCGACTATAACAACATTAAAACCACTGTTCAATACTTATATTTACATTGTCTTACCATTTCCGTCAACTTTGAAAAAAACTGAACCAACAAAAAAAAAATCCTGCCTTTTATAATGTCACATGACCCACTGGGTGTTATAGCCTGAGGCACTGGGTGTTATAGGCGTATGGTGGCAACTGCCTCTTAGCATTGTGTCAATGGGGAAATGTGGAGCAAATGTAAATATAATGGTATGAATGTAAACTATATATGTAAATGAAATTTATCAAGTCCTGACTTCTTGTGTCACATGCAAAAAGCAGGGGACATATAGGTATTACTATATGCTCATGTCAGCATCGTCCACACAGAGGTTTCCCTGCGATAACTCAAGTTCCCTTGGGCCTATTAAACTCAAATTTATGGAGATTTCCTTACCAAAAGAGCTTGCATGGGATTGCTTTTTAGGTACAGAGGTTGAAGGTCAAGGGCCGTCACTTTTACTGAAAATAGAAAATTTGTTTCCATGTGATAAGTCAAGTTCCTTTGGGCCCATCAAACTCTACTTTCATGCAGTTTTCCTTAACACAAGTGCTTGCATGTGATTGTGTTTTTTACTGGTCCAAAGGTCAAAGGTCAAGGTCACTGTTACTTTAAATAGAAAATCAGTTTTCAGTGCAATTGCTCTCGTAATCACCCAACTTTCTGTGCAAGCAACACTTCTGTGGAATGCTTGTTTCATCTTTTTGGAGCATAATTGCTTCCCAAAAAACAATAGCAAAGAATAGAGCAGATGAATTACAAATTATTACGACTTGAAGTGCAGACATTTAATGCAAATCTAAGGATACTTACAATTGTTTTAGAGGTCCTTGAGTACAGATAGAGCCGAGGTATTTGTTTCTGGGTTCCAATGGTATTTGAAAAATGTTATTTTTTATTTGATCAGATCTATGTAACCTCGTAACTTTGAGACAGCTAGTTTTACAAAGTTGGTCTAGTTCTGTGCATGGTGGTAGAGAGTAATTGTCTCTGCCAGAAATTACCGCAATGGGAGAAAACAGTGACTATTATGGGATGTTTATATTCACAATGCGGGGAGAACAGATAGCCATTTCAAAAGATTGCTTGACAAAATAATGGTTTTAACATTTATAAAAGAGCAAAATTCTCTTCACAAATACCAAGCATTTAAATATCACATTGGTTTTATTTATGTTTTCTTTGAAATGAAAAATGACCTGTCGTGGTATTGCCATGGAGAAAAGCATTAAGAACAGACACATTAGTTTTGATATTGAACTTTTCCCTGCCATTCCTATTTATAATAATGTGATGATGGTGGAGATGTTGGCAGTGATAAAACTGCTGTAGGGTTAGTGGGAGACCTAACTCAAAAATTCTGGGACGAGGATCTTTAACTATCACCAAGGAGTGTTCAGTTACACAAACTGCAGTATATCTTACATAGAACCGATAACCATTGACAGTAAACATAGTGAAATGAACATAAACAATTTGTTGCCAGCTTACTGACAGAAAAGAAATTTTATGAAGAAGCAATTTCAAGAGTTTGTACGTTGTAGTTGTACCTTACCAGAGATTATTCTCCAAGGAAAGCAGATATCTTGTCTTTAAGGGAGAATGCCCCTCACATAAAAATCAAACAATTATATCAACAACATTAAGATTATGTTTCCATAATATTTTGATAAAAAAAATATTTGGAATGCATAGAAGTAGCTCTTGTTACAGTTGTTTCTTTTGATAACACTTTTCATTTTTAGTTCATCGGGACAATTCCAGGGGAGCTGTTGCTATACCCCTGGCATATCATTGTCATCCCTATATATATAGAACTTGGTTAAAGTTTTTATAAAACAGTGTTGTGTCAATACTATTGAGAATAAATCTTAGGTATTTGACATATGTATTCCTTGTGATAAGACCTTTCCATTGGTACCACATTTGTGAACCTGCTGACCTTGATCTTGACCTTTGACCTACTTTTTAAAACCGTCAACCTTGGCCACAGAATGTTGACCATACAAGATAGGGCTTTCATATTTAATGTGTATTCCTTGAGACAAGACCACTGGTTCTATACATTTGTGGACTATCTGACCTTGACCATGAACTTTGACCTACTTTCAAAGAACTACCCGTAGTTAATTTTTTTTTTTAAAAATCTGGATTTCATCCCACCAGACTTGTGCAAGCTATATATATGAATTTCGTGTTCTGACAACTTATTTGTTATTCTTCAAAGTATGATAGTTTAGAATTATGTCTATTTTTTAAAATAGCTTACATCAGCTTTTCTTCACTGTCATAATTATACCCCCGCAACGAAGTTAGGGGGGTATACTGGAATCAGGTTGTACGTCCGTCTGTCTGTAGACGCATTTTGTCCGGACAACTCCTCCTAAACCGATGGGCCAATTCCGATGAAACTTCACACAAATATTAATGATCATGTGTAGATGTGCATGCCACTTTATTTTTCTCAAAATTATGGTTGCTATGGCAACTGGTCACTATAAACAGGTTTTCCGATAAGAACCATAACTTTAAGTTTGTCCGGACAACTCCTCCTAAACTAAATGGCCAATTTCAATGAAACTTCACACAAATATAGAGGACCATGTGTAGATGTGCATGCCACTTTCTTTTCTTTTAAAATTATGGTTGCTATGGCAACTGGTCACTATAAACAGGTTTTCCGATAAGAACCATAACTTTAAGTTTGTCCGGACAACTCCTCCTAAACTAAATGGCCAATTTCAATGAAACTTCACACAAATATAGAGGACCATGTGTAGATGTGCATGCCACTTTCTTTTTTCTCAAAATTATGGTTGCTATGGCAACTGGTCACTATAAACAGGTTTTCCGATAAGAACCATAACTTTAAGTTTGTCCGGACAACTCCTCCTAAACTAAATGGCCAATTTCAATGAAACTTCACACAAATATAGAGGACCATGTGTAGATGTGCATGCCATTTTCTTTTTTCTCAAAATTATGGTTGCTATGGCAACTGGTCACTATAAACAGGTTTTCCGATAAGAACCATAACTTTAAGTTTGTCCGGACAACTCCTCCTAAATCGAAGGGCCGATTTCAATGAAACTTCACACAAATATAGAGGACCATGTGTAGATGTGCATGCCACTTTCTTTTTTCTGAAAAATTATGGTTGCTATGGCAACTGGTCACTATAAACAGGTTTTCCGATAAGAACCATAACTTTAAGTTTGTCTGGACAACTCCTCCTAAACTAAATGGCCAATTTCAATGAAACTTCACACAAATATAGAGGACCATGTGTAAATGTGCATGCCACTTTATTTTTCCTCAAAATTATGGTTGCTATGGCAACTGGTCACTATATTACTGGGCTATCTTAGTTAGCCTCTAATTAACAGTTCCAATTCACCATTGACTCATGCAGATTGCGGGGGTATTAGTCAGCCATCCTGGCGACAGTTCTAGTTGTAATTATAAATTTGGAGATGCTAAAAATTGTTTTCTGCCAACTCGTCATTATTGTACCAAAAATTTTTAACTTAAACACAAAAAAATATTTTTTGAGGAATATTCAAAGTAAATGAAAGATTCATACTTTTTTTTTCACACATTATCGTTATAAATATATCAATCAAAACAAATGTCAAAAACCAGGTAATAATATGAAATTGCAATGAAGGGTACATACTGCCTTAAGCTAAACCATCAACCTGTGCCATGTTTTAGTGATTTATAAACGAGACCAAATCCTGGTTTGCACAGTCAGCTTTACAGTTCCCTGTATACATGCTCATTGGCTCTGTACCATAAGTTAACAGGTATATTATTGTCAGTTCTTAATATAGCTTTCAATTTCTAGTTTTATGACTCCTCCATTTCAACTGGTTTCATTGTACCTTATTTTACCACAAATTTTAGGCCCCCTCCTGCAAATAACTTGTGTTTCCCACCCACACTATAATTTACTGTTCAGAGAGGAATATGGGGATGACACAAATATTCGCCCATCCTTACAAATCGTAAGTTCTTAATTTATACCACATGAAAAACGCATTTCTTCAATTTACTAGCATACACAGTCATTACTCTTGATTCAGAATTAGTCATTAAATTATATTTTCAGTTGAGGTGTTTTTGAGAATCGTGAGACCAAATTTACTAAACCACTGCCATGCTTCTACAATCATGAGATGACTATTTGATTAATTGTAACAAGATTTTTTTCAAGCAGATGTACTTTAAATCACTTGTACTGACTCATTTACATTTTAATTAAATTAAAAAAATTTCTTTGAAAGAAAGAAATTTCAATCATCTTTAACATGTGTTTATCATTAGTGTAATTGTGAGCCTAGGAGTTAAATATTTGTTAATTTTCACTCCTCAGCTTAATTACTGTTTCTATGGATCATGTTCTAGCAGATGCGGAAACTCCGGATAAAATTACACATTCTGCACATCCTTAATGACTTAAAGCGAATGTATATACCTGTGTTGGAGCTGTTAGTGTTGAATAATATTGATGCATGCTTTCATAATTGTTGATTACTGGGACCGCGGTGGCCGAGTGGTTAAGGCGTACCGACACTTTAACACTAGCCCTCCACCACTGGGTTGCGAGTTCGAAACCTACGTGGGGCAGTTGCCTGGTACTGACGTAGGCCGGTGGTTTTTTTCACTGGGTACACCGGCTTTCCTCCACCTCCAAAACCTGACACGTCCTTAAATGACCCTGGCTGTTAATAGGACGTTAAACAAAAACAAACCAAACAAATCAAATTGTTGATTACTGAAACCTGCCATGTCAGCACAGTGAAACCTGACTAATCTGACACTTTCTTATTTAGTTTCTCTATAATCTGACGTACAGACCCGCCTAATCAGACATCTCAAGGGACACAACATATTTGTCAGAATAACCTGTCTAATCTGACACCTGTAGGACACAACACATTAGTAAGATTAACCTGTCCAATCTGACACCTATAGGACACAACACATATACATTAGTAAGATTAACCTGTCCAATCTGACACCTATAGGACACAACACATTAGTAAGATTAACCTGTCTAATCTGACACCTATAGGACACAATACATATACATTAGTAAGATTAACCTGTCCAATCTGACACATATAGGACACAACACATTAGTAAGATTAACCTGTCCAATCTGACACCTATAGGACACAACACATTAGTAAGATTAACCTGTCCAATCTGACACCTATAGGACACAACAAATTAGTAAGTTTAACCTGTCTAATCTGACACCTGTAGGACACAACACATTAGTAAGTTTAACCTGTCTTATCTGACAATCTAATGGACATAACACATCGGTCTGATTACCTTCTTATCTGACACCCTGTATGGCACAACATATTGGTCAGACTAACCTGTCTAATCTGACACCCTGTATGGCACAACATATTGGTCAGATTAACCTGTCTAATCTGAAAACCTATATGGCATGTACAACATATTGGTCAAATTAACATAAGATGATTGACACCTTGTGGATTACAAAATATTGGTCAGATAAACCTGTTCAATCAGACACTGTGTGGGTCATAACTTATTGGTCAGATTTACCTGTCTAGTCTGAAACCCTGTGGAATACAACATATTTGTCAGATTATATATAAACCTGTCTAATCTAACCCTATGTATGACATGATATATTGGTCTGATAAAACATTCTTACCTGACACCCTGTATGGCACAACATATTGGTCAGACTAACCTGTCTAATCTGACACCCTGTATGGCACAACATATTGGTCAAATTAACATAAGATGATTGACACCCTGTGGAATACAATATATTAATCAAATAAACCTGTCTAGTCTGACACCCTGTGGGACACAACATATTTGTCAGATTAACCTGTCTAATCTGACACCCTGTCAAACACAACACATTGGTCAGATAAACCTGTCTAATCTGACCCTATGTATGACATGACATATTGTTCTGATAAAACTTTCTAACCTGACACCATGTGGGTCACAACATATTGGTCAGACTAACCTGTCTAATCTGACACCCTGTGGCCTGCAACATATTTGTCAGATTAACCTGTCTAATGAGACACCCTGTGGCCTACAACATATTTGTCAGATTAACCTGTCTAATCTGACACACTGTAGGACAATATAATGATTAAATCAATCTGTCAAACCTAGCCCCATAGGGTTTTCTAGTCTGATTACACAATTGACCTTTAATGAAATAATTTATCACCATGGACTAATACATCTGGACCCTAAGGGATCTGGGATGCATCCCTAATCTCTGTTTTACACTGAAGGGTTGATGCTTGAGGCTACAATGTTATAGTGACAGTAATGTGGGCCGGGGATACATTTACATTGATGTTATAGAGATCGGTGGAAATAATACATTCAACATCCCCCAGCTATTATGGTAAACCGCCCATCAAGATTCAACATAACTTAACTCTGTGCTGGTCTTATCAACTGCATATTCTGAAACCTATAGAGTAATATCATCATTCTAATGTAGAACTTCTGAATTATTAGGTGTCCGCCTGATTACATTTGATGGGTGTGACAGAGAAGATCGGATAGTTAGTGGAAACCTTAATGAAAGTTGATTCATTCGTTCTTAATGGCACATTTTATAGAAACTGACTGCAGGCATTCATTATGGTTCTGTAAAATGTTTTAAGATTTCACAAACACAGGATATTTAACACTCCTAGAGGAAGCGTTGTTAATAAATAACTGGAGGCTGGGTTTACATGTTCGCTATAAATACATCCTGATACTCTATCTACAAACATACAATTTAATTACGAAACTTGATGAAAGTTTGTCTGTGGAATACCAATGGAGAAAGGATTGGTTGTCTTCATTTTGTGTTGAAACAGCATTACTCCAATCGAGGACTTCCGCAGGAATGTTTCTGAAATACGGAATAGCAAGTATACCGTATTTATCCTGTAATAAGCTTAGGGCCTATATATTTTAATTAAAGTTGTGTACGTGATTATTGCTGGACACGAAATATAACATTTCATACTATTTTCACTGCACTGAGATATACTTGGGTGGGTTAATTACCAGGCATGGGGTGATTGTCTGATAAATATGATAATGCTTTCCTGAGTGGATTCAAGATTAATTTTTACAGATTTAATTTTTATTCTCCAAAATTTCCTCTCCGACATCAAGAGGCCTCGATCATGATCGAGTTAAGTTTGAAAAAAAGGAATATATATCTTATCTTCTCTTGTCGCTTCTGTACCAATAAAAAAAAATTCACTTCCTGGTTGCTTGTAATTGTAAGACCATGCATTTAAGTGTACAAGGTATATAGACATAGCTTCACAGTTTTTGTCAATAATGTGGTAAAGGATTCCATAAACTCAATTGTACTTTCACTATTGAAGCATTTTATGGTGAACATGGCTGCATGTACATGTAGAGCTGTCCAAATCTTGTAAGTGAAGTGTGCCTGAAAATGAAATTAAAAAAAGAGAGAGAGTAGTCAGAAAAAGCGGCCATAATTGTTATATGATATGCCCAGGAGTCCAAACACTTAAAACTTTCCGACTCAAAGTAAGGTATGGTTTTGTTAGCATTTTCTGACGATATTAGATACATGCAGCTGAACTAAATTGTTACATATCAGCTAAATATTGGGATGCGCCTTATAATAGTGGATTATTTTTTTAAATTTTACTGGAACAATTCTTTTTGGTCTTACTAATGTGACCAGACGCTCTATATTGGAATAATATTGGAAACGCATGACAACTACTCCGGATGTTATCCCTTCTGACTCTTGCCTCTGTCTCTCCTGCTACTCGTACCTCTTGCCTCTGTCTTTCCTGCTACTCGTACCTCTTGCCTCTGTCTCTCCTGCTACTCGTACCTCTTGCCTCTGTCTCTCCTGCTACTCGTACCTCTTGCCTCTGTCTCTCCTGCTACTCGTACTGTCTCTCTCTCAGACTCTCTTCTAGTTTTACTAAAGTTATAAAAAGATTTACTTGAAATGCAAATGATCTGACTGATATTGTTTCTATTGGCCAACTACATGATATGGGTGGGCTTATCTTCCTGAGATGGACAGCTAATAGGTGGTCCATTGTCCACTACTCTGTCCAGAGTTTCCCAGGCTAACCCATACCCTCAATTATACTTAATGATGCTAATTATCATACATTATCTCACAATAACACCCTGTTCTTAACATTCTGTTTTCCATTCTACAGTGTATCTCTTTTATCTGACATCAATCCATTTATTCCTTTCTTTAAATATCTCTGATTACAAGAGGCTCAGAGGGCCTGTATCGCTCACCTGGATTTCATGATATATGAAACAAGAATGATGATTAAGTATATTTGTCACTGGTATTGCTATGTCAATATATAATAGGCATTTTATATGGGTATGTGAGGTTTTTATGCCAAACAATGCATTAATTCATGAAATGAAATTAACTATTGGCGCAACCCCTTAGGGATGATACCACACAAATGTGAGTGCACACAAACGTGAGTGATATCCATTGCTTAGTTTCAGAAAAGAAGTTGTTTAAACAAATTGACCCCTTTAGACCCCGCCCTCTGCACCCGGGAGGTCAGTTCCTTCCTTTATAAAATTTTGAATCCTTACCCAAAAGAATGCTACCAGTCAAATATGAGCTGTTTCAGAGAAGAAGTTGTTCATATCAATTTAGCCAAATTGACCCCTTTTGGCCCCACCTCTCAGCCCCTTGGTCAACCCTAAAACTTGTACAATCTTGAATCCCAACCCCATGACCATGCTACCATACAAATGTGAGTGATATCCATTGATTAGTTTCAGAGAAGTTGTTTATATCAATTTAACTAAATTGACCCCTTTTGGCCCCACCCATCAGCCCCAAGGGGGTGGGCCCCATCATTTGTTCAATTTTAAATCCTTAACACAAGGGAATGCTACCAGTCAAATATTAGAGATATCCATTGCTTAGTTTCAGAGAAAAAGTTGTTTATGTCAAATCTGCCAAAATGACCCCTTTTGGCCCCGCCTCTCAGCCCCAAGGGAGGTCGGCCCCACTATTTGTACAATTTTGAATCCCGACTCCAAAGGGATGCTCACAGTCAAATATGAGCAATATCAATTGCTTGGTTTCAGAATAGAAGTTGTTCATATCAATTTAGCCAAATTGACCCCTCTTGGCCCCACCCCTCAGGCCCCCAGGGGGTCAGCCTCACCATTTGTACAATTTTGAATCCCCACCCCATAGTGATGCTCACAGACAAATATGAGCAATATCAATTGCTTGGTTTCAGAAGAGAAGTTTTTCATATCAATTTAGCCAAATTGACCCCTCTTGGCCCCACCCCTCAGGCCCCCTTGGGGTCAGCCTCACCATTTGTACAATTTTGAATCCCCACCCTATAGTGATGGTACCAGGCAAATATGAGCAATATCTATTGCTCTGTTTCAGAGAAGAAGTTGTTTATATCAATATAGCCCAATTGACCACATTTGGCCCCGCCCATCAGGCCCCCAGGGGGTCAGCCCCATCATTTGTACAATTTTGAATTCCCACCCCATAGTGATGCTACCAGGCAAATATGAGCGATATCCATTGCTTGGTTTCAGAGAAGAAGTCGTTAATATCAATATAGGTATATTGACCCATTTTGGCCCCGCCCCTCAGGCCCCCAGGGGTCAGCCCCATCATTTGTACAATTTTGAATCCTCACCCCATAGTGATGCTACCAGGCAAATAGGAGCGATATCCTTTGCTTGGTTTCAGAGAAGAAGTCGTTTATATTAATAGAGCCAAATTTACCACTTTTGGCCCGCCCCTCAGACCCCTGGGGGGGTCAGCCCCACCATTTGTACAATTTTTAGTCCACACCCCATAGGGATGCTTCTGACAAAATTTGGTCAAATTCTGATCAGTGGTTATGAAGAAGAAGTCAATTGTTGACGGACGGACGGACGGACGACAGACGGACGGATGACGGACGCAACGGTATGGCATAAGCTCACCTTGGTCCTTTGGACCAGGTGAGCTAATAAAACATACTGTCCTCACATTTTCCCATTCCATACTGTCATACTAACTTGGGGATTGCGGATCAGATGGTGTTAATATATGCACTCTTTAAACCATTGTCGTACCTGAGCTCACAGTCTTTGTTATGTTTTACTCATTTGACCTGGCATACGTGGGAGCACCCAGGCCTAAAAACCTTCATTTTGACATGAATATTCATATTTCTATCAACCAATCAAAATGCTTCTTTAAGGTAAACTCTTCTGAGAGAAACGGTATACCATTAAAGATGGATATAGCCATGTGGCAGCATTCTTTGTGATCAGCCATCTTGTCAAATAAACAAAAGAACATAAAACAACTTTTCTGATTGGTCAGTTTTGCAGAAGCAATTTTTTACTGAGCCAATCAAATGACTGGATTTGGTTCATGAATAATTCATGAATGAGAGACTTTTTATGAAAGTGCCCCCTATGGGATAGATCCGAGAGTAAAAACAATTCATGTGGGTATACAGATAATCTACCAACAAGTTACTGACAGTTTAGTATGACATCCTCATAAGATAAACACTATGAAAAATAAGAATTTTAGGTTTGGTAGGGGGCCGTGGTGGCCAAATGGTTAAGGTGTCCCGATACTTTATCACTATAGGCTTCCACATCTGGGTTGTGAGTTCGAAACCCACAATGGGCAGTTGCCTGGTACTGACCATAGGCTGTTGTTTTTTCTCCGGATCCTCTGGCTTTGCTCCACCTCAAAAACCTGGCACGTCCATAAATGATCCTGGCTGTTAATATGATGTTAAATAAAATAAACCAAACCAAATTTGGGTTTAGTGCAATTGCTAAGATAAAATGCACTAAAATCTAAAGCTTGAAGTTGAAAAAAAAATTTAACGCCATTTTTACAACTGCTAAATCAAATCTGCTTTGTGGTAAATATAATTACTGAGAGTTGTACTCACACATGAACCACACACTGCCAAATCCTATATTTTTATTATTTACCAGTGTTATGTACATTACAAGATTTAATCGACAATTTTACTTTAATAACACCATGTCTGGTACTTAATAAATCCACCCATGTCTTTATTAGTTCAGCTAACTACTATTTTTTTAGTCCTTAATCAAGCCAATCCCCTGTTTGTGATTTTATGTACTGCCCCGGCCCCTTCTCTGCTTTCTCTACAATAAATACTGCAGTAGCCCTATTTTTTTTTATTGCCGGCAGAATTTTTGATACCCCTGATGATGCATATAATGTATATACATGAAACATATTCCACATCAGTAACTTAATACGATGTGACACGCAGGTGACACCTGTATCAAGGATTTGTGTACAACAATTAAAGATGATTATTACACAGCTATGTTTCTGAATCTCCCATTTTGGCTCTAAAATATTGAGCTCAAGGGGGAGATAATTTGTCTAAATCAGCACGTGTTATATTAGTCAATAGATATCAACCTTTTTTTTAATGATGATATAAATCTTCTTGAAAAGTCAGGAAGGATATGATATTAGCGCAGCTGGATCGGGTCGATCATCGGTGACCAGGTAGTACGATTGGTAGAACATTTTAAGGCTAGTGTTCGGAGGACCCAGGTTCAAACCCTGGTCTGGCTGTGCTTTTTTCGAAAAAAGTTTGCAGCTGATCAAGATAACAGCTGTTCAAGATTACAACTGATCAAGATTACAGCTGAAATAAGATTACAACTGATCAGGATTACAGCTGAAATAAGATTACAACTGATCAAGATTACAGCTGAAATAAGATAACAGCTAGCTGATCAAGATTACAGCTGAAATAAGATTACAACTGATCAGGATTACAGCTGAAATAAGATTACAACTGATCAGGATTACAGCTGAAATAAGATTACAACTGATCAGGATTACAGCTGAAATAAGATTACAACTGATCAAGATTACAGCTGAAATAAGATAACAGCTGATCAAGATTACAGCTGAAATAAGATTACAACTGATCAGGATTACAGCTGAAATAAGATTACAACTGATCAGGATTACAGCTGAAATAAGATTATAACTGATCAAGATTACAGCTGAAATAAGATTACAACTGATAAAGATTACAGCTGATCAACATTACAGCTGAAATAAGATTACAACTGATCAGAATTACAGCCGAAATAAGATAACAGCTGAAATAAGATTACAACTGATCAGGATTACAGCTGAAATAAGATTACAACTGATCAAAATTACAGCTGAAATAAGATAACAGCTGATCAAGATTACAGCTGAAATAAGATTACAACTGATCAGGATTACAGCTGAAATAAGATTACAACTGAAATAAGATAACAGCTGATCAAGATTATAGCTGAAATAAGATTACAGCTGAAATAAGGTTACAGCTGAAATAAGATTACAGCTGAAATAAGATAACAACTGATCAAGATTACAGCCGAAATAAGATTACAACTGATCAGGATTACAGCTAAAATAAGATTACAACTGATCAAAATTACAGCTGAAATAAGATAACAACTGATCAGGATTACAGCTGAAATAAGATTACAACTGATCAAGATTACAGCTGAAATAAGATAACAGCTGATCAAGATTACAGCCGAAATAAGATTATAGGTGATCAAAATTACAGCTGAAATAAGATTGCATGGTACTGAATATTTTAGCAAAATAAGAATTAACACCAGTAAAATAACATTATCACTTGAAACAATAATATTCTGCTGAAGATAAGATGAACCACTGATATGAACATCTTAATCACTAAAATAAGTTTACCTCAAAGACATGCGTGTTAACAGTAAAACCATCCTAAACTGATATAACATGGTGCTTTATTAGTCCCAGTGCCAGTTAGACTTGTATGCTGTTAAGCTATCAGACTACAAAGTCAATCACATATTTCTCTCTGGAATTAAAACAAATTGAGCACCAGCAATTTTAAGGTAGCTGACCTCTCAATATTACTTTGAATGTGCTGTCTCCTATTTTCATTACTGTGTGCCCTAAGATCACTAAAACTTTGTTTAATGATAATTTGTACAGAATCAATTTAGCACTTAATTCACTGCCTGGTCGTTTAAAGTGTTATCGTGGAATATTTGATGTGATTTGTTTCTTTTTGGCTGCAGGTGCTGTTTTCTTCATTAGTAACGGAACAAGCATCCTTAAGTTTGACTCTCGCTCCAAATCTGTTGGAATTGTCTACACCAAGGTAAGACTTATACATTCTTATTATAACACCTCCCCTCACTAGGAGTGCCAGACACTTCATTGTCTGTTCAAGCTTATAACTTATCTGTAAAACTGGGGTCGAATTACAGAAAGCAAAACTCATGTTGTATTGAAAGTCTTGACAAATACAAAAAAAAACACGCAAAAATATATTGCCAATCAAAAAAAAGTATAAAAAAATATATAGAGTACAGATACAAATATACAGTATTGGAGCAAACAAGTGTTAAAATGTACACTTAAAAACAAGCAAAAGGATGTAAAATTTTCTACAGGAAAATGTTTCTTTTGTGAAATGAGGTTTACTTAAAGACAATGAAGAAGTGTATATAAATATATGTATATGACTTCTCTGGAAATCTTTCCACAAAGAATTTTTATCAGACTTTGTTGACATATCAATGAAGTTAGCAATTATGGATTTTTGCATTCCCATCCTCTTTTCCAGAAAATGAAAAGGTTTGGGGTGGGTGGGGGGGTTCTGCTTAAAGTAACGTGTGCTTATTAGAAATAATACTCTATAATATAATGAATATGTTTACATGATAGTAAAATTATAAAAAAAAAAAACTCTTTTGGATGTTATGGGATGAAGGTATAACTGAAAAAGATGCATGCTTTTGACATTGTTATGTAAAAAATATCTTTATCTTAGCTAATGATGTCTACCAAGTACAACCTGTACTTAGTGCCAAGCAATAAACTGATTAGTAATTTTGACACTACATGTATTTACAATGTAACAAATTAAAATACAAATGAATCCACAGCGCGGTGATGTGAATGATGCAGGCCCTATGGGTCTCTTCTATTAAAACCTAATAAAAAGGAGCAATATTCAATTTATAAGTTAATTTTCATTTGCAGTCAATATTTAAAAATTAGCTATGTATAAAAATTGATCATGAAAGCATCATGGGAGCGCGTTATGTACATACGTGTGAATTGAAGTGTTAATATATATATATATACATTGTATATATATAATGTTATTATCCTTTAATAAAACCCATGCCCAATAATAAGCCCACCCATGAATTAAGTTCTCTTCAAATGCTAACTGCTTTTATTTTATTGTCCTGCAAAAAGTTCCACTCCCCACCTTGGGTCAAAGGTTATGTTGGTCCCCTGGGCTTATATTGCAGGTGAAATACAGTATTAGAATTATTCATCCATAACTCAAACAATTTGCTGAATATCTCATTTTAATCGGTGAAATTTTATTTATATGAAGTGTATGATTGTCTGTAAAATAAAGGAATTAAGGCCATAGGGTAGTATGTTGTGATAGAGATAAATCAATTTAAAACAGTTAAATGGAAAATTAAGAATTTCTTCAATCCGCATTAAGGTTAGATAAACCAAACAACTCTTTGTAGTCCTTGGAAAAGTTTCAGGAATTTATTCAATTAAACTGTTCTATCAGATCTATCAAATGATGGAATGAACCCCAGGGACACCGTTTGTGTGGGTGAGGAATTGGATTATGTGTGACAGTGATGCAACTTGATCGGTGGTACTCAGCACACAACATCCTATTGTGTTGGCTGAACGGTATAGTGACATGGATCATGCCAACAGCATGCATGTACATGTACGTGTCCCCGAGGTTCTATTACATGTACAACCATTCCTAAAGGCAAAGCATTTTCATCCCACTTAAAGCATGGTCATTTGGTTCCGTGTATGTGACATGCCGCAAAAAGAACACCGTATTTTTCCTACATTCTACCATGTTTGCTATGTAACGCCAGTTTTGATTTGTTTAAAACCATGTATTATTTTCCAATAACCCACGCTCATGCCAATAATACACGGTCGTGAGTCACGGCTGTTACAATTTTGAATATCTAATATTCACCCATTTCATAAAAGGTTACTATAGCCGAGTGGGCTAATGGGTTAGTCTTTCAATATATTTTTATCACGACACGAGTTCGAATCCTAAGGAGGCCCCCCCCCCCTCTTTTTTTTTCTTCTTTTTTTCTTTTTCTTTTTATCCTTTTTTTTTTTAAATTTTCAAAATCAATGCCATATGATAGATGCTCTTGATCGTAGTACTGTATTACCTGTATATTTCATCAACAAATAATGCAATACTCAAGAAATAGATTACAAGGTTTTCCCGGGGTTTCTTTGCTGTTTTTCTATTAGAAAGAGGTCGATCTCAGAACTAAACAGTACATGGTAGAATAGAAATAATCAACTTTGACTCGACTGTATTGTTGCAGGATATACAACTCGGACTCGGATATTTTGCAATTTTAATTAATAACTTAATTGCAAAATATCCTCGTCCTCGTTGTATATCCTGCAATAATACACGAATCATCGTTAATTATTTCTTAAATAAGATGTTGTCTGCTAATAAGCCCATCCATGTCTACTGCAGTTTGGTCATTATTAGTTCATTTATCCTAAATCGCAATCCAGCCCCCACCTCCCACCCCCCCCCCCCACCCCTACCCCTACATTAAGTCAGTTTAAATGTGTTCCCCTGAGATTATTTTAGGTTCTCTACAGAGGAAGATGAAAAATGTTAATCAAATTTATAGTTAAAACTGTATTCATAGCATTTCTTTTTATTCTGAGGTCATGCAATATTGTCATCTCTTTCCTGATTATTGAGATCTAATGTCGCCGTACTTATTATAATTAATTATAAGAAGGTGATGACCCTTGGTCAGTGTGCTAGCTGTTATTATAAGCCTATATTTAGATACCTGAGGATGGTAGAGGTCATACCAAGGTGAGGATTTTGCTGGTAAAGCATTAAACCATGTGTATGATTATTTTCTCATAAATATTGATTGATATTAAGACATTGATAGTCAGTGTAAAGAAAGATAGTCGAAAACATCTCTTTGAAGTTCATCAAATGCCTATCAGAATTCTTTTATTTTTTATGATGTTCTTATTAATTAATATACCTTATAGCTGACATGTTAAGTTAATTAGTAAAACAATATCAGAGTTATATTTGTAGTAATTCATTAAATACTAATCATGCTGTCGATTGAGAAATGTCCTGTTTTCTCGACGACCCCTTTATTGTATTTTAACAAGGAATATCCAATATAGTCGAACCTATATGTATACAGAGTTGCTTTTTTAATAGCTGACTTTGAAGGCCAACATCTATTTCACTTTCAATAAAAAATCGGTTTCCTCGTAACGTCTCCCTCTTTGGGTCCTTTCATCTCTCAAGTTTTAGAATTTTTTGATTTTGAATATCTCTTCTGGTTGAATTATTATTACAATTAAAAAAAAATATCAAAAAAATTAAAATATTTTTTAACAAAGGCATGTCAGAGGTTAAAGGTCAGATATGTTTAAAAAATTGAAAAGTGAAAACTTCTCTTATATAATTATTAAGATAAATGTATTCAACTTCATTCAGGACTTATTACTAAGGCAGTCTAAACCACTTGAGTTTTGATATATAAATTGAAGAAAGCTCATGTTTGCGTGAGCATGTAGAAAATTAAAAAAGAAAAAAAAAAAAAAAAGGAAAAAAACAATCAATTGACTTCAACAATCGTAGAGAGGATTAGTCTTACTGCCGGATAATTTTTTTTGTTTGGAATCACAGATGTTTTTAGTATCGCGGGAGTCATGGATTACAATTTTGATAGCAGCTTTGGTGACTAAGCTCCACTTTGATGTAGCCCAATTGTCTAATTTTTGCTTCAAACCAACAAATGAAACTGTCCCAATGTATGACATTTTTACCATCAATTTAAGTCTTTAGTGGGCATACAGTACATTAAAACACCTTAGTGACCTGGACTTGATTTATAGTGTTTAACAGTACATGGATTTCCTTCAGAGCTGATTGAGACTGAGAATGTGTCCTACTGGTACTCGTAAGACTTCATGAAAATGTCTCGTACTGGTACTCGTAAGATTGATAATGTCTCGTTCTGGTACTCGTAAGACTGAGCATATCTCGTACTGGTACTCGTAAGACTGAGAATGTCTCGTACTGGTACCCGTAAGACTGAGAATGTCTCGTACTGGTACTCGTAAGACTGAAAATGACTCTCGTACTGGTACTCGTAAGACTGAGAATGTCTCGTACTGGTACTCGTAAGACTGAGAATGTCCCATACTGGTACTCGTAAGACTGAAAATGTCTCTTACTGGTACTCGTAAGACTGAGCATGTCTCGTACTGGTACTCATATGGTAGCAGTGTACACTAAAAATGCCCAATTTTGAAAAATATGACACATGTCTTAGATATGTCTCGTTCTGGTACTCGTAAGACTGAGAATGTCTCTTACTGGTACCCGTAAGACTGAGAATGTCTCTTACTGGTACTCGTAAGACTGAGAATGTCTCTTACTGGTACTCGTAAGACTGAGCATGTCTCGTACTGGTACTTGTATGACTGAGAATGTCTCTTACTGGTACTCGTAAGACTGAGAATGTCTCTTACTGGTACTCGTAAGACTGAGAATGTCTCGTACTGGTACTCGTAAGGCTGAGCATGCCTCGTACTGGTACTCATAAGACTGAGAATGTCTCGTACTGGTACTCATAAGACTGAGAATGTCTCGTACTGGTACTCGTAAGACTGAGAATATATTGTAGTGGTACTCGTAAGACTGAGAATGTCTCGTACTGGTACTCATAAGACTGAGCATGTTTTGTACTGGTACTCATAAGACTGAGAGTGTCTCGTACTGGTACTCGTAAGACTGAGCATGTTTTGTACTGGTACTCATAAGACTGAGAATGTCTCTTACTGGTACTCGTAAGACTGAGAATTTCTCGTACTGGTACTCGTAAGACTGAGCATGTCTCGTACTGGTACTCGTTTGACTGAGAATGTCTCGTACTGGTACTCGTAAGACTGAGCATGTTTCGTACTGGTACTCGTAAGACTGAGCATGTCTCGTACTGGTACTCATAAGACTGAGCATGTCTCGTACTGGTACTCGTAAGACTGAGAATGTCTCGTACTGGTACTCGTAAGACTGAGCATGTTTTGTATTGGTAGTTGTAAGACTGAGGATGTTTTCCATTTCCCTCCACCTTTTCTCAAAGCATCAGTGCAGGTTTATTTTTACTGCTGGTATAGAAATTCTAAGACAATTTTAATCAGCGCACTGAGCCCTATATATATATAACATCACCTTTCAGAACATGGATCACTGTATATTTTTTGTGGCAATAAAATAACTTTGAACTAAGCTATATGCTCATTTTGAATGCCCTGATTTTTTTTTAAAATACAAGTATTAGAAATGGGCAAAAACTATGGTTCTTTGTGTAATCTTTATAGGAAAATAGAGGAATATCTCCAAAAGACTATGCCCTTCTATATTTCTGTAGTACTTCGTTGCAAAATGATAAGCTCAGTCCTTGATATTTCAGTTAATTAGAATTCAACAAATGCATTGTCATAGTCCTGCAATGAGCTCATCTACTCATAAAAAAAAATAAAAATAAATGAAATACTTATCGATATAGTAGTGAAACCATAATTCAAACTTAAAATTGAATAAATGGGGGCAAAATGTAATGAAAAATATAGATTTGCATGAAAAGTCATGAAAAAGTACAAGGATAATAGGACCAGGTGTTCCCAAAGAGTAATCATCTTCTGCTTCATTGCTGACACCCGCCATACGATTACGTGTAAGCCCCCCAGCAGGGCTTTTGCAGAATAAATATTTTGGTAGTCTATATCTTTGTGCTACCTGAAATCTTTGATTCAAACTACCCATATTGTGCGTGCTAAGGTTAAAGATCTCAAAATCTGTCTATCAAACTTCAGCCAATCGGCATTGTCTAGTATTGTTTAATATCCATTTATGCGTTACTGGATGGTATAAAATCTGTGATTATCAAAAAATTTCAACTGTTCCTGATAAATTTGAGTATGTTTTCTCTGAAACTTTCGTGACATTATTCTATTATTAATATTTACCACACTTGAGATTGGTTTGAGCAGAAACATATCCATCTTGGGCTCCCTCTAACAAAGCCATAGATCATTAGATCAATCGTATAGAAGCATGTTGTCCTATCCCAGGAGAAATAATCCCTGGCAGATTTCATATACGGTATTAGATAATCCCCTACCAGTCTTATAAAATCTATATGTATATCTTTTAAGTTCGCATGCATGAAGAATGCTAGGTTGATATATATATATATAAAACCAATAAAAACCCAAATCAGAGTAGATACAGAGGTCTATCAAATGACATGAGAAAGTACCCTTGTAATTTCCCACTGTGGGGGACCTGATTGATCTTCAAGCTGATGTATTTCTGCTGGTGAGGATATTGATTTTAACATTTGGGTTAGAATTATAGGAAGTTGAGTATCTTTAGACATATAATGAAAAGGTGTATTGCTTTCAGAATGTTACAGCAATGCATTTCTCTGCATGGGTATCTTTGTTATAGCTACTATCGAATTCTGATTAGAGACCAGCAGTCGATCTGGTAGGTGTTTGGTGTGTTAGAATGCTATACATCAAACAAACATGATGCTCTTCAAAGGAGATGTTAATTTCAGGTTAAGATTTTCTATAGAGTGTATATACCAACAAACCTGTTTTAAAAGACCACACATGTTTCGAGACCACCTGTCATAGATACCACCTGTCATAGATACCACCTGTCTTATAGACCACCTGTCATAGATACCACCTGTCATAGAGACCACCTGTTGTAGAGACCACCTGTTGTAGAGACCACCTGTTGTAGAGACCACCTGTTGTAGAGACCACCTGTTGTAGAGACCACCTGTCATAGAGACCACCTGTTGTAGAGACCACCTGTTGTAGAGACCACCTGTAGGAAACCACCTGTCATAGAGACCACTGTCATAGAGACCCCGTCATAAAGACCACCTGTTATAGAGACCACCTGACATAGAGACCACCTGTCAAAGAGACCACCTGTCAGAGACCACCTGACAGAGACCACCTGTTATAGAGACTTCCTGTCATATAGACCACCTGCTATAAAGACCACCTGTCAGATCAATAACCTGTCATAGGGACCACCTGTCATAGAGACTACCTGTCATAGAGACCACCTATTATAGAAACCACCTGTCATAGAGACCACCTATTATAGAAACCACCTGTCATAGAGACTACCTGTTATAAAGAGACCACCTGTCAAAGAGACCACCTGTTATAGAGACCACTTGTTATAGAAACCACCTGTCATAGAGACTACCTGTCATAGAGACCACCTATTATAGAAACCACCTGTCATAGAGACTACCTGTTATAAAGAGACCACCTGTCAAAGAGACCACCTGTTATAGAGACCACCTGTTATAAAGAGACCACCTGTCATATAGACCACCTATCATAGAGACCACCTGTTAAACAGACCACTTGTCATCTTTAGAGACCACCTGTCATAGAGACCACCTGTTAAACAGACAACCTGTCATAGAGACCACCTGTCATAGAGACCACCTATCATAGAAACCACCTGTTAAACAGACAACCTGTCATAGAGACCACAGACAACCTGTCATAGAGACCACCTGTTAAACAGACCACTTGTCATCTTTAGAGACCACCTGTCATAAAAACCACCTTTTAAAGGAACCACATATATAACTGCCTTTAAAGGAACCACATATATAACTGTATCCAATGCAGTTATTTTTATGATATATAAACTGAACCTGTTTTAAAGACCGCTCCTATTCAGACACCACCTGCAAAAGGGACTAGGCACTAGGTTGTGGTTAAACTTATACTGTTGTAAAAGACCATCTCTTTTTGAAGATTATCTGTCATAAAGACCACCTGTGTAAGAAAACCTCCTGTTAAAGGAGCCATATTTATGATTAAGCCATTGCAGTGATTTTTAGCCCACCTGATCATCAGATAGCATGTGGACTATTCAAATCAGCCAGTGTCCGCTGTCCTTTTTTCAGTCCATCCATCCATCTGTCCATCTGTAAACAATCCATGTTATCGTTATTTCCTGAGAAGTACTGGAAGGATGATTCTCAAACATCACATGTTGTGCCCATTTACTTTTATTTTGATTGAGAAAACAAAATGGCCGACAGGTGGCCATCTTTGATTTTGGCAATTGAAGATTGTTATCGCTAATTCTTGAAAAGACGTACTGGAAGGATATTTCTCATACCTCACCTGTAGATTCTCCCTGGTCCCAAGTTGTGCCAATTCAATTTTGAGTCTGATCAGGGGAACAAAATGGCCGACAGGTAGCCATCTTGTATTTTAATGGTCAAAAGTTTGTGATCTCGATTTCTCAGAAAGTTCTTCTTGGATCTTTCATAGATTTCATATGAATATTTTCCTTGATTATAAAGACAAAATGAGGAAAGAATGAAAACCAGGAAAGAGCTGCAGTATTTCATAGACCAAATAAAGATAATTCATTGTATGGCTCTGGGATATCTTGTCTGAATCAGTTTTAAGAGACCATGCTCTCCTGCACGGAGACCATGTGACTATGAAAAACAACTTTTTAAAAAGACAACTTTTGTGTACCCTTTCACGAAAGTTACTGAAGCTGTTTTAAGGCACTTTATGGCCATCATTAAAAGACAGTTTCTGAGTACAGGGTTGACTGTACTGTAGTTTTATGCATATACTCTTGCAAACTTAAGTCTTATTTTAAATCCAAAAAAATTATGTTTGTTTCCAGTTGCAAATTTCCTATTAATCCCAAATGTACTCTAGATTTTTATGGCAATTTTTTAAAGAAGCACTGTTACAGTAGATTCATGACCACCTTAGTTTAATTGACTCCACCAATTACTAGGTTTATTCTCACCGATTATAGTCAGTGTTCTGTAGGCCTTAGTTAGTTACTGGTTTACCACCTACATGACTCCGCCTATTGCTAGGTTTTGTCTCACTGACTATAGTCAGTGTACTGTAGGCCTTAGTTAACTGGTTTACCACCTACATGACTCCGCCTATTACTAGGTTTGGTCTGACTGACTATAGTCAGTGTACTGTAGGCCTTAGTTAACTGGTTTACCACCTACATGACTCCGCCTATTACTAGGTTTTGTCTGACTGACTATAGTCAGTGTTCTGTTGGCCTTAGTTAGTTACTGGTTTATCACCTACATGACTCCACCTATTACTAGGTTTTGTCTGACTGACTATAGTCAGTGTTCTGTTGACCTTAGTTAGTTACTGGTTTACCACCTACATGACTCCGCCTATTACTAGGTTTTGTCTGACTGACTATAGTCAGTGTTCTGTTGACCTTAGTTAGTAACTGGTTTACCACCTACATGACTCCGCCTATTGCTAGGGTTTGTCTCACCGACTATAGTCGGTGTTCTTTCGGCTTTAGTTAGTAACTGGTTTACCACCTACATGACTCCACCTATTGCTAGGTTTTGTCTGACTGACTATAGTCAGTGTTCTGTGGGCTGTAGTAAGTTACTGGTTTACCACCTACATGACTCCACCTATTGCTGGGTTTTGTCTGACTGACTATAGTAAGTGTACTGTAGGCTTTCAGTTAGTTACTGGTTTATCACCTACATGACTCTGCATATTGCTTAATTTAGTCTCGCCGACTATAGTAAACGTTCTGCCAGGTACGTTTAATGGTTTACCTCCTATATGACTCCATGAGTGGTGTGTGTTGGGGGTTTGTTGAGGGGTGTTAAATTGGTTTTTATTTGTAGTTGATGTCCATCGAAAATTTTCAAATATATCTTTCAAACATGAAACTGGAAACACAAATATAGGTTTATTTGGCCTCCATGGTTAACACTGGTTGATAAATATTCCTGAATCTGTTTGTTTTTTTATCCCTTCTGATAAAGCCATTTCAGCCATTATAATCAAGTTATATATAGCCATTTTCTTATCCCTTAACTTAATATTGCTGACCCTACTATTCAGTATAAAGCCATGATTTCCTTCATGAAATGAGGCAGTATAAAAAGATTTCACTGTACTGTGCTGTGTGTATAGAACGGTTTACAAATACCAAACACATTCCATCCACGTATTGGAATGGATTCCAATCGACTTACTGAATTGTCCATTATTGATTTTTCTGATTCATGAATATCAATTCGGTCGCTGGAATCAATATAAAGATGAAGATAACTTATGCGTGTAAATGTGTCACAAGTTTTTTGTGATTCATCATAGCAGTACATGTATCATTTACATACAGGATGCTGGTATATATTAGGTACAGGTAAAAATTCTATCTGGAATTACTCTTTCATCAGCTCATTGCTCTCAGGTCCCGCAGTTGCTTGGAAGGTATATTATAATATATTGTAAGCAGTGATTACACTAATTGCAGTTTAACAGCAACTTAAAAAAAATTGTGATACAGTCTTTTCTGGTAAAATTCACTTGAAACTGTAGCACTTTTGCGTTTCTTCCTACCAGCTTGTTTTAAGGAATATACATGAATTAAGTGAAGGAAAAAAGAGATTTTCACAAATCAAGTGATTAATTCAATTACCTTTTAAACAACTACTCATTAATGACTAAAAACATATATTGGACAGGTAACACAAACGCCCCAGGTATGTTTTACTGATATACAAGGTCATTATTTATTAAATTTACAAATTGAGCAGGTAACACAGGTGTAATTGAAATTTACATATTGGACAGGTAACACAACACCCCAGGTATGTTTCACTGATATACAAGGTCGTTATTTACTAAAATTTACATATTGAGCAGGTAACACAGGTGTGATTGAAATTTACATATTGGACAGGTAACACAACACCCCAGGTATGTTTCACTGATATACAAGGTCGTTATTTACTAAAATTTACATATTGAGCAGGTAACACAGGTGTGATTGAAATTTACATATCAGTAATATATTAAACACCTACAAATGTACATCTTATCTGATGGTGTTTTATGTACCTGCCGTTTTTACCGTATTGACATAATGTCATTATTGATTGCGTTCGGGAATACTTTCTGTCCGCAAGAATAAGTTCCTGTGATATTCATTAGCGAAATTAATCTATCTAGAATGGATGCTGTAGACATAAAAGATATTCGTGATGGCGGAATATCACGTTGAACATAGATTACTGGTGTTCTCATGGCAGTCAGTATGGTATATATTTACCTGACCCAGATTTATTGGTACGTGAGAGTGATTAAGGCTGTCAGTTGTAAGCTCTATAATAAAGACCGCATTATTTTCGTGACAATCTTCACTTTGAAAGCACCGCGATCATGCAACTGTTCGGAAATTACAGAATTGTTTCTATTATCATGATTTTCGAGATTGATTGATTTGTTCCTTGTCGTTGGTACTCAGTCCTTGTTTCCTTGGTAACATATGTCATGTGACATCTTCCTGTAGCTGTTTACTGAAATGGCTAACACACCTATAGTTTCAAACAAATTTTTATTTCTTTATATATATAATCCTGGCAGTTCGTATTCAGAATTAAAGATAGCTGATTCACTGATTTCTACTATAGCTGTCAAATAGCACCATCATCATCATTCCTTGATGATGCAACTGATGCTGATTGAGATAAGTCAATTAACACATATCTCACCTGATCAAGTATTTCACCTGTGTTCTCAGCTGTGATTTACTCGCAGTAGTCATGCTCTGAAATTACTTAACATATTCATCCTGTAGTAAGAGGCTTTGGGGGCCTGCATATACATGTACATCTTGACACAAAACATGGGGTGGGCATGCATGAGACAATGAAATTAGCATGTATGTATAGCATATTTGCCTAACTGCAAATTAATTGCATGGTTGGTCTTAGTGCAGAATTATGATTCATAGCTGATTTAGCTAATTAATATTTTACTAATAATGTTATACTCTAAGGTCCGGCTCATTACCAGGAATCCAAGAGTTTTTTTCCTAGATTAATAAGGTACATGTATACACAGTAGGTTTTGGCTACATGTAGATAGTGATCTAATATTGACATTTTTTAATTTTTTTTTAGACCTATCGCGCATTTAAGAGATTTAAATCAAAAATACAAAAAATGTGTATCTACAAGATGCATCCCAGCTGTCTCCTCTCCCACCCAGAGTTATGTCCCCCTGATGCCCAATTACAGAATGGTACAATCAGTACAATGGAGGCCTGATGGATGTGCCTTCAGGGTTTACAACACACCAGGCTAATTCTTTTAAACAGAATTTAAAAGCTTCTAATTTGAACCTCATTTAAACAAATATCCGATTCCTAATTAAGATGAATGCACTTAATCAAGATAAAATACACAAATTTCTTTTTACTAATGATTTTATTTCTAATTAAAATTTGCTGACTGACAGAGACACAGAAACAGAAGAATATCATGGATTTGTTGGCACTTGCGCCTTTAAAGTGTTTTAAATAGGGACATATGGGTAGGGATGTTTATGCATAGGTGTGTGCATAAAGTGGCGGTGTTAAGTGTAGTAATGACAGTGTAAAGTGTAGTTTTGACAGTGTAAAGTGTAATAATGACAGTGTAAAGTGTAGTAATGACAGTGTAAAGTGTAGTAATGACAGTGTAAAGTGTAGTAATGACAGTATAAAGTGTAGTAATGACAGTGTAAAGTGTAGTAATGACAGTGTAAAGTGTAGTAATGACAGTATAAAGTGTAGTAATGACAGTGTAAGTGTAGTAATGACATTGTAAAGTGTAGTAATGACAGTGTAAAGTGTAGTAATGACAGTGTAAAGTGTAGTAATGACAGTGTAAAGTGTAGTAATGACAGTGTATAGTGTAGTAATGACAGTGTATAGTGTAGTAATGACAGTGTAAAGTGTAGTAATGACAGTGTATAGTGTAGTAATGACAGTGTAAAGTGTAGTAATGACAGTGTAAAGTGTAGTAATGCAGTGTAAAGTGTAGTAATGACAGTGTAAGTGTAGTAATGGACAGTGTAAAGTGTAGTAATGACAGTGTAAAGTGTAGTAATGACAGTGTAAAGTGTAGTAATGACAGTGTAGTAATGACAGTGTAAAGTGTAGTAATGACAGTGTAAAGTGTAGTAATGACAGTGTAAAGTGTAGTAATGACAGTGTAAAGTGTAGTAATGACAGTGTAAAGTGTAGTAATGACAGTGTAAAGTGTAATAATGACAGTGTAAAGTGTAGTAATGACAGTGTAGTAATGACAGTGTAAAGTGTAGTAATGACAGTGTAAAGTGTAGTAATGACAGTGTAAAGTGTAGTAATGACAGTGTAAAGTGTAGTAATGACAGTGTAAAGTGTAGTAATGACAGTGTAAAGTGTAGTAATGACAGTGTAAAGTGTAGTAATGACAGTGTAAAGTGTAGTAATGACAGTGTAAAGTGTAGTAATGACAGTGTAAAGTGTAGTAATGACAGTGTAAAGTGTAGTAATGACAGTGTAAAGTGTAGTAATGACAGTGTAAAGTGTAGTAATGACAGTGTAAAGTGTAGTAATGAACAGTGTAAAGTGTAGTAATGACAGTGTAAAGTGTAGTAAAACAGTGTAAAGTGTAGTAATGACAGTGTAAAGTGTAGTATGACAGTGTAAAGTGTAGTAATGACAGTGTAAAGTGTAGTAATGACAGTGTAAAGTGTAGTAATGACAGTGTAAAGTGTAGTAATGACAGTGTAAAGTGTAGTAATGACAGTGTAAAGTGTAGTAATGACAGTGTAAAGTGTAGTAATGACAGTGTAAAGTGTAGTAATGACAGTGTAAAGTGTAGTAATGACAGTGTAAAGTGTAGTATGACAGTGTAAAGTGTAGTAATGACAGTGTAAAGTGTAGTAATGACAGTGTAAAGTGTAGTAATGACAGTGTACAGTGTAGTATGACATTGTAAAGTGTAGTAATGACAGTGTAAAGTGTAGTAATGACAGTGTAAAGTGTAGTAATGACAGTGTAAAGTGTAGTAATGACAGTGTAAAGTGTAGTAATGGCAGTGTAAAGTGTAGTAATGACAGTGTAAAGTGTAGTAATGACAGTGTAAAGTGTAGTATGACAGTGTAAAAGTGTAGTAATGACAGTGTAAAGTGTAGTAATGACAGTGTAATAGTGTAGTTGACAGTGTTAAGTGTAGTAATGACGTGTAAAGTGTAGTAATGACAGTGTAAAGTGTAGTATTGACAGTGTAAAGTGTAGTAATGACAGTGTAAAGTGTAGTAATGACAGTGTAAAGTGTAGTATTGACAGTGTAAAGTGTAGAAATGACAGTGTAAAGTGTAGTAATGACAGTGTAAAGTGTAGTAATGACAGTGTAAAGTGTAGTAATGACATGTAAAGTGTAAGTAATGACAGTGTAAAGTGTATAATGACAGTGTAAAGTGTAAGTAATGACAGTGTAAAGTGTAGTAATGACAGTGTAAAGTGTAGTAATGACAGTGTAAAGTGTAGTAATGACAGTTAGTGTGTAATGACAGTGTAAAGTGTAGTAGACAGTGTAAATGTAGTAATTGACAGTGTAAAGTGTAGTAATGACAGTGTAAAGTGTAGTAATTGACAGTGTAAAGTGTAGTAATACAGTGTAAAGGTGTAGTACTGACAGTGTAAAGTGTAGTAATGACAGTGTAAAGTGTAGTAATGACAGTGTAAAGTGTAGTAATGACAGTGTAAAGTGTAGTAATGACAGTGTAAAGTGTAGTAATGACAGTATAAAGTGTAGTAATGACAGTGTAAAGTGTAGTAATGACAGTGTAAAGTGTAGTAATGACAGTGTAAAGTGTAGTAATGACAGTGTAAAGTGTAGTAATGACAGTGTAAAGTGTAGTAATGACAGTGTAAAGTGTAGTAATGACAGTATAAAGTGTAGTAATGACAGTGTAAAGTGTAGTAATGACAGTGTAAAGTGTAGTAATGACAGTGTAAAGTGTAGTAATGACAGTGTAAAGTGTAGTAATGACAGTGTAAAGTGTAGTAATGACAGTGTAAAGTGTAGTAATGACAGTGTAAAGTGTAGTAATGACAGTGTAAAGTGTAGTAATGACAGTGTAAAGTGTAGTAATGACAGTGTAAAGTGTAGTAATGACAGTGTAAAGTGTAGTAATGACAGTGTAAAGTGTAGTAATGACAGTGTAAAGTGTAGTAATGACAGTATAAAGTGTAGTAATGACAGTGTAAAGTGTAGTAATGACAGTGTAAAGTGTAGTAATGACAGTGTAAAGTGTAGTAATGACAGTGTAAAGTGTAGTAATGACAGTGTAAAGTGTAGTAATGACAGTGTAAAGTGTAGTAATGACGTGTAAGTGTAGTAATGACAGTGTAAAGTGTAGTAATGACAGTGTAAAGTGTAGTAATGACAGTGTAAAGTGTAGTAATGACAGTGTAAAGTGTAGTAATGACAGTGTAAAGTGTAGTAATGACAGTGTAAAGTGTAGTAATGACAGTGTAAAGTGTAGTAATGACAGTGTAAAGTGTAGTAATGACAGTGTAAAGTGTAGTAATGACAGTGTAAAGTGTAGTAATGACAGTGTAAAGTGTAGTAATGACAGTGTAAAGTGTAGTAATGACAGTGTAAAGTGTAGTAATGACAGTGTAAAGTGTAGTAATGACAGTGTAAAGTGTAGTAATGACAGTGTAAAGTGTAGTAATGACAGTGTAAAGTGTAGTAATGACAGTATAAAGTGTAGTAATGACAGTATAAAGTGTAATAATGACAGTGTACAGTGTAGTAATGACAGTGTAAAGTGTAGTAATGACAGTATAAAGTGTAGTAATGACAGTATAAAGTGTAGTAATGACAGTGTAAAGTGTAGTAATGACCGTGTAAAGTGTAGTTATGACAGTATAAAGTGTAGTAATGACAGTGTAAAGTGTAGTAATGACAGTGTACAGTGTAGTAATGACAGTGTAAAGTGTAGTTTTGACAGTGTGAAGTGTAGTAATGACAGTGTAAAGTGTAGTAATGACAGTGTAAAGTGTAGTAATGGCAGTGTAAAGTGTAGTAATGACAGTGTAAAGTGTAGTAATGACAGTGTAAAGTGTAGTAATGACAGTGTAAAGTGTAGTAATAACAGTGTAAAGTGTAGTAATGACAGTGTAAAGTGTAGTAATGACAGTGTAAAGTGTAGTTATGGCAGTGTAAAGTGTAGTAATGACAGTATAAAGTGTAGTAATGACAGTATAAAGTGTAGTAATGACAGTGTATAGTGTAGTAATGACAGTGTATAGTGTAGTAATGACAGTGTTAAGTGTAGTAATGACGGTGTAAAGTGTAGTTATGACAGTGTAAAGTGTAGTAATGACAGTGTAAAGTGTAGTAATGACAGTGTAAAGTGTAGTTATGGCAGTGTAAAGTGTAGTAATGACAGTGTAAAGTGTAGTAATGACAGTGTAAAGTGTAGTAATGACGGTATAAAGTGTAGTAATGACAGTGTAAAGTGTAGTAATGACGGTATAAAGTGTAGTAATGGCAGTGTAAAGTGTAGTTTTGACAGTGTAAAGTGTAGTAATGACAGTGTACAGTGTAGTAATGACAGTGTGAAGTGTAGTAATGACAGTGTAAAGTGTAGTAATGACAGTGTAAAGTGTAGTAATGGCAGTGTAAAGTGTAGTAATGGCAGTGTAAAGTGTAGTAATGACAGTGTAAAGTGTAGTAATGATAGTGTAATGTGTAGTAATGACAGTGTAAAGTGTAGTAATGACAGTGTAAAGTGTAGTAATGACAGTGTAAAGTGTATTAATGACAGTGTAAAGTGTAATAATGACAGTGTAAAGTGTAGTAATGACAGTGTAAAGTGTAATAATGACAGTGTAAAGTGTAGTAATGACAGTGTAAAGTGTAGTAATGATAGTATAAAGTGTAGTAATGACAGTGTATAGTGTAGTAATGACAGTGTAAAGTGTAGTAATGACAGTGTAAAGTGTAGTAATGACAGTGTAAAGTGTAGTAATTACAGCTACTTTAATGTGTAAAGATTAGTATAGCAGTGTAATTCTATTTGTTTTAAATGTTGATGTATTGGTCATTCTATAAATCAAGACCTTCATAATCAAGGATGAAAGAGACATATTTGTATGCAATAAGTTATTAATCTCTTATGGGAACATTTTTTGGGTTGTTTTATAGGTCCAGAAAGCTGATTTTGAGAGCTCTAATTCAGATCATATGAAATGAAATAAAAAATATCAGGTGATTCCAGCATTTTTACGATTTGAGCAGGTCATTATATAGCCATCAACGTAGGTTGAGTTGTCAATATTGGGGCTATAATTCTGTAGATATTAACACTGGAACACATATTATACCCTGATGATGCTAACACTGTGGCGTAGAGATAAGGAACGGTACAGCAGCTGACGCTGAACTTTTAACCCTGCTTATGTCCATAAAGAGATTTGTCTGATCCTAGTGGTCAGCTGGGAATTAAGACTGACCAGGACTGTCCATGGTCATTGGCAGCTTAAGCTGTATATAGTTAACAAATAATTTTGATCCGTTGAAACGTTTTCAGAGAGAAATTATAGAAAATTTTATAGAATAAAATTTCATGTATTTTAATTTCATGTATTTCTTAATCATGCTTGTTGGTACTGTATTCAAAACCTCAGGCTTGATGAGAAATCTGGGTGATATATATGACATATTATAGAGAGAGGTAATGTACCCATGGTATGGCATTTAGGAAAATAATTTGTTAACAAATTGTATGACCCATAAGTGTGCGATGTAGATAAGTTCACATTGAGAACTAAATAAAATGTATATAGAGTATACAAATAATAATGTTTTGTCATTATTACAGTGAATCTATTTTAGTACATTTCAAATTTGAGGCTGTGAAAAAAATATTCTTAAGCTAACCAAGTGCTGGGCGGATACGGTGGCTGGTAGGACATGCATTAAACAGCATGCATTGTGATCATCACATCGACATGCATTACAGGGCAGTGTGGACATGACACATGATGATTAAAGGTCATTGGGATGATCATCACCTTCAGCCATATATGGTCAAGCACATGTCCAGACCGGAATGGTCAGCTGGTTATCCGACCCTTTAGAGGGTGTATATAAGAGGATGACTGATGTACCAGTCATTGAATATCAATTTATTCAGAATCTGGGGAATACATTAGCTTAATTGACTGTTAAGATGGACATATCAAAGGCTTACTCATTAATTTCTATTATTCTTTCTTTTTTTTGTCTTAAATCATAAACCAGTCACATAAATGATGATGTTCTGCAAAATATTTTACAGAGACATAACACAGTTATACCTACCTATAAATACAACAATATGACATAATGTATTGTAAACTAGAAATGGCATTATAATGATATGGAAAAATCTACCGATTCTTTTAATCATTTCAAAAAAAAATCCAATATAAATAGTGTTGAGTGTGTTTTAATTGACACACTCTTACCCGTACTTTAAACATCCTGCATGAAAGGCCACCTGCAAATATTGAATGAAAACCTCTATAAAGGCCACCTGCACATATTAAATGAAAAACCTGTCTATAAAGGCCACCCATTTCATACCCATTGCATAAACTTCTACATAAAGGCTACCTGTCTATAACGATCACCTGTTTTGGTTCCCAATGTATAAACACAACTAATCGTGCATAAACCTCTATATAACAACCACCTGTCTATAACGATAACCTGTTTTGGTTCCCAATGTATAAACACAACTCATTGTGCGTGAACCTCTATATAACAACCACCTGTCTATAACGATCACCTGTTTTGGTTCCCAATGTATAAACACAACTAATCGTGCATGAACCTCTATATAACAACCACCTGTCTATAACTATCACCTGTTTTGGTTCCCAATGTATAAACACAACTCATCATGCGTGAACCTCTAAATAACAACCACCTGTCTATAACGATCACTTTTCTCTGTACCATTGGTTGGCATTCATGAAGGCAGATTTGAATATTATATTTAAAAGGGACTTTATATAGTCACTTCAGATGTTGACAAAATGCCTTTAATTAGTTAAGCGTAATTCAACTGTGAGGAAGGTTTGTATTTTGTCTTCTGACTGAGTCTTTAAAAATGGTAGTTTTAACTACTCCTACTTAATGCTCAGCATTTTGAACGTGGGATCGACAACTAAATTAAGGGTTCGCCTGTTGTCACTGTAATGTGACAGGTGGCGTTCTGCTGATGGCCTTCGGCAGTATACAACAGTGACGCAATGCTTAAAATGTCTGCATCAGTTCTGCACTATCTGCTTCAGGGAAGAGTTAGCGAATAATGGATTACAATTGTATTACGTTGATCATATAGTGGGACCGTTGTCAGTTATAACCCTCAGATTGTTTCACTAGTTGTACAGTATTTTGATGAGATAGACAGATGAGGATGATGGGACGTCACTTTAAGGAATTAGATGTAATTACAGAAATATATATATATATATAAAACAATGTGTTATCATCTGACTGTCTAGACATGATGCTATCATTACCAGAATAGGCTTGTCCTCTGATTACAGATGTTGATTAATTCTGATATACGATGGGAGATTTCAATTCGAGGACACACCCGGCATAACAATTTGATTTATATGATATAACATATCATGGCACGTAAGTAGGATTGTAGGTAAAAAGTGATTTAAATAAGGGAGCTTTTACACAGGAAGGATGAGGACTGGAACATTGTTGATAATCTGTGTACCATTTGTACTGTACAATTTTCAATGGGTTATATATTTCTTTGGCATGGCTAATAAATTCTTTAAGAAAGAATTTATGTTAATTTTTAGATTACACATTCATATTGTGTATTTCTTTATTGATTTATAAAAAATTTGCCTTAAAAAATATTCGAAAAAAAAATTAAATAAAAAAATTCCACAGTGAATTAAATGCACTGTGTCAGTGGATATTAGTATCTTTAATTGTCCTTTTTTCTGTCACCATCTACCTATTCATGATTTCTTATTTGAGAAACATTTGTTCGTACAGCAAAAAGTCTATGCCTTATAAAAACCTATACATTTTAAAACTTGACTTTATGTAGAATGTATAGCAACCGAAGAAATGTCATTCAATTGCCTTTTGATAACTTAAGCCTATATAATAAACCTTGTGCTGCCCCACCCCACCCACACTAGCCCACCCCTGAGTTTATTGTAAGATAAAGATATGGTAATTAAGTAAAACCTTTTTTTTTCTTCAGATACTCTATTTGAAAACTCTTTAGGCAGTAAATGTATATTATATATAAGGCTACAAAGTACAACATTATTCTGATCCATCTTTTCCAAAAAAATATCTTAATCCCAGAAAAAATTCCTTTAAAATTTTCAAACAGACTAAATTTGTAATACAGCATCTATATGACTCTTTGCACTTTCTGTTCATTAAAAGTACTGGTAAAAATCAGTACTAAAAGCTAGAACCATGTACATAGTAATTAATGGAGGAACACAGGAAGCATGCATAATGGGTACCTATAATTGTCTCGACAAAGGGGCGACAGTGTAATAGAGGAAATGGAATTATCTCATTTACACTGCGTGGTATCTATCGAACCTTTCTGTCGCCACTGTATTTATGATCTCACGAAACTATACAACTATAATGTGCCGTTCCATCCGAAACCTCGATTCCATTACGCATTGTCCAATTACTTGTTGCATGTTTGGTAAAGTTAGTAACTCATTGCAATTTGCATAAAGCTCTCTTCCCTTCTAATGCTTTCCTGTTTATTCCATAAATGAACTTTTTGAAAGAAATTCTACAAAAAAATGGAAATGATACTGTTTCCGTAAGTCCATTTAGGAGTATATTTAGTGTATAAATCAGGGCGAATGTTTATTGCAGAATTGAAGACATCTTTAAGCCATTTGTTCTGATAAAATACTCCTCTCTTGAATCCTGTCATTAATTTCGAAGCTAGCGGGAAGAGTATCATTAAAATAAAGCTAATGGTTTTCTGCATGACTGGACTCAGATATGTTATAGCAATCAGTTTATTTTGGTATTATACTGCTTTCTATTCAATCAGGCTTAATTCACTCGATAACTTTTACCTTGATCCAGCGTGTTAGATCTGTACTATCGCAAGGCAACACACACGAACATGTACCTGCAAGCCTCTAAATGCATACGTACAGAGCACCCCGCGCATGCGTCTCACACATGGGGCAGGCTGTCCTTAAATGACCTTGAAAAGTATTGATAGGTCACATTCATTAGTACAAACTAAACCTGAATCAAAAGTCTGATTTTCAACTGAAATTACTAAAGGGAAAATTTCCTTGGCCATGATTCTGAGATAGGGGCTAGCTTTTAGCTCTGACCTGGCCCGAAGGTCCTAGTGTTTGTTTGTTTTCTGGGTTTATTATCGTGTGATGTTTGTTTGTTTGCCTAGGTTTATTGTCCTATGAACAGACCTAGGGTCATTTTGAGGCGGGGTCTCCTTGTAGTAGTTGGTGACTACCACAATAAACAACATACAGGAGGCCCATCACTTGCCTTTCAGAGCAATCAGGGTAAAATGTCTTGCCCAAGGATACAAACAACCACAGCAGCACTCTGGCTGAGATCGGCCAGTTCCTCAGCTTATAACGGGATATACAAACTGACACTGCTAGAGAGCTTCAAACCACACACCTTGGATTTTCATCACTAGGAAATTGGAATCTGAATTTTTGAATTTTATGGGACTCTGCTTTCAGGGGGCTGAAGGGCAGGGCCCAACAGGGGGAAATAAGGGGCAATTGGGCTATATTGCTATATACAACTTCTTGTTTTGGCCATAATCACTGAAATATCCCAGGGAGCAATGCAGGCCCTCTGGGCCTCTTGTTTTCAACCATTTGTCTCTGAATTTGCATTAGCTGTAGGATCTGTCTCGCTTTGCATTATCTATAATACTATGCTGGAAAGCTTAATAAACCTTTTCCATATATTACAGCCAAGTTTGCAGGAAGAGCGCTATTAATTTGCCGGCACAGATCGGTGCTTTAGTAATGCTGGAGATCAAAACCTGGTTAAGTAAGTCCAAGAAACTTAGACGTTTCAGGGACACTTTATATTACTGCTGTGTATTTGTTGTACATTGAAGGCCTAGCTGATACGTTTTCCTCAATTTTGCTGAAAAATCAATGCTTTACTTGATAGATCGCTTGAACCATGAGTCTCACTCGAACTAATTTCATAGAGCTTTGTTGATTTTAATGCACCAACTACAAAACTCTATCAGAACGTCTAAATGTTCTGTAGTTGCAGAGTTCTGTATTTTATAGATTCACTAATGAAAACTTGATTTACTTGTGTCAAGTATTTTCTTTACCACAGGTATGCGACAGAGTAAAATTTATGGCTCATTTCTGTTGGTGAATGGTCCGTAATCGAACCCATTACTTCACTAAAGCCAATTGAAACTTAATTCCACATGCAACCAATGAATGCTTAATAGAACTCGTTAAGAATTTCAAGGACAAAGATAATTTAAACAGGATCATTTGAAGAAGGTGATATAATCTGCATCGTGTTGCATGGAGTAATTAGCTAAATGGATCATGCACTCTTCAACCATATGATATTGAGGATGTACTCTCTTTTCATTGGTCAAATGCAAACTGACATGTGATGAAGGATTGGAAAACATATAGATGTATACATATAACGTGCTACCCAAATAATACAAAGTTCACTCCAAACACATTTTAAAATCTATATCACCTTTCTTCATATATCTCGAAACAAAATGCTCAATAATCATTAATCTTGGGGAACTATGCTAAATTAGTTATAAGATTTAAGGTAGCAAAAGTGCTAAACTAGCATATTAAGGTAGGGAAATGCTATATATTGAACAAATAAAAGCATATATTTAATTTCATTAATAAATTAATGGCAAGAAAGATTTAGCCTGAATATGTACAAATGATAGGTATAGGTATTTTCATCTTACTGAGATAGTTTTTAACTCCTCTGACCTAAGGCTACTAAAATATTTAAATATTTATTCCTGAATACCAATATTCCAAAGAGTGATATATTAAGACATATATTCACGACAATTACTTAAAGAAATGGACCGTAGAACAGATGAGCGAAACAGGTCCATTGGGCCTCTTGTAGTTTTCCACTTTTAGTTTATGTGGATTGCTTATTTAAAGGAATATCCACTGAATTTTCAGAATCAATTATTATTTGCAATCTTGAAATTTACGGGCCAATTAGAGGATCAAACTGAGGAAGCATGAGTAATGTTTCTTCAACTGTTGAGGGAATTTCACTTCAAATTTATTTTCCTTTTAAGAAATTTGAACATGTAATTAAAATTTTGACTTTTTAAAATGATGAAAAGGGTATTACTGTGTTACTGGGTCAGATATCTGTGGAGGCATTTGCTGAAAAAAAGTATGAGTCAATTACATGTAAGGTTTGAAAAGCTAGTGAAATTGAATAGAGGTAAAAAGCGTAACAATGCTTAAATTAAAATTTGAATTCACACCACTATAGCTCAGACAGTGTGTAATCTAGTCACAGAATGGGTTTTTTTTTTGGAAAAAATCATTAGAGTGATTGGAAATTAAGTTGAAAGCTCCTGAATGAGGCCCAAATTTGATGACATAAGGTGCGAAGGGAGCCATATCAGGTGTCTTGTGTGTAAGGGATACCTGTTAACGAGGATACTCCTTGCACCTGTGTCTGATATAGATTACAAACATATCACTCAATTAGGGTTTTTGTGTTAATGCCTGTAAAATATTAACTTGGTGATTTCCCGGCTGGTCATCACGAACGACAGGTACACTTAGAGGTGATGACTCGGGTGTCATCAAAGATCTCTGTGATGACTATAGATAGTATTGAAGCTACTAGTCTACATCATTCCTGTGTAAATATCTGTATATAGAAGTAGATTTTATTCCACAAATTGGTATAAATGTTGTATAAGAGCTAGATTTTGGTAATCTTGCTGAACATTTCTGGAGAGGTAGATTTTATTTCAAAAGCCTGTATCATATATCTGGAGAGGTAGATTACATTTTACAATTCAGTATAATATTTCCAGAGCGACCGCAATTCCAAAATCACCGGTCGTTCGTCACATTAGACAGGTAGTCGCTATACAGAGGGTCGTTATATATATATATAGTAAAATTTCATGGGGAATCTTAAAATCGGTCGTTATAGACAGGCAGTCGTTATATACAGGCGGTCGTTAGAGCAGGTTTGACTGTATATCATTTCTGGAGAGGTAGATTTCATTTTCACAATTAATCCTGTATATCATTTCTGGAGAGGTAGATTTTATTTTCACAGTTAATTCTGTATAATATTTCTGGAGAGGTAGATTTTTTTTCACGGTTAATCCTATATAACATTTCTGGAGAGAAAAATTTAACTGATAGTCCTACAAACCACTGATAGGGAGATATAGATTTTCCACACATAGAATTCTGAAGAGGCATACTTTATTTCACAACCATATGTATGTGGACTGATAGCTGATGGCAATTAACATGGCTTCTGTCTGTTTGTGGATTAAAAATACAATACCACACAAGTTCGAGAAAACTCTTGAAAGCCCAAATCTAGCTAATCATATATTTTCTATATATGACAACTTGTTACTGTAACAATGCATGGCTGTGTTTACACAGACTCAAAATTCTAAACAACTTACTGGTTTATTCATACCGTGTAGCTATGAATGCATCATAATTATCCTTCAATAAGCCGAAGGAGTCTAAAGCAGCATGTAATCTCAGACACAACATGGTTTGCGGCCTTATCACAGGACAATAAAATTCTGAATTGTCTGCATATCTACTGGAACTACCATGGATACGAGTGGGCTTATTACCAGGCCTAGGCTTATTGTGGAATATAGAGGAATGATGTACCTTTCATATATAATTATCAGACTCTGCACTCTTAAATATGCCGTCCCCCACAGGTTGGCTTGCCTGGGTGACCACCAGGGATTTCTTTCCTACTTTAATGGGGAATGCAGAATGTGGGAAGATTATGAAGCTGCAGTGTGAACCTGCTGTAGCAGTTGGCTGTTACTATTCAAGACTTCTGGCTCCTGATCTTCCTCAATAGTCTCCAGGCTTCCCCAGGGGCTCAGCTGAGCCAGTATCAGGATTATATTTTGGAAGATTATGGGTTTCCAGTATGTTCACATAATTACAAGCAACATGGTTGTATAATTGTAGTCTTGGGTCTGTTGAATTTTACATGCTAAACTTTAATTTAGACCTGACAAAAAATATGAGAAGTTTCCTTTTATAACTTACAGGAATGTATATATTTTTGGAATACACTGTCTACCCAAATACATATATTAATATACATAAATGTTAACACATTCTGATGTTTGTGTTTACTCAATTATCTACTAATGATGCAGTAACCATATATCAGATGTTTTTGTGTGTATCTTAAATACATGTAATTATCTCAAATTAAGAAACTCCATTAAAATGTCCAATTTGAATTAAAATTTCCCTGTCAAGGTTAACCTAGCTTTGTCTATAGACAAGTTCCATACGCTTTATGGCATGAGAACATCTGAAGCTTGATTTTATGCCCTCTGCATAAAATTGAGCGGGCATATAGTGTTGCCTTAATAATATCGGTCCACTCCCAATATGCATTCGTGTCCTCATATCCTGTCATTTGTCCTGCGTGTCACATATACCTTCCCAAATTCAATGTTGACATTAACCAATTTCATTCTTTGACCGATTCTGGTCAAATTTTATACAAAGGTATGAGTATAATTTGAACATCTCCGTGTTATAGAGTTTCAAGGTCAAGGCCAAGGTCATGCACACTTGCTATATATAGAAAATCATCATCTGATTCAATTTAAACATACCACAGCTTCATTCTTTCATGGAGTTTGGTAAATATTTATGCAAAGATCACATGACAATGAGGGCATTTATATCTTAAAGACATCTTCTAGGTTATATAAACATCTCTAATGATTGATAATTATACTGTATTTAACTAAATTTCACATTCATTTGTAATGCTTATAAAAGTAGGCAATGTTGATTCTGAAGTATCTGATCCTAAATCAACGAAGGAGACAAAAAATGTTGTGGGATTCTTCCTGTATATGTACAATATATCTCTTATATGCTCTGTGTATGTACAATATATCTCTTATACGTCCTGTGTATGTACAATATATCTCTTATACGCTCTGTGTATGTACAATATATCTCTTATACGTCCTGTGTATATACAATATATCTCTCATTTTGATAATGATCCAATAAAACGTTCTCTCTCGATCAGCTCCCTTGCATACCCAAGAGACTTGTTTGACAGATTTTATGACTGGAACGTACATGTTATATATTAGTACCTGGTATATGCTTTTTAGCATTAGAGTTTGATCTCTTTTATTAGCTATTGGTAACAATGGCGAACACCCAAAGGCATCAGATGGAGAGAGAGTAAATGCCTCTGTACAGCATATCCATTTTTCTATATCAACTTTCTGTAATTTTAATTATTTAGCCAGAAGCATGCTGTGCTGAAGGTCTATTATACAATGTTCATTTGATCAAGTTTCAGACTAGGTCACAATTAAACAACTTCTTTTAAATAGCCAAATGGTAGTGGTACCATAGAGACATTTCTACAGTAGCTGGAATGGAACCAGTGGTTGGAATGGAAAGCTTTCAAATTCAAATCAATGACCTTCTTTCAAGGTCAGATGTGTTCAAATGTTTTCAAACAACTTTGTTTGAATAACCTTGAGTACTGGGGTCATTTATAAGTATTTGGTGATTACCATGCTATAGTATGAAGGACTATCTGAATGCTGTTACAATGACCTTGGAGTGCGAAGGTCACTGAATTAAGAGTGGTCATATATATTCCAAAATGTTTATAATGTCTTCTTGAGAAAAGGGGCAATATCTGGCAAGTAACACTGCTGGGATGAATGGTTTTAAAACTTGCTATTTAAGCTGGGATGAATGGTTTTAAAACTTGTTATTTAAGCTGGGATGAATGGTTTTAAAACTTGCTATTTAAATGAATTTTTCTAAGATCACAATCGATATTAAAGAGCAAAATAAGTTTTTTAACAAAAATTCAAATATGGCATGATGTAATAAAAACTTCTGACAAAGAACCAAAATATGTTGACTGGGCCATTGTAAATTTGACCTTGTATGGCAATATTCAACGTTTACAGAAATGAAATTTCTTATCACAAGTGTACATTGATTAAACTTTTTTTGGGAGAATAGAAATATTCATAGTTGCACGTTTTTTATTTTGTATCTATCTGACAATTATTCCATAGCTGGTATATAAGGAGCCTGCATGCATGTCAATTTCAGTTCCAGAAAAATGCAGACAGATCCCATTTTGATAGTCATGCCATCTAAGCCCATCCACCTTAACTATGATAATAGTGTAAAAGTTTTTGAGTTGGCAGCTTGGACTTAACAGGAAGGATACAGTACAAAAAAATATAGCACAATGACATTCAGATTGTGAAATAAAAAAAAAAAACATGAATTAAATAAAACAAGGTGGGCTTTTTCATCAAAATTGTTGAAACAAAAGTTTGGAATCTAAACTATAAAGTCCCTGCAAGAGGCTTTTTGTGTTATTTCTGTAAAAAGGCATCGTCTACAGGTGTGATAATTGATCTTGTTTCCTTGGGCTGATAAAATTCAATCTTTATGCAGATCTTTCTTACCAAAAGGTGTTTGCATGGGTTTGTTTTTCAGGTCAAGTTGAAGGTCAAGGTCACTATTACTAACATATAAAACTTATTTCTTTGTGATAACTCCAGTTCCTTTGAGCCCCTCAAACTTCATGTAGATTTTCCTTACAACAAGTGCTAGCTTGCATAGGATTGTTTTTCTACGGGTCCAAAGGTTAAAGGTCAAGGTCACTGTTACTGTAAATAGAAAATCTATTTCCATGCAATAACTCCAGTTCTCTTGGGCGGATCAAGCTCAATAAACTTCTTGAGGTGCTCATTTGCCAAAACTTCCTACTCTGCATTTCTGAATTCCATGCATATTTAAGTGATGCTGGTCTAGCTTACTTTTAACATCATTTCTTGAAGCGAAAAATGTTTCTCTTTCTGCGTAATCACCAAACTTGCTGCACAGTCCACGTATCCGTGTCCATGGAATTTTTGTTATTATCTGCGACTCAAAGTAGGGGTGGCCGGGGTTATTGCAGAATAATTGATAAACTTTGTATTTGGCTTTTTTACTGAAATACAATAAATGAATGTCTGGGCTTATAGTAGGACATACACCATAATAAGAAAATATTGAAGATTAGGCAAGAGTAATGACTTTTAAATAAAACCGAGTAATTTCAACTTAAAATTGATAAAATGGAGGCAAAATGTGAGTGAAGTATACTTATGAAGTTCTTCTTAAAGTACAAGGAGAATAATTAAGACTTGGTGCTCTGGAATGGTAAGCGTCTTTTGCTTCATTGACGACACCCATGGTATAAAGATTGGTCAGATCCTAGTCACTTTAAACTATAAAGTACCTGCAAGAGCCTTTTTGTGTCACTTGCTAAAAGCAGCCGATATCTAGGTATCACTATGGTGCCAGCAGCAGCAGAAGTTTCATGCGATAACTCAAGTTCCCTTAGAATTACAATCTCAAATGGAGATGATGATTAAGAAAACAGCCCTCTCACACGTACAAAGTCCAGTTTTCAGTTTTAATTACAATTGAACCAATTTGTCATAAATTCTATGTTTAATGAAAATTGGTTGTTGAAAGGAATAACACATGTATAGAGAAATACTACCAATTCAGTGTGAATTTCACACACATTGTACAATGTATCTCAAATCTTCAGCAATCTCCTAATAGCTGTGGCATCTCAGTGTTAGTGATGATATGTCACACGGGCGTTTGTTATATTATTCAATTTCTAAATATGTTGGATTTTCATATAATGTGTATTTATTGTAATTACTACAAAACATTTAACCCTGTGTCACACCCATCAGCTTCTGAGTGAGTTTCCGATGAGCTGGGACTATGAAATCTTGGCACATACGGTGCTCTAGAGGGCTCTGCGTAGCCTAACACTAAAATGTATCAATATTTCAGCACTAGAGAACTCTGATGTTTGTTTCAACATTAAAATTGTTTTTATTGATCAACATATTGTAGTATTGATGTAAATAGGATGTTTTTTCCCCCTCCTCTAAAAGCTTAATGGGAAACACTTTACTCCGCGACCCGGTGTACCGACGAAAACCTGTTGCGTTGGAACATTTGCTTCCTGCTGCTTATAAAAAATGTATGGAATCTCTACCATCACTGTGGGGGATATATATAGAATTTTAAAACGGATGCCTTTGCCAGCGAACCCAGTTTAACTCCTTTGTTGACATTCCGGAGCTTTGGTTAGACAATAGGAAGATATCATACCTCGAAGTAGCATACATTAGAAACCGTCTGATATCGGCAGTCACGGGGTGCCTGGGAGAGACAGCGACACCTGCTGATGAGGAGTTTGTATCCAGGCAGATGGTATGGCTAAGAGGGTCTCTCTAGGACCAGGCGGATATGCCTACAGCGATCTGCTATCCATAGTCGACTCCTTATCTCTCCAATGTGGTGTTTTCATCAGATAAACTACCGTTGCATTTATCTAATACCTTAGATTAGTTATTGGATCAGAGTGAATGTTTTATTAGATGATAGAAATATATATTTTTTTTAATTTTATATACATTGCTATAGATTCTGCTGTTTTATACAGATTATAGCCATGCAGGATTGGTTTATATACGTATTTTCAATTTGTCTATGAGCAGATGGTTTCATTATAAAATCATGAATTATATTTAGATTTAGTCATGTGACTTTCCACACCAACTTAAAATTTGACAGAGTTGCACTTTTGACTTTAGCAACAATAAAATTCAATTGACAAAAAAATCAGTAAAATACATTTTAGTTGTAGGATCTTGAAATTAAGAAGAAATTCAAAATAGATGTAAATTGACTCAAATAAAGATTTGTTTCAGTCAATGCATATGGTTTTTGTTCAAAATTCATTGTTTCTTTAAATAATTCTTCCCTACATTAACACCGTACCATCACTATGCTTATTTTACCTAGAGAAAATTAAATTACTGCATCTCAGAAATTTACCTTCAGGGCTGTAAAATTTGGGGATTTATGTATAATCATATTATATACATATTACATATTTTATTTGAAAGTGAGTTTTCATGAATCACAAAATATATATTACAATCTTTGATTTTAATCTAGCAATTTGCAGAGCCCATATCTACTGCAGTCTCTTAGTAAAACTTTATATTAAACGACGTTGCTTATTTCAGAGTAAATACGGTAGATTCTACACAAATATTGCTATCCAAATACCTTGATGAGTGTGTGTTAAATGCTGAGATAGGAACCAGTTAAGCATGTGGCTATATAGAAAGATGTTGTCTTCATCTTCACATACATGTAGGCTGCAATGTTCAAGTGTGAAACATTCCAAAGATGTTTACAATGCTATTGTCTAATCATTTGTGCTAATTGTCCATGTTAAATGTCTATTTCTCACTGACAAATATCTGTCAATTGCTAATTGCCCATGATAAATGTCTATTTCGATCTCACTGACAAATATCTGTCAATTGCTAATTGCCCATGCTAAATGTCTATTTCTCACTGACAAATATTTGTCAATTGCTAATTGTCCATGCTAAATGTCTATTTCTCACTAACAAATATCTGTCATTGCTTATTGCCCATGCTAAATGTCTATTTCTCACTGACAAATATCTGTCAATTGCTAATTGCCCATGCTAAATGTCTATTTCTCACTGACAAATATCTGTCATTACTTATTGTCCATGTTAAATGTCTATTTCTCACTTACAAATATCTGTCATTACTTATTGTCCATGCTAAATGTCTATTTCTCACTTACAAATATCTGTCATTGCTTATTGCCCATGCTAAATGTCTATTTCTCACTGACAAATATCTGTCATTACTTATTGTCCATGTTAAATGTCTATTTCTCACTGACAAATATCTGTCATTACTTATTGTCCATGCTAAATGTCTATTTCTCACTGACAAATATCTGTCATTACTTATTGTCCATGCTAAATGTCTATTTCTCACTGACAAATATCTGTCATTGCTTATTGCCCATGCTAAATGTCTATTTCTCACTGGGAAGATATCCAATTATCATTGCTAATTGTCCATGCTAAATGTCTACTTTTTATTGACAAATATCTGGCATTGCTAATTGTCTGTACTAATTGGCTAAAAGTCTAATTGGCTGTGCAAAATAATTGTGATATAGTGATATCTTGTGTTACTCACCTCAATGTCTGGTGCTAAATGGACAAATTTGGATGTCCTATGAGTTTCATTGACACAAGTCAAGTTTAGGTGTCACAAGTAATTTTATCACAATGACCTTTATTATTCTGTGTTGACATTTAAATGTCTCACCATCCACTAGTGTGTGGGCTTTATACACCATGTAAATGATGTGTTCTGTAGCTAGCCGTATCTAGCTGTTAGGTAACGTATCATACTGAACAAAATAAGTCTTTCACTTCTGTACTGCAGACAAGTAACCATGATCACTGGTCATTAGTCACCCAAATGACCAGTGGTCACTGGATGGCCAGATGTTGCCTAAATGTGCCCAGTTTCATGTTTGCCTAATTTTCTCCCCTTATGACCAGTTGTCTCTTCTGCTAACTAGTTGTCTCCCCTTTTGACAAGTTGTCTCCCTTTATGACCATTGCCTTCCTTATTACCAGCTGTCTTCCCATATGATTGCCTCCCTTGTCATCAGTTGTCACCCATCATGGTCGGCTGTCTCTTCTTATCACCAGTTGTCAAATTTATAACCAGTTGTCTGCCTAATATTTGACTAGTTGTCTATCGTTTGACCATCTTTATGGCCAGTTGTCTGCCTGGTTGACACTTGTTTGACCAACTTTATGGCCAGTTGTCTGCCTAGTTGACTACTTGTCTATCGTTTGACCAGCTTTATGGCCAGTTGTCTGCCTATATTTGACTAGTTGTCACATGTTTGACCAGCTTCATGGTCAGTTGTCTGCCTAGTTGACTAGTTGTCTATCGTTTGACCAGCTTTATGGCCAGTTGTCTGCCTAGTTGACTAGTTGTCACTTGTTCGATCAGCTTCAAGGCTAGTTGTCTGCCTGGTTGACACTTGTTTGACCAGCTTCATGGCCAGTTGTCTGCCTAGTTGACTAGTTGTCTATCGTTTGACCAACTTTATGGCCAGTTGTCTGCCTAGTTGACTTGTTGTCACTTGTTTGACCAGCTTTATGGCCAGTTGTCTGCCTAGTTGACTAGTTGTCACTTGTTTAACCAGCTTCATGGTCAGTTGTCTGCCTAGTTGACCAGTTGTCACTTGTTTGACCAGCTTCATGGTCAGTTGTATGCCTAGTTGACTAGTTGTCTATCGTTTGACCAGCTTTATGGCCAGTTGTCTGCCTAGTTGACTAGTTGTCACTTGATTGACCAGCTTTATGGCCAGTTGTCTGCCTAGTTGACTAGTTGGCACTTGTTCGATCAGCTTTATGGCCAGTTGTCTGCCTGGTTGACACTTGTTTGACCAGCTTCATGGTCAGTTGTCTGCCTTATAACTATATAACCAGTTGTCTTTCTTTAGTTAAGTTGTAACCCTTATGGCATGCAACATTACTGTAAATCAAATGACACTTTAACACCTTGTATCACTAATTATCAATGATTTACAACTCTCATCATCAGATGATGTATCCCAATCATGAGATGATGAATATATAACATACTAAATAGAGGAAAGAAGTCTTATTTTGCTATCTCTACAACAGTTACCAGCAATCCATTTTATGGATGGAAGACTTATCAATTTATCAAAATTCCTATAGCTGCATGTATCATTCACACAGAAACCAGGCACTTTGATAACAGAATATGTGGAACTCTAAACCTGAGTTATATGAAAAGATAAAATGCCTTCGTTGCAAATTTTTATTTATGCAGAAGAATTCAATCTGTTTATTTGATATCCATCGGACATCTTGATTTCTACAAACTGATTTATAATGCTGTTTTGGCTGAATTAGAAGTAACATACCGTTATAAAGATCTCCACATTACAGGGTACACTTCACTTCAACAAAATTGTAATATAATTGTTTATGACAGAAACAAAAGTATCGCGCCTGACGACTAGAATTTTATGTGTGTGTTGTACGGTTGTGGGCAGATATTCTATCATCTCTCTTGTCAAATCAGGCATGTCATTTAAGAACTCAATCTGTCAGTACCAATTAAGTTCCTTGAAGGAGCTCTCCTGTTTCGGAGATAATTAAAGCAGGCACAAACTTTAATCAATGCTTTTCTCCAGGGACACCAGAAACTGATGAGGTGTTCACACTGTATCAGAACATTTTGGACAGTGTTTCATCTATCAGTATCTGGTGTCAGTACATTTGCACCTAAGGGTGCACCTTAACAATTAAGCCACTTATGAGACAATAACCTGTAAACAGTAAAAAATAAACAATAGTTTCTTGTGCTCCACTTTTCATTGTATGTTAATTACGTAACAAGTAACACTTAGGTTAAAGTTCTCAAGTTAAACGATCCTACGAAAGACACTCCTGATTACAAGCATGTTCAAATATGAATATTTTAGTTCCCTGTAATTTTAAAGAAACAATACACATAAACTTTAAACTGTACGTGTCTCATTTCCCTGGAGGTCTATCCACTTTCAGGAAAGTCTTACAACAACAACACCACCCTCTGCCATATTGTGCCACCCTACGCCACCCTGCTCCACCCTACGTCACCCTGCTCCACCCTACGTCACCCTGCGCCACCCTACGCCACCCTGCTCCACCCTGCCCCACCCTGCTCCACCCTGCTCCACCCTGCGCCACCCTACGCCACCCTGCGCCACCCTGCGCCACCCTGCGCCACCTGCGCCACCCTGCGCCACCCTACGCCACCCTGCACCACCCTGCGCCACCCTGCGCCACCCTGCACCACCCTGCACCACCCTGCGTCACCCTGCACCACCCTGCACCACCCTGCGTCACCCTGCGTCACCCTGCCCCACCCTGCACCACCCTGCCCCACCCTGCCCCACCCTACGCCACCCTATGCAACTCTATATAAAGGATGACAGACTTCGCCCTTTTTACCTCTGATGAGTTACGCCTTAGTAACGTAACTGGTCAGGTATCATACTAAGTGGACAATATGGTTCCCTACACAACACGGACACACGTTAGTGGCTTTTTCCCAGTCATTTTGTATTTATGAATATTTTAGTCAACCGAGGTAAATTCATCTCGGGTTGATTAACTGTTGTGGTCACATTCGGTCCAGAGAAGTGCTAGATCCAGAGTCAACATTTTACTTTTTCAGCTTCTCAAGAACGTCAGGACATAGGGTCAAAGAATACTTGGAAGATGGTCTCCACAGTTTGTTCAATTGAATGACCTTGACAAATGTGATAAAACCTTTAAAGGACTTTTCAATAACCAAGAGGCTCAGAGTCATGATATAGAGGCATGCCTGGATAATAGACTTAATTTTTTTTTTAGAATTGCATGTCCTTGATGTTCCGTTAAGGTTACAGGGGTCAAATGTGTTAAATTCTCAATTAAAAGCAAAATATCAGTTATCAGTATGTATTTCAGAATACAGGTGACTGTTAAGGCCCATGGGCCTCTTGTTAGTAATAGATCAGATATAAGTAAAATAATAAATATAAAAGTGCAGCTGTTTCTTCCTTTACTGACTCAGTGTCTGAGTGATGCTGAAGGTAAAAATTGTAGAAATCGAGAAAGGTATTCAGGAAAATTAAAAATAATCATAAAATAGTTGTTTAAAGACAGAAAGGGAGATTCATAATTTTGAAGACCATCATTTAAACAGTGTTGTAATCTTTGAATATTGGAAAATTTAAAAAAGGTTATGAAATTTTAAACAATAAAATGTTGGAATTTAATGTGATTTTTTTTATGTCCATATGCATTTTTAACTCACAATCAACCATTTAAAGTAAAAAATACTTTGTATGATTTTTTTTTTCTACAAGTAACTTATTATCTCCCTTTCTAAAGCAAATTACTGCCCTTTTCATTGTAAATTAACACCGTATATGATGTTCATGACTTTCCTTTTTAATGCTAATTACCTCACTTTTTTAAGCTAATTATCACCCTTTGTGCTGCTTATTACCTCCCTTTTTATGTTCATTATCTCCCTTTGTGATGTTAGCTACCTCCCTTTATGATGTATATTACTTCCCTTCATGCTTATTACCTCCCTTTGTGATGCTTATTACCTCCCTTTTCATGCTAATTACCACGTTTTGTGATGATAAAAACCTTCCTTTTTTTAAAGGCTCACTACCTCCCTTTATAATGCTTGTTACCATCTTTTTATGATGATTATTACCTCCCTTTGTGATAATTACCCCCTTTTGTGATGCTTATTACCTCCCTTTGTAATGCTTTTTCCCACTCTTTGTGACGCTTATTACCACCATTTGTGATGCTTATTTCCTCCCTTTATGATGCTAATTACCATCCTGGTTTTGATGCTTATTACCTTTTTGATGCTAATGATCTCCCTTTTTCATGTGTTTTGACAGCCTCTTGCTAAAATCATTGGCGTTGCGGTGGACACTACGGACAATGTGCTGTTCTGGTCAGACATTAGCGCTGATCATCGCGGCTTGTACACAGCAGATCTTGAGGGACAGGATGCCCGTCTGCTCATTGCAGGTTTGTATTAGAGTGTTGTTAACATAAGTTAGAGAAAACAATTGTCAGCTAATATAACCAAGATTGTCAGGCATGTCGTCTGCTAATATTATTAACTTTTAAAAGTTTGCAAGACTGACTGTCAATCTGCTGACCAAAATTTTAATAGTAACAGAGAACTTTACCTTCCTGACCTTCAACTCTAATGAAAACATAAACCACTCATTGGTCAGAGGTGGAAAATGTAACCTTCAATTGTTGATCAGAAATTTGTTAAAGAAATTTGATATATTAAATTGTCATTAAATGGTATACTGTGTAATGCGTATAATTTGCATGAAGTTCGGATCAAATATGAAACATGTATGTTGTGTAGTAAAATTGAAAAATCGTGATTTTTTTTAATGCCCCCACCCTGAAATGGGGGGGTCATATATTGTAACCTGTGTCCGCCCCATCCTGTCCCGTCCCCTCCAATTCTGCTGGTGCGATCCTCTAACTGAACTGTGTTTCGGGGTGGCAGATGGGGCATTTATATGTCTTAAAAGACATTTTCTCGTTTCCAAAGTTGGACATGTCTTAAGTGGACTTGATGAAACCTTGATGAAAGATCTTAGTTAAGAAGACTTTCAATTATTGATATAGCCATTAGAATGCTGATATTTAGCTTGGAAGTTTTCTAGGTGGCCAATTATTGATTAATGGTGAGCAGTCAAATATATAATAAATGGATTTTTCTTCAATCCTAAAAATTCATTTTAAAAATGTTGAACAAAAATTTTTAATTTTGCATTTACCGTAATTTTTGCGAAAGCTGGAGTGGCCGAGGGATATCTGTTCTGCAAATAATATTGATTTTCGAAAATGGAAATAAAATTGCATAAAATACTTGAGATGTATTAATAACTTGATTGGAGGAGTAAGAATTAATTTGAAGGAAATATTAATTGGACATTTATAAGATTTTAATTGTTGATTGCAGATATACAGGAAGTCAATGGACTGACCCTTGACTGGGCATCCAATCATATTTACTGGACGGACGCCAAACGAAGGACGCTGGAGATAGCCAATTACGATGGTAGCGGTAGGAAAATCCTTGTGTCCCTTACAAGCAATGAGGAGCCAAGAGGCATTGTAGTGGACCCAATACTAGGGTAAGTAAAAAGGCTTCATCAGGGTCACAGGGATGCTTGTCTTTCCCCCAGAGTCATATTGATGCAAGACATCTTGGTTCTGTGTTGCTGGTAAAGACTGGAACTTCTTTGTAGTCATGGTTTAGAAGAAGTTTGATGTTATACAATCTCATTACCTACCCAATGTCATTGATTCTCGTTTACCTCACCTTTAAGTCTGGTGAGGAATAACAATAAGTTGAAAACCGAGACCACATCTTGACAGATAACATATTACACAAATGAAGTCTGTGCCGGAATAACTAGGTTCCTACATGGCTGTGCATATTTGGTGTGACGATTTACCCACATGAAGAGTTCGTTCTTGTATAATGCCTGACAAAAGTGAATTACGACTTGAGATGGATGCTTCTTACAACACCATGGCCATGTTCTGTCGCAATATCACATTACTGCAGGACATTTCCGCTGTGGTTTTTGTCTAGTGATGAAAAATATGTCTGCTTTTCCCTTTGATGACCATCAAGTTCTTGGCAGTAGAGAGGTGATTATCTGTTCTTTCCGACGACATAACCATAAATGTACAATACAATGCTTAGAAACACAATCAAAGTACTGAAAGTACTGTAGCGCTAAAACTTATGTAATGTTGTTTTTCACAAAGGAAGCTATTTAGTGATGAGGGTTCATTAAGATTTGATGTTGGTTTTTATTTTCATTTTACTATAGCAATGTAGAGTTATTTAATACATGGTGGACTTTCATCTCAGGCCGATATTGTGCAGTTATCCATTCAGTTGAAGCATCAATTTCTGTTTCATGCATAAACACTGACATGCACACAGTCATAAATTGCCTTTTCAAACATGTTTACTGTACGTTTCTTATGATTATAAAAATCATTCCATGAATCGTTCTCACTTTGTTGAATTGATATGCTGCCGAAACAAACACGTTCCAAATCGAGCTTTCAAGATTTCCTCGTAGACATCTTTTAAGTGTACGCTGAACGATTTTTAGGTCAACTGAACCAAAAGGTCTATGCCATCGCCATTTTGTCTGCTGTTGTGCATCTTGCTTGAATAAATATGAACAGATTTTGCTGAAACTGCATATGCAGCCTTATATCAATAAGATCTCAGCCAAGTTCGAAAATGGGTTCAATTCAATGTAATTAATTATTTTGTAATTTATTGGTGTAGTTTTATTATCATTGGACCTTGTGAACACGATAACTTGAGTAAATATGAACGGCTTTTCATGAATCATTGTATGAAGCCTTATATCATTAAGACCAAAAATGAGTTTGATAATCAGGCCAATTCAGCAGTAACTAACATAGTAAAGGTTCTTTGCAGTTTTATTGCCAATCGACCTGTGAACATGACAACTTGAGTAAATATGAACGGATTTTCATGAAACATTTGCAGCCGTATATCAATAACATTTTAGACAAGTTACAAGCTATGGTCCTTTGTAGTTTTATTGCCATTTGACCTTGTGAACTTACTGACTTGAGTTAATATGATTGGATTTTGATGAAATTTTGTATGTAGTTTTATATAATTAAGAGGTTGAATGGGACGCGTCAGCAATGTGACTGTTTCGGTGAAATTAACGGACAGAGTTGTGGCCCTTTGTAGTTGTATAACCATTGGACCTTATTAATTGTGTCAACTTTGGTAAATATGAAAGGATTTTGATGAAATTTGGTATGGTGTGAGCTTTATATCAACAAGTTCTTGAACAGTTTCCCCATTGGGACTGATCTCATCGTAATAGTTATGGTCCTTTGCAGTTTGGGTCAAAGGTCATGATATTTGAGAAGTAGCATGCTGGGATAAAGGACTACCAGGTTAATCCAAATTCATTACCTTGGCTTCCTTTCAATGTCATAATTCTAAGGATTAAAAATATAAATATCTTAAATCTTGGTTCAAAAGCAAAAACCATCCATCAGTATATAAATCAGAACTCAGCTTGATTACCGATATATTATAAGGCCCTTGGGCCTCTTGCTGATATTTAAACTGCCAATTTGTTCACTTCAACATTAGTTTATCGAAAAACTGCATCTGAAACTGTCTTCTCTATACCAAGATATAAGCTGTCAAAACTGGCTTTTTTTCTTGTCTGTCAATAGCGAGTCAGCGTTAATAAAGGCTGGTTGTCACCATAGATAGTACCAACCTGTGACATTTCTCAAATGTGACAGTCACAGTATTGCAAGAAATATAATTAAGGCCTAGATCTGCAGTTTTCTGTTGTTTTAGTTTGAATATTGGTAGTTGACATTAGGTTGTTTTGTGTTAACTCAGAACAGATTTATTGTGAATAATTTCAACATTTTTTTTTGTAAATATGGGCATTAGAGAGACCTGTAGGAACATTAAGGCTTAATAATAGATAACAGCTTCGAACAAAGAGATTATCTGATGTTGCCATTTCTGTTTAGTCCATATATAATATCAGAACCTCTCTTACATAAAAAACATCAAAATTTATTTTCCATGTAGACATTATGGTAATTTTAATGTATCAGAATGGAACTTGATCTCAGGTATACATGTTAAAAACAAATTATGTCTGATATTCATACACCTTGGACGTGTTTTTGGACCCCCAAGAAACGCATTTGCTGGAGGTATTCAATAGAGTTGTCTGACTGTGTCCATGCGACTCCTGTTTCCAAAGTTTGAAATCTAAAATCCATTTAAGATAACTTCACGAAACCTGGTACAGGCATTATAATATTGGCCTATGTTTCTTCATTATTGATTATTAGTAGGAAAGTGTACTTAATGAAAACAATATCTAAAGCATATATTGGCCGAAATGTTTTAATTATAAATCACTAATAGGAAAATGTACTCAATGAAAACAATATTTAAAGCATATTTCAGTAATCAAAACAAATATTACTTTCTTATATGTGAATGCAACCATAGGTATCCCTTATATGAAGTAATACATGTTCAAAACAGGAGCTGGGATGCAGAGAAGAAATGCTTGTATGATACAGTAAATCTCTCAAAAGGGATGCCATTAGCAGCTAAAACCAAGGTCTGAGCTCTGAAAGCTAATTGATGGTACATTCAAATGATCACATCTTTATTGCCAAGAAATGAAGGTCGATGTGTGACCTTGTACATTTCTTTAAAATTTTCTATGTGAAAAAATATGTTCTATGGTACGTGTGAAAGCGTTGATTAGAAATGGACAAATTTTCCACATTGATACAAAGAAATGGATTCTAGCAGAAGCTGAGAAGTTTAACAGCTGTAATTGCCTCCAATGTCATGTACAGGGAGACGAATCTTATCTACTGCAAATGTAAAGAAACGCTGAAAAACAACATGGGTTATTTTCGTGTCTTTTATACATTTATCCTGTACCATGACAACATGGAAAAAGCCTCCCAGTCAGTGATTAGTTGGACTCATCTGTCATCTGAAAGCTTTTGTCAGCCAGGGACATACAGGACTCCATTTACGTACACTGGTTTTGATTTCAATTGTATTTGAAAGGATCATGTTTCATTACGACTCAGAACTTTAGAACAGGCTTGCCGTATACTGTTTCGGGAAACTTAATGAAGTGATATCTATACATTATATGTACATGATCTTTAAGTGTTAATGGTTTCTGAGCTAGGACAGATTGTGTCTTAATTAATATAGAAAATAGAGGGAGAGGGCGGTTCCATATTTTAGACTTGAAAGGTTCAGACACTGAAAGTGAGTTAGACTAGCAGTGATAAGTTTGTCCATACTGTATACAGGAGAAAATGGTGTTCCGTTATTGTTATATTCTGACAGTGAAACTGTGTACAGAGGAATCCACTTAATTGCATAACAGTAATTTGCATAATCCTCTGAATGATATGCAAACAATTCTCAGGTCCCGATTTTTTCCTTCTAAATGTCCTTGTATTTTAACTCTGCTGATTTGTATATGAAAATTCTGAAAATATGTATATTTTTTGTGGGTGCATGATTTTCACGAAATGTATACTGATCTTTGTTTCTATAAAATATGATTTCACTTTAAAACTGACCATTAATTAATTTTGATCACGTTTCGATTGACTGGTTATATGTCGGCATGCACGTCGAAAAATAAAGTTTAGTCCTGATCCAGTCCATATCAGAAGACGCCTATCCCTATTACAGAATGATTATTAATTAAGACATTTAAAAAGCATATTTATTATTGAAATTATTTTATTTGGTATCACCATACATGTTGTTTGTTCTGCATTAATTGGGAAACCATACTTTTACTATCACCACCATGATCCGATTGTTTTTACTCGGCATATTGCTTCATGGGGTCATCGACAACTCAACAGGAGTGAGGTGGCATGCTTTAAGTGTTAATGACTGACGACAGTTGTATGGGATGCATGTTAGGAAGTTGTTTTAATGTTTTTGAATTGTACATTTGTTTTAAATTCTTAATAAAGTAAAGATTTTGTACTTTTACTGATGTGGTTATGTATAACTATATAACACGTACTCGGTACTGCTCTACGCATATTTTTTTTGCGGCTATTGCCGCCATTTTCAAACACAAACATTTAACATCAATACTGGTATTGTAATTAAGGCTGAGTTGTGTGAAGCCTTAAATAATTCTTATTCCAGTAATGAACTTTTATCTACAAACAGTGTTAATTAGACTTTTAGGAATATTTACTTACTGAACGTGAATGTCTTCAACAAATGCAGATCAACATGTGTATCAGTATCAGCAAAGTGAAGATGAAAACAAAGCAATTCATTCTAAATCACATTTAAAGAAATTCATCGTTAAATCATATAATAAAAACACATTAATTCTTGCAAAATTATTTTTTTAATTAACTTTTAGCTACAAATGATCAATATATGTAACTAGTGCACATTTCCTTCCATATTTAGGGGCCGCGTTGGCCGCGTGGTTAAGGTGTCCCGACACTTTATCACTAGCCCTCCACCTCTGGGTTGCGAGTTCGAAACCTACGTGGGGCAGTTTCCAGGTACTGCCTGTAGGCCGGTGGTTTTTCTCCGGGTACTCCGGCTTTCCTCCACCTCCAAAACATGACACGTCCTTAAATGACCCTGGCTGTTAATAGGACGTTAAACAAAAACAAATCAAATCCTTCCATATCTACTGGGCGATGCATATGTGTCTTAAGAAAGAGCAAAACTCCAACTCCGCCTATTTGCATACTCCGCTTATTTGCATATTTTCACCTGGAAAAAAGCATATATGCAAATAAGTGGATTCCTCTGTATACCAAACAATATGTTAGACTTTAACTGGTTATGTACATAAACATAGCATTGCAATTGAGTTGAGAGGGTTTACCGGTTCCTAGATCAGTTTTATCCTTTAACAAGAACATATATGTTTCTGCAGTGAGGTTATGTAATAACTTCTAGCCCTAGTTTAGACATTCAAGAATCCTAACCCAAAGCTTGAGATTTTTATTCTCCCATACCATAATTAACAGTGCTGTATGTTGGATGATTAAAGTCTTGCCCATTGGAAGCTCAAATAATTAAAGGTGACTACACATTCCTATAATGAGCTTACCAGGTGTACCTGAGCTTGTTGTCCTGGTTTTGGTTTGGTTTGTTTTTGTTTAGCGTCCTATTAACAGCCAGGGTCATTTAAGGACGTGCCAGGTTTTGGAGGTGGAGGAAAGCCGGAGTACCCGGAGAAAAACCACCGGCCTATAATCAGTACCTGGCAACTGCCCCACGTAGGTTTCGAACTCGCAACCCAGAAGTGGAGGTCTAGTGATAAAGTGTCGGGACACCTTAACCACTCGGCCACCGCGGCCCCATTGTTGTCCTATTGCCTTAAATTTGATGAAAAGAAATTCATAATCATCAATCAAGAAATCATTTTTATTATAAAAAGATGAAAAATACATTTCCGACAGCTAGAGTACAGATGAACATTTTCAGCTTTTTCAGAATATTATCATAACGGGTAACATAAGTGTAAATGTAAAAAAAAATTCCCAGTAAGCAAATTACAAAAACCAATGTTTCAGTCCTTTCACAAGTTAACATCCACTGCTGCATTAGGCAACAGAGATAGCATTGGTAGATCTCTTTCTTTAAACTCAGACGCCAGCTGTGCTGTTAAATTTGGTCTTCCATCAGGTCTGCTAGAGGAAACAATTGGATTGCTCACCTTGACATACAGTTCAGACAGAAAAACTCTGTAGTTTTAATATCAATCAGCTGGTAGCCTCCATTCGGTTTTTCTTCGTTATTCTAACTAAATAAATCACTGCTTTCGTATACGAATGTTTATCTGTGTAATTTCCACTTCATCAAGATTGAAAACCAGGAATCATTTGATTGATGTGAAATTGAAACGTACAGTTGTATATTTACGCACAAATTGACTGAAAAGCATTAGAATTAATCCAAATTGTGACCGGATTTGTGTTCGCTATAAAGAACTTCTTAATGGGACAGGACTCGGCAGGCAGACCAGACAATATGTGCAACTCCCAAGGTCTAGCACGTGCCGCGTAGACAGATTATACTTTACCCAACATAAACAACAATTGTCAGTAGACAAATTAGATTCGTGGTCCATGTATATTTTACAATTCTCCTGTTTAAAAACTGCTCACCATGAGATGCATTAACGGACAGTCTCCGCGTCGGGGAGAATTTTATCAAATCACAGCATGGAGTTCTTATTCAGTCATTAAAAAAAGTTTGTGATTGTCATAAAAAATGGAAGTATTACTTTCAGTGTCTAGATCGAGGGTTTATTTGAGAATCTTCCATCGTAACTCTTCTCATGGTACCGTGAAATTTTCAAGTATGCTTGTACAAGATTTTATAATGAATTACTAATAAGGTTTTGTCTTGCAACTATTGGAAGGAAAGAGGGTTTTCATAAAAACTACAAAAAAAAAAAAAAAACAGAAATAAAAAGTTTGTGAAAATAAATGAATTGACTTGGGAAACCCACGTTACCCAAAGGCAGAGTCTGAGTTGGAGGATTCAGGATATTCCTTGTTCGATCTCCAGATCTTGGTGGAGGAGGGGGAGTCAGGGTGGAAATTGATGGCTTAATTAAGTCCTGATAATCAAATTACATGTTATGTCCAGTTACCTACAGCAAACCATACTAGGGAGTGAGGATCTACCCAACCAATCGCTTCAATTATGTCTTTGAATATTATATCGAAATGGAGTGCAACTATGAAGATTCATTTTGTGTCAATGGATCGATCCAAAACAGCCGGGTTGTGATGATTGAGTTGTCATTTAGGGAACTACTTGTATATAGAGATTTGCCCATTACATATTATATATGATTATTGGTGTCCTATAAAATCTTTGTCCCAATAGAATGCTCCCCCTGGTAATTATTTCAACGCCTTAAACACGTACCATATAAGTTGTTTACCTTAAAAGGCATAAAAATTTTCGACTGCTTTGCTGTTCATTTCCAAAGCTGAATTCCTTCAGGTCCGTCACAGCTAGTAGACACTTAAAAATTATTACCAGAAAATAGATTTATATATGTAGGTATGTGCATTATCAACTCTATAGCCTAAGGTTTCTGTCTCGGCTGCAGAGCACTTCAGAGGCTTGTGAAGAGTGTGGAAGCTGATTTAGTACCCCATTGTATATATAGAGAACCGTTAATACTGGTGTAAATCTTAGAAATGTCAGTATTCAATATGTACAGGAGGTATACAAACTCTGTAACAGTCACGGAAGCAGGAGACGTTATCATCTTATAATGGCAGTTTGTACATATAAACCTATTAATGGCCAACTGTCATCATCACTGTAAAATCGCTCATTTCACAGGACATGGAGACATTGCTGCGTCTACAGCAAATATTGATTGATTTATTCATCTCCAAGTATATTTTATGATGGATTTTATGTGGATTTTTTTTTTCTTTGTCCCTATACAGTTATCTATAAAATAGCATTTTATCTTTCTGTAGACTAGACAGTTTTCCTAGATCTGAAGGTTTTTTTTCATGTGTCTCCATCGAACCTCAGAACTGAAGCTATAAGCTTTAACTTCTGAAGAATATTAAAGACCAATTTTCTTCGGCAATAGTTTACAAAATATCACAAAATGTAAGTACATATATTTAATTTCATCAATACGTTGAGCTTCATAAAATAGGGCTAATTTCTATTGCAGAAATTTTCAGAACAGGATTTACTGATATATGTTACAATAATTTAGACCAAACATCTCAAAATGAATATTTCAGAAAAAAAACTCTATAGCAGAATTTCAGAACATCAAGTCTAGCAAGGAATTGTTTCAGAACAAAACTTCAAAAGTAGAATGTATAACAATGGGTTGATTTGTCAGCAGACTTTTTAGCCCACCATCATCAGATGGTGGGCTATTCAAATCGCCCTTCGTCCGTGGTCCGTGGTCCGTCCATCCGTAAACAATTCTTGTTATCGCTAATCCTCAGAAAGTAATGAAGGGATCTTTCTCAAATTTCATATGTAGGTTTCCCTTGGTGCCTAGTTGTGCATATTGTATTTTGAGACCAATCGGAAAACAACATGGCCGACAGGCAGCCATCTTGGATTTTGACAATTGAAGTTTGTTATCGCTATTTCTCAGAAAGTACTGAAGGGATCTTTCTCAAATTTCATATGTAGGTTCCCCTTGGTGTCTAGTTTTGCATATTGCATTTTGAGACCAATCGGAAAACAACATGGCCGACAGGCAGCCATCTTGGATTTTGACAATTGAAGTTTGTTATTGCTATTTCTCAGAAAGTACTGAAGGGATCTTTCTCAAATTTCATATGTAGGTTCCTCTTGGTTTCTAGTTATGCATATTGCATTTTGAGGCCAATCGGAAAACAACATGGCCGACAGGCAGCCATCTTGGATTTTGACAATTGAAGTTTGTTATCGCTATTTCTCAGGAAGTACTGAAGGGATCTTTCTCAAATTTCATATGTAGGTTCCCCTCAGTGCCTAGTTTTGCATATTGGGACCAATCGGAAAACAGCATATGGCCGACAGACAGCCATTATCGCTAAATCTTAAATTTTATATATAGGTTCCCCTTGTTTGAAAAGTACTAGCTATAGAGGGCTGTTTATGAATTTACACAGATGAGTAAGACTTAGAGGAAGGGAAAAGTAGAGAAAAGATCAATCTGACATGGAACCTTTGAAGATCATTCAATGGTGGGCGCCAAGATCCCTCTGGGATCTCTTGTTCAGAAATGGAATTTATAAGTAAATTTAGAACAATTTCCTTAATTGCAACAGAAGAAAAGGATTTCAGAAGTAGAATGTTTTAGAAAAGGATTTCAGAAGTAGAATGTTTCAGAAAAGGATTTCAGAAATAGAATGTTAATTCAGAAAAGGATTTAAGAAGTAGAATGTTTCGGAAAAGGATTTCAGAAATAGAATGTTAATTCAGAAAAGGATTTCAGAAGTAGAATGTTTCAGAACAAAATGACTAATATAACATTTTAAACAGAATTGTTATAAAAATAGAATGTTTCAGAACTGAATATCTTTCATGAAATATTTCTGTTGCAGAAAAATTTAGGAAAATCACAAATTTACACATTACAGAGTTCTCCAAAATAGTTTTCTGCTTTGTAGGGGACATATCAGGAAAAGGGTTTCGCCACAAAATATTTCTGGATAAAAGATAGAATAACAAACATATTGTTTAAAATAAAATTTTCAGTCAGTCAGTCTGCATAAAAATCCTTTTAGAAATTATTCCTTGAAGTAGTCTATTGATCCAGCATTGTCACGTATGATTTTCTTCATACAAATCCTAAATATGCCAACTATTTCAGGTATTTTTGTAAACTTTATTTATTTCACAACAATTTTGAAGCAAGTTGAAGCAACTTATATTGATCACTGTTGTTGGCCTGGATAGAAGCCTGTAAGGGGTCTTAATTTGGGAGGGTGCATGGTTTGGTTTGGTTTGTTTTGTTTAACGTCTTATTAACAGCCAGGGTCATTTAAGGACGTGCCAGGTTTTGGAGGTGGAGGAAAGCCGGAGTACCCGAAAAAAACAACACTGGCCTACGTTCAGTACCTGGCAACTGCTCCACGTAGGTTTCGAACTTGCAACCCAGAGGTGGAGGGCTAGTGATAAAGTGTCTGGACACCTTAACCACTCGGCCACTGCGGCCTCACTGGGAGGGTGGAGTACCTAGAAAAAAACACATGGTCAGGCAGGTGACCCTGTACCTTTTCAGTTCTGATCCGGAAATCCAACCCCAGCCACCTAAATGAAAGGCAAGCGTGTTAATTATCACTAGCTGTGCCACCCGACTTACCCAGTGTCATTGTTTTATGTCGCTTCATCAGTTATGATCCAGACTATCTCGTTAACTCACCTGCCTGATGTAGTACCTAGCCAAGAATGAAATACCAGTGATTATCTATCATCATTATTTCATAAACCTTAAATGTGTTATCAGCTGCTGCAGCCTTATAGAAGTCGTCAACAGTTGATAGGCCACAACGTTAACGGCTCACCTTTAATATTGCTGTTAATTCAAACTGGTAAAAAACAATTTCTGGTACGTTGGCCTTTGTTTCAAATTACTTTGATGAAGAGGTAAAAGTGAAACTGATCAAAGATGCTGTTTTGTTGACAGAAGAACCTTACGTCCACATTAATGTTTTAAGATTATTACAGTTTATGCTCAGTTTCTCAAAAAGAACATGGTATATGTTTGAATCATATAAGGCAGCAGACAGATATTTAGCTTGACTCTGAAATCCTTAAAACTTGTCATAAAAATACTTGCAGGGAAAACCATCATGAAAAATATGTCAGTCTTGAAAATAAACTGTTTATTAGTTCTAAAGCTGTTTTAAGGCTTTAGATAAACTATTAGTTTGTTAGATACAAGTGATGCTCATGATCATTATAAGTTCTATCAATAGTATATTGTGAGATGACCTTTGAAGTTTTCTGACATTATGAATTAACATTTGAAGTTTTCTGACATAATGAATTAACATTTGAAGTTTTCTGACATAATGAATTAACATTTCAAGTTTTCTAACATTATGAATTAACATTTGAAGTTTTCTGACATAATGAATTAACATTTCAAGTTTTCTGACATTATGAATTAACATTTGAAGTTTTCTAACATTATGAATTAACATTTGAAGTTTTCTGACATAATGAATTAACATTTGAAGTTTTCTGACATTATGAATTAACATTTGAAGTTTTCTGACATTATGAATTAACATTTGAAGTTTTCTGACATTATGAATTAACATTTGAAGTTTTCTGACATTATGAGTTAACATTTGAAGTTTTCTGACATTATGAATTAACATTTGAAGTTTTCTGACATGAATTAACATTTGAAGTTTTCTGACATAATAATGAATACATCTGAATTTACTTTGATGGTTGTGTATTTATATAGGAAACATACATATCTAGGTGTGATATGGCCTTTAAAGTTCAGATACCGTATTTGACCTAATAAGGGCGCCTGCCCTAATAAGGGCGCCCCTACCTTTTTTCAAGGAAATAAATCTTTGACTGAGTGTCAAAATGGTGTTCAAAAGTAATAATTCATGTGTAATATTTTGCTACTTTATGTGTTCAATTTTCTTCCGCAAATTAAGTAACTGGAACACATGTTTTCGCCACATTTTGTGTATTCCTACAGGCTACAGATGACATGTCAGTGCAAAGAGCACCCAAAACTAAACACACATACAAATAATAACTTACCATCTTTATTTGAAGGTAAAGTAAAGACTTCATTCTTGTTGATAAATAACTTTTGTTCAGAACAAAAAGCTAGTAAAAGACATTGTAAATCAATTATTATGTCAAAGAAAACGATGTCTGATATGATCTGGGAAGTCACCTGTTTCTATAAATAGAACACAAAAGAGTTCCATTTGAACATAAATGGTGGAACACACGTTCTCTGGTCTAAAGATCAGCTGGCATGGTTTACAAGTTTACAGAAGTATTCAAGTGGTGTTAAAGCTTAATATATGATAATGATTAGATATCTTCATCTGGAATATTTTTATGACTGAATATTTTACCGTTTCCACAACCTTGGGTATTCTGCTATAAGGTATAGTCTGTTTCATAAAACTTCAGAATAACTTATCTTAATAAGGGCGCCCCCACTGTCAATTACCCGCGCCCTGCGCCCTTATTAGGTCAAATACGGTATTTGTATATAATATTAATTGAGACACCCCTTCTCTGGGAACTTTTGAGAGAGCCTTATATTGGAAAGTTGAGGTTCCAATTGAGATAGCCTTATATTGGAACATTGAGGTTCCAATTGAGACGGCCTTATATTGGAACATTGAGGTACTAATTGAGATGGCCTTATAATGGAACATTGAGGTTCTAATTGAGATGGCCTTATCTTGGAACATTGAGGTACTAATTGAGACGGCCTTATAATGGAACATTGAGGTACTAATTGAGACGGCCTTATAATGGAACATTGAGGTACTAATTGAGACGGCCTTATAATGGAACATTGAGGTACTAATTGAGACGACCTTATCTTGGATTATTGAGGTACTAATTGAGACGGCCTTATAATGGAACATTGAGGTTCTAATTGAGATGGCCTTATAATGGAACATTGAGGTACTAATTGAGACGGCCTTATAATGGAACATTGAGGTACTAATTGAGATGGCCTTATAATGGAACATTGAGGTACTAATTGAGACGGCCTTATAATGGAACATTGAGGTTCTAATTGAGACGGCCTTATAATGGAACATTGAGGTTCTAATTGAGAATTAAGACTTTATAATGGAACATTGAGGTTCTAATTGAGATGGCCTTATATTGGAACATTGAGGTTCTAATTGAGATGGCCTTATATTGGAACATTGAGGTTCTAATTGAGATGGCCTTATATTGGAACATTGAGGTACTAAATGAGAAGGCCTTATATTGGAACATTGAGGTACTAATTGAGAAGGCCTTATAATGGAACGTTGAGGTTCTAATTAAGACAGCCTTATAATGGAATGATCAGTTTTTAATTGCATGAGGTGGCCTTTCCTTGGGGTGTACTTCACCAGGGGTTCAGCAATAAGTCCATATATACTTTATACACAGCGTTATTTTAAGTCAAAGTACATGTATATTTGTCATGTCCTAGACCTAATACAGCTAGGAATATTAAATATCAATGATCAACACCTTTAATGAAATCTGTGCCTGTAAATTAAATGTTTGGAAAATATATAATCTGAGAAAAAATTGATTGAATTAACATAAAATAGCCTAAATCTTTCCTTCCCTGTCAGCCATTAGATTTGTATCAATTTTTTGTTGCTTTGTATGATGCAGAAAAAGGGAAATTGATTAACGTTTTCATATTATGCAAAAAGTAAATCCAAAGTATAAAAGTATCAATATTGTTTTTGACATATATGTAAAATATTTGATGGCTTCATACACATATATATCAGCTTCAGACTCGTTTTTGAAATTAGCAATTGAAACCCCCTCTCTATGAGAAATGGAAATTTAGCATGACATTTAAAAAATTATGAATATAGAAAATGATTTGTGGAATTCCGATAAAAATCCTGACAAGATGTCAGAGTTGCAGAGGCTGAGAAACAAGTCTGACATATTTTCTATTGTACACAATTAGAGCGTTGACTCATCAGTATACACACAGTCAAAATCAATAGAATGTTTGGAAAACTAAACGTAATGCATGCATTTATTCCCGTCTGTAAAAGACATATTGAATGATGAATTCATGAGGTCCATCATGTTGTGCAATGTACTTGGAAATAAATGGTCTGGCAGTAAAGTTAGCTAGCTATAGGACATCACAGGGGGAGGTACATATATTTATAGTACAGTGGACACTGTCTAAACTTGACTCTATTGGGACAATATATAATTTGGCCGTTTGTAGTGTTTCGGATTGTACGGAGAGTCTTTTTTTATATCGATCATTACATGTACAATATAATTATGATATAGTTGTGTTGTATATGCAATTAATGTATGAACACAAATCATGAAATCGCATTTAATTGTATCTGTAAAACGATATTTATTTCATAATGCAAAAGAGATACAAAATAATTTAAGATTTTAAATTCAACCAAACTATTTCATTTGTTATTCATCATCATGATATTGTCAACTAGGACAGCATTGACAATCAACTGTTTTAATTTACAGCATTTACTTGAAAAGGTCCAACTGTTTTGAATAGAACTCTTCTTCATCTTAAAGATTAATTGAATCTGTCATCTTTAAATTCTATTAATCCAAAAGAGGTAGATATCAGTAATTTTTTTTTTTTTTTTTTTTTAGATTTTATCAATTAAGCATTGATATCAATTTTTTTTAGTTTCATCGGGGTATGAAAAAAATTTTGTTTGCAAACTTCTGCAAGAATCGGCTATGTGGATTCATACAGTTTGCAAACAATTTTTTTTTATATATACATCAACGCTTATTATTAATTTTTGAAAATAGTTTTCTAATTTAAAACATGTTTTATGTACAATTTTAGTGGTTTTATATGGGATTTTTTTTCTCAAATCAATACGCAACATCAATTGTCGTATTGTGACATCACATTTTTCGCGCCATTCTCAGAATTTTTTTCATAGTAGTATGGAAAAAAAATCTCAACCAATCAGAAAGCCACATTCTGCGTACAAACAATGGAAAATTAATTATTTTAATTTAAGTTCAGTAATGTTGTGCATATACATCTATTAGTCCAGCTCATTTCATTTTCATTTTCCAATTCGACATTCAACTCCTATTTTCCCATTCAGAAGAAATACTCTCGACTTTTGTGTTGATTAATCTTGTAATTTTTATCGGTAGCAGTTGAGTTATTTATAATGAGAGCGAGATATCATCATCCGCTGCTTCCGTGTCCAGGAATTCAAAATTGTTGGGCGCTCGAGAGGAAGTCTGGCTTGCATATTTAAGCAGTTTGTAATTGTAACCAACACAATTACGTAGTACATCATAACATGCTTTAATTAACAAGGGAGCATTCTTTTTACACGTGAAAGGAGTTAAGGTGTTTCACTGGCCTTGTCTACCTTGAAATTGGTAATGCACTCGGTCAATTGATAATTAACCTGTTTAGCGGTGTGTATACACCCGCTAGGAGCCCCCAAAGCTACCTTTGCATGGTGGACTGAAACAAAGCCACTTTTATACAGTTTACACAAGAGTATAGATTTACTTAGGTGAGGAAGGAACTGGACCTTTTATGGCCAGTTCACAGAAAAGACATTGTTTGTTTGTTTTTGTTTAACATCCTATTAACAGCCAAGGTCATTTAAGGATGTGCCAGGTTTTGGAGGTGGAGGAGAGCCGGAGTACCCGGTGTCATGCATAATATGTACCTCCTGCATAATAAGTATCCGGATACTTTTTATACCCCTACCAAAACGTACCCCCCTTGCATAAAAAGTACCCCCCTATCAAAAATCTTTAATTTTGACTTTATCAGTCTGAAATGTGTAAAGATATGATAAGAGGACACAGGGGGGTGGGGGGGGGGGGGGGGGGGTCGTTAACAATGCTTCTGACCCCACCCCACCAAATCCCCACCCCAGGGCCAAAATTTTTATTTTTAAATTTTTGCTCAAACTTCCCAAAATGACTTGGGATCAACATTGGAAACCTTCATATGCATAGAAAAGTCGGAGAAAAACCACCGGCCTACGGTCAGGACCTGGCAACTGCCCCATGTATGTTTCGAACTCGCAACTCACAGGTGGAGGGCTAGGGGTTTAACTGTCGGGACACCTTAACCACTTGGCCACCGCGGCCCCACAGAAAAGACAGAGTCTGGATTATGTAGATTTAAACTACTATTATAAATAAAGAAGGATTTTTTCGGGACTAAATTCTTTGACTGGTTAATATAGACAAAGATCAGGATTGGACAGAGTCCAGTTAAATATATATATATAGAGTCCACCGTTATAAATATAATGTAAGAAACACTTTCATCTTAAAATCTTCAGATACTTTACATCTTTAGTAGGTATCTCTGTAACCATATGTGGCTGCCTACACACTAACACACACACTTATGCTTTATTAACAAATGTTTCTTAAGCTATAATTTTTTTATATATACCGGAGACTCTGTCAGAATCAGAAAATTTTGTTATTTATATATATATATGTATTTAAGAAAATAGTAATTGACAATCCAAGGCATTACATCTTGCACCATGGATTGTCAATTACTATTTTTTTATATACATTATGTGCATTCTGTCACTTTCAACATTTTTTTATGTACATATATATATATAGCAATGCTTCGAGTTTTACCTATATGTATATGTATTATCATTGGTTTAGAATTTTAAACCAAATAGATACAAAGATCTATATAATTGTCAGTTGTAACTGATTTGTCTGTATGAACACAGACATTTCTGACTTAATGTTTGAATAAAAGACGTGCTTATACAGTGATGCCCTGACTGCCCCCGGTAAAATAACGATGACGATGATCCGGTGATTGCATGCTGCTGGATCCTGAACAGGAATATATTGGCAGGAAGAACGGAGTCTTGCTTTGAACAAACCTCATGTATATATCTCTTACTTACTAAATCAACCTTTACGTAGATTGTTTCGCTCTTAACATGAATTTCTGGTAGAGAAGGTGTCTCATTATTGATTTGATAGACCACATACACATGTATGGAGTGACTTATTTACATCTGACTGCGGTCTTCTTCAACAAATACCATCAATAAGGATAATAGACTAAAAAATTGGCCTTCAAAGTCACATAATTGTATTTGCCAAGAAAATCTGCTGAGCAAGGCATAGAGAATTAACACTCTGCCTCCCTATGTTAACTGTGTTATATTTTTATTTGTAGAAGTTTTACTTTGTTGACTTTAGAAGAAAAGACATCTACAAAGGTCGTGCCCTGAGGTGCATTGATGTTATGTAACAGTTTAGCTTTGAGGTGCATCAATGCTCGTAGCCAGGGGCATAAAACTGAAAAAAAGTTTTAATAATAGAATTTCTTTGGAATTAACTGTTTCATGAGCGTGGCTTCAACTATTAACTAGATAAGTCTTGTGTAGGATTAAATAAAATTCACTGGTAAAAACTAATGCTGCATTTTATTGATATCGACTTGAAAAGCTACGTGCAGCTGTGGACTCCCGAGTGGTGTCAGCCATTTAATTCCTAGTTAATTGTGGGATTCTCAATAAATATAATTTGGATCATTTAACTGCATTTTATATTTCAATGTTATTCTTCCATGAACAATGATGAACTACAATTGGTAACAAAATGTTTTTAAATGCATTTTTTACCTCAGGTTGAAATACAACCTATACATCCGTCTCAGGACAAAAAAGGTAAAGACAGAGTGTGTTGTACTGACAGGCAAAACTGTACATATATATACCGTCGCCGATTTTATCTGGTAATATCGATGACATATCCAGCATTTTTCCCCATAATATTCATCTAGCCTGTCAATACATTTGTATCAACTACATTTATTCAATAAGAATTACCTGCCTTAGCAGATTCTATTTCATCGATCATCCTGCAATGACCCATACCGAAATAAAGCACACTAAAGTATACTTTTATGCTACTTTTAAGTACATACTAATTCCTACTTTTTTGAAAAAGCACCAAAAAAGTATACTTTTTAAGTACTTTTCTGGACTTAGAAATTTTTCAGAGTACTTTTTCTGTACTAAATTTGGACTCTGAAATTTCTCAGAGTACTTTTTTTTGTACTTTTCTGGACTTAAAAATTTTTCAGGGTACTTTTTCTGTACTTTATTTGGACCCTGAAATTACTTTTTTTGTGCTAAAATCTGACTTAGAATGTTTTTGAAAGATTTTGATGATATGGATGTACTTTTTTCCTACTTTTTTGGGACTTAGAATTTTTCAGCTAATGCCATTGTGCATACTTTCTGTCCATTGGTCCATTTTCAACATAAACTACATTGATGGTATATATACACATTCATTTGAGACTCTCGCATTTTTCAGGCTCCAGCCAGCTTTAGAGGAGATATAAACATTTCTTTTCCTGGAATAGACCAAATCTACAGGGCTATATAATCCACTTATAGGGAAATAAAATAAAAAAATCTCCATTATGAGACCATTTTTGTTGTTGTTATGCCGAAGAAGAAATGACTTGCAAATAGAAAATATATAGTTGTTTATTTTGAGGTACATTGTAAAGATACAAAAACGTTGAGGTCTTGGAGGTTGGTGTCTGTATATATAATCCAGACTTAATTTAAAAGTCTTCTTTATGAGGACATAAAACAGGGCAATATGTTTTCACAGATGACTTCTATATACCCAATATATAGACATGTCCTTGAAGAAAAAATTGACAGACAAGCGTATCAACCAATCACAAGCCTTTATCCAGTTTGTATGAAGCAATCACCTTAGGTATATGCACATATGATGTCGATTTCAGTGGGGTATACTGTACATAGATACACGATTATGTGTGTGATAAAAAGAATTAGTTTACAAATATATAATGGGGACTAAAATTGCAAATTTGACAAATGTATAGTTGACTGTTAATTTCTGTTGAAAACTCCAAATTGTGTTTTTATTTCCTTTGCAATTGGTTAGTTACCATATTTTAGATTTAATTGTTACGCTTTTAATCTGTTTTCTACATTAAGTGCAACATCATCTGCCCCTATCATTAATGTTGATGGTAGATATGTTTCCCCAGCACTTATATCATACACTTATTCTTCTTATCTGAAAGTTATCTCCCTTGGACAGATCTTCACACCTGATCCGATTGTTTGGTGGTAAAGGCCTCAGTGCAGTGGTAGATTGTTAGAGAAATTGGCATCACGCAAGGTTGTTTTTTAAGTTGTCATCATGGCTGCATATTTACTTAGAATCGATCCAAACAAGAAAATTATAATGCTATCATTATAGAACTCTTGTAATTGGTTGTTGGTTTTCGTAGAAACATTTGTTATTTGTCGCTAAGCTTCCTGTACCTTATTTTTCATTTGAGGTTTATCATCAAAACCTTCCATCAATGGTTGGAACCTTCCATAGTAAAGTCTTCTAGTCATTTATCATTTTACATGGAAACTTCCAATTGGTTGCAGTTTTCCATAGAAACCATAGCAGTTCTTTAGAAATCTGTATAATTTAATGATTTGAGTCCTTGTAATCTATCTCTAAGAATCCCTTTCACTGGTAATCATAAAAGATATGTTTAAATAAAAAATTCTAGAGTGGATCAAGTTAAAAATTTACATGTAAAGTGTTTGTCTCATAGAACAATGACCTTCCAATTTGCTTGAAGTCTGTGTATAGATAGAAACCTACAAATATAGCTTATCCATTTCCTGATAAGTTCCCAAATGGTTTGCAATGTTAACATATATAGGGCTACAACAAAATTGAAGGTTATTGTTCTTGAAAACCTGCTAAGTGGATGCTAGTTAGTTACTTTTGAAACCTTAAACAAGCATATTTTGCTTGATATTTAAAGCTATGGCAGTCATGCATGTTTGTCATTTGACTTTGTCTTGAGCCAATGACCTTGAGTCAGAAGAGAACTGAAATCTCCTGGGACACATGGACTGACAGTGTTGATGGAATAAAGTTTTCTTCCCAGAAATCACTGCTCCCTTTGGGAGCTATACCAAGTGGGCTTTATGTCCTTTTTTGACATGTCTTACTTTCTCTGATAGTCTTAATTTATTGCCTCTGAAGTGTTTTATAGCAGGTTAGTGACCAATGACGCCATTCAAACACATCGGATATCTAGAATTGTAGGTCAGATCTTCTCTTGTATACATTTGCAAGAAAAAACAGAAGTACTTTGCATGCAATTGTGAGCATGATCATTCGCCTGTCAAAGACCCCAGTTTATGGAATAGGAATTGGCTAGGGAGGATTGAAGGATGTTATTATGACCAGCACCACAGCAGGCAGTCTATAGCAGAATAATTCATTATAAGATACGTACAAGAAAAAGATATTTTCTCTGGCAAATTCAGATCACGGTAGATCCTGTGCTTTTGGAATCATTCTTACTTGAAATGATTGTATGTGTATAAAAAGCCCTGATCATATGTAATTCCTTTAATCATGCAGTTATGTGATTTTTTGCCAAATTATTTCAAAATTAAGGTGAACAGAACGTACCAAAAATGATTTAACTCGCTGAATAAATTAAACATGACATTTTATAATTAGGCCACCATTAACTTATCTGTATGATAAAAATCAATTATATTGCTTAAATATAAGATTTAGTTACATGTATGTATCCTTATGTGTAAAACTTGATTGTGTAGAAAATAGCCAAAACATCTCCAGAGTTCAAATTGTGTTGTTATTTGTGAGTTGGTTAACTTCCAGTTTTGGGTAGAAAAGCAGAAAAAACTGAAAAGCGAACTTATTTGGGTTTCTTACATTCTCTAGGGTTCTGTGTACTTTTTTAAATTGTGACGTTTGAAATTGATGATTTTCCTGAGGGGAAAAAACAGATTCGAACTTATTTTTGAGAACATGTTTCATGGTTCAAATTATTAAAAATCATTTGATCACAGCAAAAATGCTTTTAAACTGTTAAAATACTGTTTATATATTAAATACCGTATATATATACAACCGTGGCTCCTTTTGTTATGCATGTTAGGGGAAATGAGCTGTGCATGCAAGCATCGTTTGTTTAATGATATAAAGCAAGCAAATGCATAAATCAAGCATATCGGCTTCTAGTCACATGATTTTTCTTCTCAGGGGTGTTCTGACACATATACTCTGTATATATAGATTCCCGATGACATTGAAATACAATTGTACTTATACTTTCAGTAATATACAGAGTACTGCATGGTGACATATATTGGGATTTGTGTATGCATTTCTGAGTTTATGATAATGCTCAGAATTTCGCTTATCATACTGATATGAAATAACTCATTAGTGCGTGTGTGTAGATATTATCTGTTTGAAGGATTGTCGATGGAAACATTATAAGATCCGTTGACAAGATACAGTTCAATATAGGAGTATAGAGTGATTACTCATACCGCTACTTCAAGCCTCTGCAAACCTTACGTACTGAAACACAACCTTTTCATTCGTGAGGATGTTGGTAATTTTGTGCAATCACGTTTATTACCATTGATGATTTCGTGTCGGTACTGGACTTGCCGATCAATACCGAGCTGTTTTTTTTATCAAAGGAGATTTATGGTGTTTGAGTCATATCTCTCTACTGCTTCAAGACACTTATGCATATATGCATGATTTGTACACCGCGACGCCATCTTTTCTCAGATCATCAAATCACTTTCGGACTATTCATTCTGTGGCATTTTAAACCTTAGATGCCCAGACACCCCGGTTTATCCCTCTAAAGAATAACCCAATAAAATATTAGGTCATCAATTTTGCATGAGAATCTATGAAATTGTAAGATTATCTGTGTAAAAATCGGCTAACTTAGCGAAGTATTATGCAATTTGATTGACTGGAGACCAGAGAACGTTTGTATAGGGATAATTTATATGCCGCTGTTTGAGGTTCCCTTCGCTTATAATGTACGTTTACATCGCGCAAAACGTTATCACAGGTACAATTACTGTCGTAAAATTGCTGTCGACTGATAAAACATTCATGAACATTTCCAAAATAAAACTCAAATACTCGTTGATATTGTACCTTTTAATATTTTGATACATCACTAAAGTTTCAATTTGCAATTAAAAAAAAAAATTGAAGAAGAGCTTTTAAATATTAGCCAATACCTAAAAGTTGCAGGGTAATCCAAATACCAGTATTTTATTGCCCCCTCCCCCCTCCCCCACCCCCACCCTCTCACTCCCCAATGATCATCGAGTGCTTACAGTGAAAGTTGTTGGATTTGTTTTGCTATAGAATGAAATGAAAAACAGATACCCCGAAAGCAGCACTTAACCAGAAAATTAGGGGATGTTTAAAATGATTTCCCCAAATACTTCATCATTTTTATTAAAACATTTGGAAAAAGTTCAAAAATATAAATCATAATGGTAAAATTACCGTAATTAACCAGCAATAATTGTAAAAAGGCCCACTAAGGCCTTTTGCAATTCAGTTATCATACTACATTTAAGCATTGAACGGCTTTCAGTTGGCATTCATAGTCAATATGAATGCCAACTGAAAGCCGTTCAATTCTTATATTTACCATCTGCGATTTTTTATTTGTCATGCGATTTTTGTTTTGAAATTTTCAAATTCAAATTTCCCGCGCTTACCAGTAGCAGAGATCACTTCCTGTTGGCAGTTCATAGGCTGGTGAACACGCAACTGAATTGGTAGGGTTATATAGTGGCAGTGCCATACAATGGTAAATATACATGTGTCAATGTAGTGTTTAAATTTCATAAATATGAAAAACAAATTATATAACAACTTATACTCCTGTTGGGCCTGATGGAAGTGTGTGAGGGCTCTTACTGTGGGAGGAAACTGGAGTACCAGAGGAAAACTTACGTGGTCCGTGGTCCGGCAGATGACCACATATACCTTTTCACATACATGTCACAGAATCGAACCTGGGTGAAAGGCGAGTATGTTACCAGTGGTTGGGATTTCTGTTGATCATCTCGATCTCTGTTGATCTACATCTCAATCTCTGTTGATCTACGACTCGATCTCTGTTGATCAACATCTCAATCTCTGTTGATCAACATCTCGATCTCTGTTGATCAACATCTCAATCTCTGTTGATCAACATCTCGATCTCTGTTGATCAACATCTCGATCTCTGTTGATCAACATCTCAATCTCTGTTGATCTACATCTCAATCTCTGTTGATCAACATCTCGATCTCTTTGGATCAACCTCTCGATTTCTGTTGATCAACATATTGATCTCTGTTGATCTACATCTCGATCTCTGTTGATCTACATCTCGATTTCTGTTGATCTACATCTTGACCTCTGTTGATCTACATCTCAATCTCTGTTGATCAACATCTCAATCTCTGTTGATCTACATCTCGATCTCTGTTGATCAACATCTCGATCTCTGTTGATCAACATCTCGATCTCTGTTGATCAACATCTCAATCTCTGTTGATCTACATCTCAATCTCTGTTACATCTCAATCTCTGTTGATCTAGTAGGCATCTCGATCGATTTCTGTTGATCTACATCTCGATCTCTGTTGATCTACATCTCAATCTCTGTTGATCTACATCTCAATCTCTGTTGATCTACATCTCAATCTCTGTTGATCTACATCTCGATCTCTGTTGATCTACATCTCGATCTCCGTTGATCTACATCTCGATCTCTGTTGATCTAAATCTCGATCTCTTGTTGATCTAACATCTCGATCTCTGTGATCTACATCTCGACTCTTGTTGATCACACTCTCGATCTTCTGTTGATCTACATCTCTATCGATCTCTGTTGATCTACATCTCGATCTCTGTTGATCACATCTTGATCTCTGTTGATCTACATCTCAATCTCTGTTGATCTACATCTCGATCTCTGTTGATCTACATCTCAATCTCTGTTGATCAACATCTTGATCTCTGTTGATCTACATCTCGACCTCTGTTGATCTACATCTCGATCTCTGTTGATCTACATCTCAATCTCTGTTGATCAACATCTCAATCTCTGTTGATCAACATCTCGATCTCTGTTGATCTACAATCTTTGTTGATCTACATCTTGATCTTTGTTGATCAACATCTCGATCTCCTTTGATCTACATCTCAATCTCTGTTGATCTACATCTTGATCTCTGTTGATCTACATCTCAATCTCTGTTGATCTACATCTCGATCTCTGTTGATCCAACATCACGATCTCTGTTGATCTACATCTTGATCTCCTGTTGATCTACATCTCGATCGATCTATGTTGATCTACATCTCAATCTCCTTTGATCTACATCTCAATCTCCGTTGATCTACATCTTGATCTCTGTTGATCTACATCTCGATCTCTGTTGATCAACATCTCGATTTCTGTTGATCAACATCTTGATCTCTGTTGATGTACATCTTGATCTCTGTTGATCTACATCTTGATCTCTGTTGATCTACATCTCGATCTCTGTTGATCAACATCTCGATTTCTGTTGATCAACATCTTGACCTGTGTTGATCAACATCTCGATCTCTGTTGATCTACATCTCAATCTCTGTTGATCTACATCTCAATCTCTGTTGATCTACATCTCGATCTCTGTTGATCTACATCTCGATCTCTGTTGATCAACATCTCAATCTCTGTTGATCTACATCTTGACCTCTGTTGATCAACATCTCGATCGATCTCTGTTGATCAACATCTCGATCTCTGTTGATCTACATCTCGATCTCTGTTGATTTACATCTCAATCTCCGTTGATCTACATCTCTATCGATCTTTGTTGATCTACATCTCAATCTCCGTTGATCTACATCTCAATCGATCTCTGTTGATCAACATCTCAATCTCCGTTGATCTACATCTCGATCTCTGTTGATCTACATCTCGATCTCTGTTGATCTACATCTCGATCTCTGTTGATCTACATCTCGATCTCTGTTGATCTACATCTCAATCTCCGTTGATCTACATCTCAATCTCTGTTGATCTACATCTCAATCTCTGTTGATCTACATCGCGATCTCTGTTGATCAACATCTCGATCTGTTGATCTACATCTCAATCTCTGTTGATCTACATCTCGATCTCTTTTGATCTACATCTCGATCTCTTTTGATCTACATCTCGATCTCTGTTGATCTACATCTCAATCTCTGTTGATCTAAATCTCAATCTCTGTTGATCTACATCTCAATCTCTGTTGATCAACATCTCAATCTCCGTTGATCTACATCTCAATCTCGTTGATCTACATCTTGACCTCTGTTGATCAACATCTCGATCTCTGTTGATCTACATCTCGATCTCTGTTGATCTACATCTCGATCTCTGTTGATCTACATATCGATCTCTGTTGATCTACATCTCGATCTCTGTTGATCTACATCTCGATCTCTGTTGATCTACATCTTGATCTGTTTTTTTCATTTCAACCGATAAAACATGATTTATCCTGATCTGTTATTTTGAAATTAAAAAATGAAATGATAAAATGTTCAAAAATGAAAACAATTTAACATTTCAATCTGCATTTATAACTGTCAAATTTGATAAATATTTAATAACATCTCTGTAAGTACCTTTGGTATTTAAATATTTTCTCAAACTTATCGATTTTTAGCTACTCAGGGTTTGATTTATTTTGGTCATTGATAAAGTTACTGTTTGGATTTTATGTTTTTTGTCTATTTATAATCAGAGATATAAAGCAACAATCATACTGTTTTATATTAAACATGTTGGATTTTGATAAAACCTTGAAATAAAACTTCCATGTAACATTTCTAAACCCATAATGTGAAAGATGACTTATTTAGTATCAAAGCAATAAAATGCTCACATGAATTTGAATTGATTTCTTTGAAATTGCTCGTATGAGGGAAGTTTTAGAATAATATCAAAATATTTCATAAAGAAAAATAACTCATGATCAATCAATGAAATAATGGAACTTGTAAAAGTTGTATAATCTGCCTCTAGGAATTTATCATGATGGAGAAAAATTGTCAGGAATATTAATTATACTCATCTGCTATGTGAAGAATTCAGGAATATAAAATAGATGATAAATTCAATATCCTCTTCTGTTATGAAGAAAATCTTTGATATTATTGGATCAACCTCCTCCATCTCAATCATTTAAATTGTTTAGGTTTGTAGTTGTGTTTTTACTGGTTTGTTAACCCAAGAAACAGCCATGTGTTAGGGCTACTGCTGTGTAGTAGCTGGTGGCTACTTCACTGAATAACATAGGAGACAACCTCGGAATGTTGCATGCTGTTTTGAGCAGTCTGTGTAAAGTTTCTAGCTCCCCATGGACATATTATTGAAGGTTGAGCAGGGATAGAAAAACACTGTACATGCTGATGAGGAACTCGGTTGCAAATTGTTGCTTTAGTCTAATAATTTTGTATTTAATTTCTGTTGTTTTACCTCAGTTTGAAGGTTTTTACAATGTGATCTTGGTTTCTAGTTAACTATGATATGACCTTGGTTTCTAGATTTCTGTTATGTACATGACCTTGGTTTCTAGGTTACTATGATATATAGTATTAGTTTCTAGGTTTGTTTGATATGACTTTGGTTTCTAGACTTCTGCGACAGTGACCTTGATTTGTAGGTTTCTATGATGTGACCTTGGTTTGATGGTTTCTATGATGTGACCTTGGTTTCTATGCCTGTTATGTGACCTTGGTTTCCAGGTTTCTATGATGTGACCTTGGTTTCTATGCCTCTTATGTGACCTTGGTTTCTATGCCTCTTATGTGACCTTGGTTTCTATGCCTCTTATGTGACCTTGGTTTCTATGCCTCTTATGTGACCTTGGTTTCTATGCCTCTTATGTGACCTTGGTTTCTATGCCTCTTATGTGACCTTGGCTTCCAGGTTTCTATGATGTGACCTTGGTTTCTAGGTTTATATGATGTGACCTTGGTTTCTAGGTTTTTGTCCAATGTGACATTGACTTAATTTAACGAATTATTACCAAACGTACATTTTTATATATAATTTTGGTGTTATATACCATGCAGTTTTAAGAAGGATATATTACATGTAGTCAGGCTAGCCACTGTGTGAAACAACATAAAAATTGCACCAGAAAGGAGCAAATTAAGATATAAATCTTGTCAGAGACCTGCATGTTTGTCATATAGAAGCTTAGCAGGTTCTTCTTAAAACTCAATAGTAAATTTTTCTTTTGATCAGTAGCACTTTCTGACTTCAAAAAAGACTAGAGTACTTCATGGAAATGTTGAAAAGTTAAATGATTAGATTACAGTTTTAGAAATTGAGTCATTTTACTAATTAAGTTAATTATGATTTAATTGTTTTGTTCAAGAACAAGCGGTTATTTTGTAACACAAGTACATAATTATACAATTTTCTTACTGATGTAGAAAATGAAAAACTGTGACTGCAGTACATGTGTGTATTCAGGAAGTATACGAGAATGAGAGAATGAGAATGCGGAGAACATTCCGATATCAACATTGCTATGTCTGCTACATGCCAGTTGTTAAATGGTATAGGAGACACCACGCTTACAATACACAAAGATTTGTCAGCTTAACAGGAAAATCAGAATGTATGAACATTTTTTGCTGATTTTTTTTAATGGTAGCTATCTTGATTCATATTACCTTCGTATTGCATGAATTAGTGCTTTTCATTGAATGATTTTTCATAAATCTTTATGTTTTATCAATTATTCATACAAAATAGTCTGATTGCATGTGGGATGATGTTGACGAGTAAAACAAAACTGACATATAGTATAAAAATTCAGACAAAAGCTTGCTCTTCATAATCGAGCAAATTATTTCCTGCCATTTTGCTTCGATCCACACACACACACAAGAAACTTAGAATCAAACAGACATTTACTACTGTAACCAGAACTTTCATATGGCATTAGCTTTAACAGAATATCGCTAGCTTCTTCCAGGAAATATTAGACGAAAATTACAATACTTACGCCCAGTAATGCATAAAGCCTTGTCAACTTCAGGACTCATTCACACAAGTAAAAAAAAATAATAATGTTGTTGAATTTCTTTTCTTTTTTTTGGGGGGGGGGGGGGGGGGGTAACTTTATTCTTCTATGGTTTTCAAATTGATTCAATTTTTAACATGAAAAGGATTTAGATTTAGATAATCTATGTGAAGCTGCATGGTCAAGCTAAGGATATTTCTTATAGTGTAGGAATGGGATATAATATAGTCAATATGTAAACTCAATACTAATGGTCACTATTAGGGGGAAGTTACTGTCAGAACAGTTTGTTCAGAAAGATTACTTGCTTGCCATTTATATGCATACTGGACAATAGGATACCACACAGTGGTCATCTAGGTCACAAACAACAAACATCAAACTGGTCAATTAGTGTATTAGACCAAATTATCAGTTATACAAGACTTATAAGGTCAAGGTTAATCAAATAACTGATGAATCGGGGTCAAAATTATAGAGAATTAAATAGGACATTTGACTTAAGGTGGTATGTTACATACATTTAGTGCTTTCAAAGAGTTACATTCTGAGAATGGGAAAATCATTTTGTTTGCTGAATTCAAATTTATACTTTATTTAAATCTTCTTTATATAAATAAATGATTATAAATATTTCTAACATTAAAAACATGCACACTGGTCCATTATTTGTAAATATAGATTAAAGGGAGACAACTCAAATGTAAATACACATTTATAGTAAAATGCAAAATGGTTATGTTAGTTAGAAACAATAAGGTTACATAAGTGTAACTTGATAGCTAGATCATGCTGTTTGGTGTGTTTGATGAGTGTAACTTAATTAGGCTAAGGTCACATCAGTGTAAAAGTCACATCATGGTAACTTAGATACCTTCAAGGTCACCACAGTGTAACTTAATCAGGTACCAAGGTCACATCAGTGTAACTGAATCAGGTACCAAGGTCACATCAGTGTAACTTAATCAGGTACCAAGGTCACATCAGTGTAACTTAGATACCAAGGTCACATCAGTGTAACTTAGATACCAAGGTCACATCAGTGTAACTTAAACAGGTACCAAGGTCACATCAGTGTAACTTAATCAGGTACCAAGGTCACATCAGTGTAACTTAGATACCAAGGTCACATCAGTGTAACTTAGATACCAAGGTCACATCAGTGTAACTTAGATACCAAGGTCACATCAGTGTAACTTAGATACCAAGGTCACATCAGTGTAACTTAGATACCAAGGTCACATTAGTGTAACTTAGATACCAAGGTCACATCAGTGTAACTTGGATACCTTTTACTTAGTTTTGGTTTGTTTTGTTTTGTTTAACGTCCTATTAACAGCCAGAGTCATTTAAGGACGTGCCAGGCTTTGGAGGTGGAGGAAATCCGGAGTACCCGGAGAGAAACCACCAGCCTACGGTCATGCAGTACCAGGCAATTGCCCCAGGTACGTTTCGAACTCGTAACCCAGTGGTGGAGGGCTAGTGATAAAGTGTCTGAACAGTCCTTAACCACTAGGTCACCACGGCCCCTTGGATACCAATTAAGGTCACATGACCTCAGGTACACCAAGGTTACATCAATAGAACTTACATATCATGATCACAGTTTTAACATGGATACAACAGTTACATGACAATCCACATTGATACCAAGGCTAGAGTAACTTATGAGACAATATCTAAAGGTTTATTAGTTGCTCAGCTTACTGATTAACTTGCCCTTGTGAGCAAATGTCATTAGATTTCAATGAGGCCTTATAAGGTGAGAGATCAAGTTTAGAAAACTGTAGCTTGTCAAAAAGATCGACATTTCAGTGAAATGTTACAGTGTGTTCAATTTCAAGTTAGCTGTGCTTCGACAAATGATTTTGAACAGAAAATGTCACTTGGTCCAACCTAGGAATTTACCAATTATTGTAATGTCAAGGGAACGGAAATCTTCTTTCTTACTTTACTTCAAATGTTAAACTCCAATCTCTATAACTGTTGGACATTTTGAACAGACTGGTGATATCAGCGTAAATTTATTGATGTTTTATGTATACATTATCACAATGAAATTGTTTGAATTGTCAGTTCTTGAATATTGGTATATCTCTAGAGAACAGGCATGAGTCAGTAATATTACTTATTACCAAATGTCAAGTCTGTGTTTTACCCTGCATGAAACAGATTTTTGACTAGCTAGACCGCTTCAGAGACAAAGAAGGACACACACATGCAGAGGAGAGAATCTAATAACGTCTTTTTAGCACAAAAGACAGAAAGAATTCAAATTGACTAGACGAGGGATGATTGGGTAAATCAGTGTGCCGATTCTGCTATCACTGAGGGACATGGACGGAGCTGAGGCTACTCTGCTTAAAATATATTGATTGGTTGGCAAAACAGTGACTTTTAAATCCCTCTTAAGCTGCTTGAATGCTCTGCTGATGAGGACTGAGAGTATTTGATATTGGGGGGAGGGGGGGGGGGGGGGGGGGACTCAGACTTAAAAAGAGGAGTATTATTCTTTTTGCTCTTCCACGTTTTTAAAATTCATTATTGTAGTTTTTCATTTACTGAACTAAAAGAACTCACATAGTGTTTGAATAAAATTGAACTGTAAATTATTTCACACTGATTAAAAAACTATCCACTTCCTACAAACAGATTGACCCTGCGATTGTATTTCATACATTGCATTGAGTTCATAGCATTTAGATTTGTTTGTGGGAAAATGTTTTCAAACTCATCAGTTACAGGTGCCCTGACCGAGATGTGTGTTTAATTAAAGGTACTCTATCATGTCAGTTTGTCAGATGTATATATACTGGGAAAGGTTGAATTTTCTCATCAGGGCATGTATACATATATAGTAGTAGCCTGACACATGGCCATGACCTTAAGTGGTTGTATCCATCACTTAAAATCCATGCACAAAATAGAAAAAAAAAATTAAAAAAAAAAAAAAAAAGTTGAAGAAGCTAGATTACTTGAGCAACCTTGGGTCATCCGGTTTTAGCTTTCAGGTTTAGAAAGAACAATCTGTGTCATGAACAAAAGAAAAATTACTCTAAAGTGAAAAGAATTAAAGTAAAGATTTTTTGTACAAAAAAAAAAAGTTAAATGTATTTAGAGAACATACTGGTAGCTGAGTCATTCTACGGCGTCAGAAACACAGTACAAGATCAACATTTAAATAATTTGCCCAGATCCCAGGGGAGGTAAGCGATGTGACCTATATATCTCCCATTAAGAGATTTGAGTGGAAAAGCATGATTGTGTTTCGAGTTTCTGTTTAGCTTTGTACACAGACCTGGATCGGTACACATCCGTTAAAGTTTAATGGCACACTGATTGCAATATGGCTGCTTTTTATGGAATTCCGCACTTCTGAAATTACTAGAGACATTCATTTAAAAGTGCAACATTCATTTTGAACTTTGAAAATGAGATTTTTAAAAAAATGCATGTTTTTAACATGAAGATATTTCAGTTTACTTGATTTCAATTAAGTTTTTGAAATTTAAAGAACATGAAAGAACATATGATTTAACTAATATCTGAAGTTTTACCATAGATTTAACTAATATCTGACGTGTTACCATAGATTTTGTATAATGAAATATTCTAAACGATCAGTATAGTTATTAGATTAATACAATTGTTGATGATTAAATGTCATGGAGTTTGCTGTTGTCATCAAGTGAGAAATGATCGCAATATCTGTTGCTGTTTTTGGGAAAACAAAACTACCATTTATATGCATATTGGTATTTTGCTGAAATAAATCCTCTGGATAGTGGAATAATTTCTTGCATAACAATTTCTGTGCTCATGCTTCGTAAATCATATAACACACAACCGATTGTCCCAGTTGAGATTGATGTGCAGCAGGTACATTTAATGCTCAGTGACTGATATTAATATGTGAGAGATATATGTATCAAGACTAAAATACTAAATAATATATTAATTACAAGATATGGTTTTATTATTCAATAAACCCAAGGAACTGACACAACTTTGGAAGGAAAAGCAATATTGGTTTGGCTTATTGCACGATAGTAGGACAGCTTATTCGTTAGTATTTCTACTGAGCTAACCCTTATCAATTTGCAGCATGGACTGCAATGCAGCATATGCTGCAATCATGCTGCTTTTATGCTGGCATCATGCTGCTAGTTTCACAGCATGATTGCAGCATGTGCTGCATAGCAGCATGGTACCATGCTTCTGTACAGCATGTACTGCAACCATGCTTTAAAAATTGAGGTAATTGAATATCTGAACTCTATCATGCTGCAATCATGCTTTAAAAATTGAGGTAACATGCTGCAATCATGCTGTGTCAACTTAGTTAATTTATCATATGCACTGTATCATGCTGCAACCATGTTGCAATAACTTTGCCAGTTTGGATATCGAATTATATCATGCTGCAATCATGCTGTGTGGACTTAGTAAATTAATTTATCATATGAATTGTATCATGCTGCAACCATGCTGCAATAACTTTGTCATTTTAGATAGGATCTGTACCATGCTGCAACCATGCTGTATTAACTTTGCCATTTTAGATACAAACTGTACCATGCTGCAATTATGCTGTATTAACTTAGTTAATTTAATGAACTGCACCATTCTTTCATGTATTAACATGAATTATTTAAGTTGAAATGTGTATATGCTTGGCCATTCTGTATTAGCTTAAAAGGGCATTCCTTTGTTCGGACATCACAAAATTTCTGTGGGTGAAATGTAGGTCCAAGCGAGGATCCAAAATCTAGGACCAAATTTCCCGGGTACCAAGATTAACCTAAACAATTATTAATAAAATAAGATACAGAAAATTATCAAAAGTTGGTATCAGATATTTTAGTATCTTTTTTTTTATTTCAAATAAAATATAGAAAATTTCCAGGTATCAATGATGATAACAAAATCATTTTTAAAAACATATTGATGTTTGTGTTGCAGAATTTCCTTTTTATACTTGATCAGTACCACACATATTTATTTAAAATTCAATAACAATTATTTCATTAAGTATTTCGTTTATAAGTATGTTCTTTGTTAGTATAACGGTTCACAGCTTTTAAATGTGGTATTTTGTCAGCTTCCACTTGTAGTTCCATCTCAGAAGGAATTAACTTAAGCATTGATGAATGTTGCAAAGCATTGATGAATGTTGCAAAGCATTGATGAATATTGCAAAGCATTGATGAATATTGCAAAGCATTGATGAATATTGCAAAGCATTGATGAATATTGCAAAGCATTGATGAATATTGCAAAGCATTGATGAATATTGCAAAGCATTGATGAATATTGCAAAGCATTGATGAATATTGCAAAGCATTGATGAATATTGCAAAGCATTGATGAATGTTGCAAAGCATTGATGAATATTGCAAAGCATTGATGAATATTGCAAAGCATTGATGAATATTGCAAAGCATTGATGAATATTGCAAAGCATTGATGAATATTGCAAAGCATTGATGAATATTGCAAAGCATTGATGAATATTGCAAAGCATTGATGAATATTGCAAAGCATTGATGAATGTTGCAAAGCATTGATGAATATTGCAAAGCATTGATGAATATTGCAAAGCATTGATGAATATTGCAAAGCATTGATGAATGTTGCAAAGCATTGATGAATGTTGCAAAGCATTGATGAATGTTGCAAAGCATTGATGAATATTGCAAAGCATTGATGAATGTTGCAAAGCATTGATGAATGTTGCAAAGCATTGATGAATGTTGCAAAGCATTGATGAATATTGCAAAGCATTGATGAATATTGCAAAGCATTGATGAATATTGCAAAGCATTGATGAATATTGCAAAGCATTGATGAATGTTGCAAAGCATTGATGAATATTGCAAAGCATTGATGAATATTGCAAAGCATTGATGAATATTGCAAAGCATTGATGAATATTGCAAAGCATTGATGAATATTGCAAAGCATTGATGAATATTGCAAAGCATTGATGAATATTGCAAAGCATTGATGAATGTTGCAAAGCATTGATGAATGTTGCAAAGCATTGATGAATATTGCAAAGCATTGATGAATATTGCAAAGCATTGATGAATGTTGCAAAGCATTGATGAATGTTGCAAAGCATTGATGAATGTTGCAAAGCATTGATGAATATTGCAAAGCATTGATGAATGTTGCAAAGCATTGATGAATATTGCAAAGCATTGATGAATATTGCAAAGCATTGATGAATGTTGCAAAGCATTGATGAATGTTGCAAAGCATTTGATGAATGTTGCAAAGCATTGATGAATATTGCAAAGCATTGATGAATGTTGCAAAGCATTGATGAATATTGCAAAGCATTGATGAATATTGCAAAGCATTGATGAATATTGCAAAGCATTGATGAATATTGCAAAGCATTGATGAATATTGCAAAGCATTGATGAATATTGCAAAGCATTGATGAATATTGCAAAGCATTGATGAATGTTGCAAAGCATTGATGAATATTGCAAAGCATTGATGAATGTTGCAAAGCATTGATGAATATTGCAAAGCATTGATGAATATTGCAAAGCATTGATGAATATTGCAAAGCATTGATGAATATTGCAAAGCATTGATGAATATTGCAAAGCATTGATGAATGTTGCAAGTTAGTACATTCATGTGACGACTGTCAAAACTCATCCCTATAAAAATTTCATTCAATTTTTCCGAGTCTAGATCGTTTTTTGAAGAACCAGTATTTTGACTTTTGCTTTGATTATACACTTTTTATCGGAGATAGAATCAGTCACTTTATCCAAACACTGACATAAACCAAGACGTTGCCATTTACCATGCACCAGCTTACTACCAGGTAGCCATACATGTAACATGTTCGCCAAAACAAAATCGGGGTCACTCTACCAACAGTTACACATGTGCTTGGAATATCGCTTTTAATTCAATCAAATAAGATTAAAATCACCTGCTCTTTGTCTGTGTATCGCATACTTTCTGGATATATGCTGTTTTAAGATTACATCTGATAATAGCATACGAAGTCACGTCGTGTTTGACACAACATTCATCGCTATAAACTCCAATAAACATGTGTCGAACTTATAATGTCATTCGGACGCTTCCTTATAAAACGTATATTGAAGTTAAGCACTGTGATGATCTCGACCTCGACATGAGTTTACTAACAAAAAACGATATTCCGGTACTTTAATCTGAATTATTTGTAATCGTGAACATAAATAGAAAACGTGAATTGGTCGGTTCCTCGTCAGAAAATACATCCATATTAAACAATAGGCGTATGACAGACGAGGCCAAAACCTCTGGTCAGATTACATGTTTATTGTTCGGTTCACCTATGACCTCGTTTGTTTACCTTGCTCCCGAGATGTGAGATATAGAAATCAGTGGGCTTATTACCAGGCATGGGCTCATTACAAGACATGCTTATTACTAGATATGGGCTTATTACACAAGTCATGGTTTTATAATTACCAGACATGGGCTTATTACCAGGCATGGGCTTATTACAAGACAGTGGCTTATTACCGGGCATGGGCTTATAACAAGACATAGGTTTATTACCAGATATGGGCTTAGTACAAGACATGGTCTTATAATGACTGAATCACTAAAATCTGTCTAGGCCATCTATGCATCATCAAAAAACTGAGGCCACCTGTGTATCACTTTAACCTGTCTATAAAGACCATCTGGGTATCACTTAAACCTGTCTACAAAGGTCATCTGTGATTCACTTAAACCTGTCTACAAAGGTCATCTGTGATTCACTTAAACCTTTCTATAAAGGCCACCTGTATATCGCTAAAACCTGTATATAAAGGCCACCTGTGTATCACTGAAACCTGTCTATAAAGTTCACCTGTATATCACTTAAACCTGTATATAAAGGCCACCTGTGTATCACTGAAACCTGTCTATAAAGGTCACCTGTATATCACTTAAACCTGTCTATAAAGGCCACCTGTATATCACTTAAACCTGTCTATAAAGGCCACTTGTATATCACTGAAACCTGTCTATAAAGGTCACCTGTATATCACTTAAACCTGTATATAAAAGTCACTTGTGTATCACTAAAATCTGTCTATAAAGGATCTTGTCTACACAGGCCATAGGTATATGATTTAAACGGATGTCAATAAAGCTAACCTGTATGTTATCTGTTGGCACATGTTTTCAGCTAAAAACTTAACTGACGTTGTTGTTTCATTATGGGAGTCTGCAGAAAATGTACATGACAAATTTTCAGAAAAGGGATGCTGTCATATAAATATTTTGTAATGGAAACATTTCCCATTGTCAAACAAAGGAGCTTTTTCAAAAGTTTATAGCTCAATTACATTTTTAAGTCTATGAGTTTTGGTTACTTAAGAGCTCTGATGTCAAATCGTTGATCAGGACAAGCCTTTGGTGAAATCTGTCATCATAAAAATGTCTCTATGCAATATACCTACAATGTCTGTTAGGTTCCGATATCATCTCAGTGGTATACATTTACTGGTCCAAAAGCAGAAGGTATTGTCAAAGTGTCTGATTGAGGAATTGAGGAGAGTCTCCGAGACATTGATTGTCTCGCTAAAACAGGTTGTCACCGCTGCAGGCCTGCTCTCTGGTGATAGGAGGAAGTTTTCACACAGCAGCACAATAAACACTTGAGTATGCCGTCTCATCTACTCTCCAAGAGTCTGGAAGTCTCACTTCAGAATACGGAACATATGTCAAGAAAATTTATCAAGGAAAAATTAACATTGATCGTCACTATAGCAATTGACACGTGACGCACTACTTCAACTCTGAGTCAGAATCATGCTTGACATCAGTATATATATACATATATAACAGAGATGATTCTGAAATTGTAAAAACTTCGGAAATGTTTTGTTTTACAAACGGAAGTATCATAGTAAGCATTTAGTGATCAAAATACCTTCAAATATATTATGTATTTAAAAGAAAAACTCCACAAAACGTCTTTAGAACGTCATCCTTACGGATTAATACTTAACAATTTATCATACATATATATATATATATATCTTCATATAAATTACTGGATTTTAACATTTATATTTTATCAGTAATCTTAATTTAGCACTTTTGGCTTTCAGTTTTTTGAAGCCTTCCACTAAATTTATGATCGTATGGGCTTTTTGAAGGTACTGTTTATTGTTTTAAATGGCATTCATTCTGTGGATGCACCAAATTCATCATAGCGCTAATCTATTTAAATTCAGTTGTGTACTAAATTTCAACTGCGCCAGCTAGATTTGTTTACAGTAATCAAGCATGAAAATTTTGGTAAATTTTGTATACGGGAATAAACTTGAAAAATAAATATCATTTCTGTAGAATAAATCTAGTGTATTTGGCTGAACATGGTACTGTGTGGCTGTAAATTGTTTGTGAAACAGATTTTTGCTTGGTTATGCCTCAATAAGCAGTTAGCCCTTTTATTACATAACTCATTACCATTAGATAGAAGGCCATCACTGCTATCAACAAAATAGACGTCCTTAGGATTCTGTGAAATATCCTAAATTCTTGTATATAAATATCATCCTTGTAAATTTTTAACTAAAGGATTTATTTATTTGGTTAAACGTCCTATTAACAGCCAGTGTCATTTAAGGAAGTGCCAGGTTTGGAGGTCGAGAAAAGCTGGATTTCCTGAAGAAAAACCACCGACCTACGGTCAGTAGCAGGCAACTGCCCCACATGGGTTGCCGACTCGTGACCCAGAGGTGGAGGCTATAGTGATAAAAAAAGTGTCGGGACATTTTAACCACTCGGCCATTGCGGCCCCTGAAGAACCATGTTTAATAAAGTTGACATTGTCCTGAATTTCCATTGTGAACACATCCCTGATTCTTTCAGGATAACCTGATATTGGCAGTAAATACATCATGACCTGCAAAATTTTGAGGAATATGCTAGAATCAGCTGATCAATTAAATATTAATTTCTTAAAGATTCCTGAACACAAAAATAATCAAAATAATATTTATTGGAAATAACAGTTCTGTGCTTGCAATTGAGAAGCTGTATGGAGTCATGGTATCATCAGTGTTCAATGGCCTTTAATTTTGTCCAATCACATTTAAAGGTCCCACTACCTCTACACATGGGGAGTGCTATGTTGAGACAATTGTGTAGCTGATTCTACATCCTCCATGAGCTGTTGCCGTTTGCGTAGGACACTTTCCGGTCTCTGTCTGTGCATCAAGCGTTGATCAATTAATATATGACATATTTTTAACCATTTTTGGAACTGAGATGACTCCACATTGAATTTAATTGTAAAGCTTTTTTATTCAGTAAGCCTTTAGTTCTTTATACAATAGGAATAAGATATGTTTCATTGTTCTATACAATAGGAATTAGATAAGTTTCATTGTTCTTTATACAATAGGAATTAGATAAGTTTCATTGTTCTATACAATAGAAATTAGATAAGTTTCATTGTTCTATACAATAGGAATGAGATAAGTATCATTGTTCTATACAATAGGAATGAGATAAGTATCATTGTTCTGTACAATAGGAATTAGATAAGTTTCATTGTTCTATATACAATAGGAATAAGAAAAGTTTCATTGTTCTATACAATAGGAATTAGATAAGTTTCATTGTTCTATACAATAGGAATTAGATAAGTTTTATTGTTCTATATACAATAGGAATTAGATAAGTTTCATTGTTCTATATATAATAGGAATATAATGATAAGTCTCATTGTTCTATATACAATAGGAATTAGATAAGTTTCATTGTTCTATGTACAATAGGAATTTAATAAGTCTCATTGTTCTATACAATAGGAATTAGATAAGTTTCATTGTTCTATACAATAGGAATTAGATAAGTCACATTGTTCTATACAATAGGAATTAGATAAGTTTCATTGTTCTATATACAATAGAAATTAGAAAGTCTCATTGTTCTATATACAATAGGAATTTAATAAGTTTCATTGTTCTATACAATTGAAATTAGATAAGTTTCATTGTTCTATATACAATAGAAATTAGATAAGTTTCATTGTTCTATACAATAGGAATTAGATAAGTCACATTGTTCTATACAATAGGAATTAGATAAGTTTCATTGTTCTATATACAATAGAAATTAGAAAGTCTCATTGTTCTATATACAATAGGAATTTAATAAGTTTCATTGTTCTATACAATTGAAATTAGATAAGTTTCATTGTTCTATATACAATAGAAATTAGATAAGTTTCATTGTTCTTTACAATAGAAATTAGATAAGTTTCGTTGTTCTATACAATAGGAATGAGATAAGTTTCATATTGTTCTATATACAATAGGAATTTGATAAGTCACATTGTTCTATACAATAGGAATGAGATAAGTTTCATTGTTCTATACAATAGGAATTAGAAAATCTCATTGTTCTTTACAATAGGAATTAGATAAGTTTCATTGTTCTTTACAATAGGAATTAGATAAGTTTCATTGTTCTGTACAATAGAAATTAGATAAGTTTCATTGTTCTATACAATAGGAATTAGATAAGTTTCATTGTTCTATACAATAGAAATTGGATAAGTTTCATTGTTCTGTACAATAGAAATTAGATAAGTTTCATTGTTCTATACAATAGGAATTAGATAAGTTTCATTGTTCTATACAATAGAAATTAGATAAGTTTCATTGTTCTATATACAATAGGAATTTGATAAATCTCATTGTTCTTTACAATAGGAATTATATAAGTCTCATTGTTCTTAAACATTTCATAGGGCACCGAGGTGAATCTGATTGCTACTATTATTGTTTGAATTTCTTAGAGGTTCTAGGTCCGTAGGGCGTAATAGGGGAATGAGGTATGTTTTCACAACAGAAGCCATTCGGGGGCTATATACTCAGATTTGCTGACTGAAGAATATTCCAATTTCTGTCAGATAATGGTTATAAGATAATCCGATGTACTGGGTAGAGGAGAGAGATCTCATTTATCAGCAGAATAATTTCTAGTGTATCATAAAGCAGTCGCTCTGTGTTCCTGAAAATAGATTTTCTTGTAGAATTTATGTTTTGCAGGTGAAACACTTGAATGTCTGAGAATATAGTGAAGCAGGTTTATCAAATTTTAAAGTGCTTGGTATTTTAACTATCAGATGATAATTTGAAAATTGGATAGTGCTAAAATTCTCTAGTAAGACTCTGTCTGGCTATGTGAAATTCATGACTGATTTTATAATGTTATTTTAAATGACAGAAATATCTCGGTGTAATATGTCAATATGATATGTCATTTCCCCAATAAATCCAGATGTCATTTCCCCAATAAATCAAGATGTCATTTCACCTATAAAACCAGATGTCATTTCACCAATAAAACCAGATGTCATTTCACCAATAAAACCAGATGACATTTCACCAATGAAACCTGCAGATCTCATTTCACCAATAAAACCAGATGACATTTCACCAATGAAACCTAAATGTCATTTCACAAATTAAACCAGATGTCATTTCACCAATGAAACCAGATGACATTTCACCAATAAAACCAGATGACATTTCACCAATGAAACCTAAATGTCATTTCACAAATTAAACCAGATGTCATTTCACCAATAAAACCAGATGTCATTTCACCAATGAAACCAGATGTCATTTCACCTATAAAACCAGATCTCATTTCACCAATAAAACAAGATGACATTTCACCAATAAAACCAGATGACATTTCACCAATGAAACCTAAATGCCATTTCACAAATTAAACCAGATGTCATTTCACCAATAAAACCAGATGTCATTTCACCAATGAAACCAGATGACATTTTACCAATAAAACCAGATGTCTTTTCACCAAATAAACCAGATGACATTTCACCAATGAAACCAGATGTCATTTCACCAATTAAACCAGATGTCATTTCACCAATTAAACCAGATGACATTTCACCAATAAAACCTTCAGATGCCTGTCTTTAAATATTTTGTTTGTTCTTCATAGCTTTGATTTGACTTTTGGTACAGTGGTCTGAATCGGAATTTCACAACTGACAAGTCTATTACAGTAAATTGTTATCATCTTCATGAAAGTACATCCGTCTATAATCTTTAAAGGAGAAGGTAAGAAAAAACTCCTTACCCCATGACACACCGAGGGGTTGACAAACCTGCTTGTCCGATCGTCCAGGACAAGTAAATAAGAGATATTAACTTAAAATAATGAAAGAAAACAGTCTTGTTCGACTCGACATGTTGAATTTTGATGTTAATGCTAAATATTTCAAGGGGTTTGGGTCAATAGAAAAAAAAGCAATAAAATTCTAAAGCTGTAAAAACTTGTAATGTTAAACAGATATGAAAGTCTGTTTCTTGTGTGACACAGATCAAGTGATTGTTCTAAAGTGCTGACTTGAGTGACAATTCCGAAAACTAAAGTAGACAACATGCAAGCATGAGTTAATGCTGCCAGAAAAAAAAACTCAGCAGTGAAAATGAAACTACGAAAAGAAAAAAAAACCTTTCAGATGAGGAGTTCCAAAGCAAGAAAAAAGAATATTTATTGGCTTGAAAAATTGAAAAAGAGAGTTCAAAATTTTACAATAAAATATGAGGATATTGATGCATGGTGAAGTAAATATTCTCAACTTTTAAACAGTTTTATGATATTGGAATATTGGGATCTCCAATGAAAGTTACTTGATATCTTTGTCACCCACCTGACGAAATCAAGCACTCGGTCATTGGATCATTGCAACCTCGACCTCCAGGTCAAAGGTCAATGGAGTGTACAGAATGCAGATTGCCTAGTAAGGGAGAAATCTTAAGTTTTTGTTCACAAAAACAATGCCTGGTTTATTATGTATTTGCCAGGGTAGATTTAACAGCTGTAGAGATAATTTCCTAACAATTATCGGACATGTTCAGACTTCAGCATATATACCCTATAAATATCAAAGCTCACAAAATTTATAACCTCACAAGTCATATGGACAAGTGAACACCAGTGTTTCTAATTCTAACAGCAACTGCCATAATAAATCACCAGGACTGCCCCAAGAAAAGTATAAATGGATATCAAATTTGCACTTCAAAGCTTAATTTGTTGTCCAGTGTTGGATTATCATGCAAAGTTACGAAGTTTGTTGCTTATGATGAAGTTAAATGTTCATGTATTGGGGCCGTGGTGGCCGAGTGGTTAAGGTGTCCCGACACTTTATCACTAGCCCTCAACCTCTGGGTTGTGAGTTCGAAACCCATGTTGGGGCAGTTGCCTGGTACTGACCGTAGATAGGTGGGGATTTTTGTTTTACGGTACTCCGGCTTTCCTCCAGCTTCAAAACCTGGCACGTCCTTAAATGACCCTGGTTGTTAACAGGACGTTAAACAAATTAAACCAAATCATGTATACAAAATACCAAAACGATATGTATAGAGAAAGAAACTTGTGGTATGAACTCGGGGCTAAAACAGGGTTAAAACTAAAACACAGAAACACTGTTATTTTCTATGTGAATTTTGAAGCTCATAAAAGATATAATTTCATTTAAAAAGTATAGATCAAACATTATCTGTTTATTATGTTCAGATTTTTATAAAATTTCTTCAAAACTTGTTTTGCCTGCATGATTATAAAATTGTGTTTCAGCTGATAAAAGATGTACAGTTCAGAATATCTTTCTCATCAAAATGATCTTAAGATACACGCACAGGTATTAATCCTTTCGTGTGATTTGGACTTCAAGGAGATGACGGTATTATACGATGATAGATGTGGGGGTGTACTATAGAGAACCCTCGACCCTTTAAACTACTCATATATCTGTTGTGTATAAGTGAAAATAATGACTTTGGAAGACTCAAACTGAAAGGTTATGTTCGTATGTATTCTAAACTGTGAATTTTACTGTAAATACCAAGTTATATATAAATGGCAGTTGATTTCAAGAAGATCTATTGCTTGACAAGGTTATAGATTCTCGGGGAACATGGGGGGGGGGAATTTATCTCTGAAGCTTGATTCAGTTGATATATAGGGGATATCCATCCTTTTTTAAGATGTCTAGAAACTTAGATATTGTTTATTGGTTTAGTCCCATCTTAACGAGATGGCGGTTGTTACTCTATTTTGATGTATCTTCTACCCTGACAAGTTCAAAACTGAACTTATATCTATTCTGTTATAATCCGAGGGAGGAAATGTACACTATCTCTGATTTAATGATAGAGTGTGGGCTTTTTACGGTATGTTAAATTACTTTTGTTGGAAATTTTATTGAACAGCAATATGATATGGGTGGATTTGTCTTAAGTTTGTTTACTGCATTCCAAAAATTATCTATGACTCAAAAAGTGTGTCAGAAGGTCAAGGTTATTTGTCATAGGTCCAGAGGTATATATATATATATATAACCCTTGTGCTCCTTCATTGGGTTCGTACCAGTTGTATTTAATAATGGAACGCACTGTACCAGCAGAACCGAACCAGTTCTCGTGGATTGTTTTTGTCAAACATACCACTTGGATCCAAGGTGGCGAAACTTCAAGATTTCTTATGTCACGCAAGTGCAATTTTTGTTAAAAGGAGAGATGGACTCTCATTTGTGATAAATTATTTAAAATTACATATGTCAATGTTTGACAGAACTATTCGGGAATTGATTTTCATCTGTTAGGTTGTAAAAAAAGGAAAATTAGCGGTTTATATGTTTGTCGCCATGATGGCCGCCATCTTGGGAACTCATTTGAGTTTCATTTGCGTTCTGTATTATACGGTACTGTACCTTCTTTGGTACAACTGTTATGAACTCAATAAAGAAACACGGATATTTAAAGTCCCTACAGCCAATTATAGGGTCTTACGGAACTATTCAGGCCACATGTCCTAGCTGGTTCAGTCAAAATAAATTGGATGGCTTCAGTCAATAAACGAGCTCGAATCTCAATTGAAATCATTTGGAATTTTGAGCCATAGTTTCCCAAAATGTATAGTTTACTCCTGAAAATTCCATTTCTAATATTCTAACAAAATCAGTAAAGAAAAACGAGAAAAAAAAAATTTTGCTCTAGCCATTCCTGGCTAGATTTGTATAAATAAAATCATAAATAAATGTATTTTTAGATATGAATAATACGACCATTTATAAATGTGATAATTTTTCCCACCATGCAATGTTGTGCGTGCAGTACTGATGGCTGTCAGAAACACTGAATACCAAATGAACCTGGTTGGTACAATAGATATTAACATGTTTGAAAAGTGCATGTAAACTTAATAGCAAAAAACTTGCACTTGTGTACTTTGAGTTTTGAAATATAATCAAGATTAATCAGTTAGACGTTAAATCAAACAAAAAAATTATCTTCACGCAATGATTGGAGTATTGTTTCTTGGTTTTTCAAAGACAAGATCCTTTTTCAAGCTTTTTCTAGAACCGGATCTTGCTTTCCATTTGCTATAGAAACACACTGGTTCAGGAGCATGTGTCACCATATCAAATGCATTGTCTGTATGGATAGAATTTACACTGAGTAGTATTTGATGTTCAAGTTATGGTTGGAGTACAAACCTGTAAGCTTATTTAAAGAGGTACTAAAGATGTTGAAAATGAAATGTTGAAAAAGAATGCAGGTCAAGTAAGAGATTATTAATGGGTAATTTATTTCCTCCCGGGAGGAGAGCCCAAATTCCCGTATTTTGTAATTCCCTCCGGTATTTTTGCAGACGCCATTTTTGTTTACAATTCAGTAGTTATTCTCGCGACATTTAATGAGATTTGGCTAAATTTAGCGATCACGTGACCCATCTGTTCACGTGATCACTCAATCAAAATGGCGCCTGTTGGACACGGCTTTCACACGAACCTCTGGCTAGTGTAATGTTTGCGCTAGAATATCTATCACCATGAAATAAAGGCAAGTCGCTTAAAACAACTTTAACCCTCTTTGCTAACAGATTTGAATTATTCTTTTAGGACAATACTTTGATGATGGTAATTGATACAGAGCCTGGTCGGGGGGGGGGGGGGTCTGAGTTGTGGGGATGTATTGCCTTAGTAATATCAATATCAAGTATGCTTGTTTTTCTTTGGTGAAGCTGAGAGTTATAGAGGTCTTAAAGTTGATGGTGTAAAAAATTTAAATTTGTTTTTTTTAACACCTTCGCTATCAAAACAAAACTGCTGACATTATATTCCAATCACAATTTATGAAAAAAAATGTAATTTATAATTGCACATAAACACTCACACATAGTATATGATTGATTAAAAAATGTCTGGGATCTAGACGAACCCTGCCCTTCACTAACACTGAATTGACTTTGCCATATTAACACCCACTGCCGAGACTGCAGATGATTTTAAGTTCGATCCACAGACTATTACGACTGTTAACTCCCTCGAGTATGGATATATACCATATTTATCAAGCTATATAAACCCTGGGTGAAGAAACATGTAACCCACTGACTCTAGAAAGTCACAGAGTGGCCTCGTAACAGGACAACGAGATGCAAAAAAGTAACATCTCATGATGGAATTCTTTAGCTGAACTATGAATTGGTGTGAATGTTCATGAGTGATGATGATGATGATGATGATGATGATGATATGATGATGATGATGATGATGATGATGTTTGTTTTTTTTTAAAGAAAAGTAAAACTTCATGTGTAGGTTCCCCTTGGTGATTAGTTGAGCTAATCATATTTAGTTTTTTGATCAGAAAAACTAAATGTCCGACAGGCAGCCATCTTGGATTTTGAGAATTGAAGATTGTTATCGCTGTTTCTTGAAAAGTACTGCAAGGATGTTTTTCAAACTTCACATCTGCAAAGTTCCACATGTTCATGTTATCAGATTTTATTAAGAGGAAAAAAAGAGAGAAGGAAAAAGTAGAGAAAAGGTCAGTCTGACATAAAACCAATAGAGATCATTAAATGGTGGGCGCCAAAATCCCTTTGGGATCTCTTGTTGATTGCTCATTCTGCCAAAAAAAAATTATATGCTGTCCAGGGGAAAAGAGACTGATGCTGAATGCTGATTTTTTTTTTGGCCATAAACATACACCGCTGGTCTTCTGCTTTTTTTCATTCCTCTACTAATTGCCAAATCAAACCATTATCATTTTCTTCTTTAAATTTTTTTCACTTTTATTGGATTGAGTTGACCTTAGGGGGCTATTAACTTGTCCATGAAATCCGAGGTGCTTCACAAATGCCCAGCAGATTCTATAAAATCTGAAGAAGCCAAAAAGTGAGTCACTTGACTCTTAAGTTGCCTGGATGTATGGCGTTAGTTTAACGTTGGAAATCATTTATAGAATCAAAAGCAAATAAATTAGGAACGAGCGCAATTTTAATTTTGAATGGTTCGCTTTGCACCATTATCAGTTACACACCTGTATTAATTGGCATGTCACAGGTGTGGTGTGAAGTTTTGATTTATTTTTATTATACAAATATTGTACATGATCGATGTTTATTATAATAAATTTTCTATAATGACCAGGGAAGCTTGTGAATGTGTTGTTCAATTATGATAATTAAATGACATCGCTGGTACAGGCTCAGCATAATAGTCTATGGGTACTTGTTGTAACAACCAGGGAGGGGAGGGGGGGGGGGGGGGGGGGGGGGGGGGGGTCATACAAAACAAATTCTGTATTGTGGTAGATGAAATGTTGGTTAGAAATTTTAAGAAATAATCTAAAATCAAATCACCAAATTAATTTTCGATCAACACAATCTGAAAGTTGCATTTCTTCCAAGTTTATGATTCTGATATTTCATATTCTCAAAACTCAACTTTCATATATTTCCTTGACATGAAGTACCATTAAAACTCCAGTTAGTGTTTAAAAAAAAAAACCCACCTGATGCCTTTTTCATGGGCAATTAATGGTACATGGTTGGTACATGCTCATTAAAAGGTAATGAATTTTAACTTGAGGGGCCTTTAATGGTCTTTAATTGGGTACACCAATATGTCTGAATCACGGAATATACTGTTACAATACTGCTGTGTCTGGTATTCAAATTAAAGGAGTGTACAGCCATATTACAAAATTAGTCTATAATATACACCATGGTGGTGTATTTTTTCGTGTTTTAATTTGTTTTTATAAACATTAAAACAGATTTTGGACAGCAGTTAATAGATTGGTTCGTTTTAATTATGCACTTGTGCTGTTCAGCGGAGACTTGCTGTCGCGCAAAGTTCGTGTTAATACCTTGTAGAGTTCTAGATCATCACCAAGGCTGGGGTCTCGGAAACATGTCGCTCAAATTTCATTGGGAACAGGAAACTTGTAAAATCCCAGCGGGGTACAAGATTTGTGAGGCAGTGGCTGCATTCAATGCGAGAATTAAACCCACCCCGTCCTTCATAACTTGTTCAAATGGCCATTGTTGATCACCATGCAAATTTGATTGGATTCAAACTCTGTCTTCTTCATGGAAAACAGATTTAATTCAAGGTTAAGTTGGAGAAAATTTGCTTCAAATACAAGAACAGCTTTTGTTTTACTCAGTTAGCTGTTTTCCAATTATTTCAAGTGATTTCGGTGATCAAAGTTAATGATTATTTTATTTCTTTCTTTAAATCGATCATTTAAGTGTTAACATTTGAGCTTTTATATATTGAGTGGGAGGTGACAAAATTTTAATTAAGGGCGAAATGTTTCTGTTGGCAATATTATATACGCTAAGTAAATAATCAATCAGCATCAAGTCTGTTACTATGTCATCTATATATGTCTTCATTTACATAACCACTACTCTCCTTTAGAGGCCACGGTGGCCGAGTGGTTAAGGTGTCCCAACACACTTTCATAACTAGCCCTCCACCTCTGGGTCACGAGTTTGATACCCATGTTGGGCAGTGACTGCCAGGTACTGACCGTAGGTCGGTGGTTTTTCTCCGGTACCCCGGCCTTCCTCCACCTCCAAACCTGGCACGTCCTTAAATGACCCTGGCTGTTAATAAGACTTTAAATAAAATAAACCAAACCACTTCTTTCATGGATTAACCTTCTGACTGCCATGCACTTGGATGTCTCATAGATTTCACCAGAACTTACTGCAGTGTAAGTATGGAAGTGATGAGAATTATATAAAGTTTGTACGAAATGTCTAAATTTATGGTTTGAACATTTGAACCCTAAAAATCAATCACTTTAATCTTGGTTAAAAAGAATGTGATCCTATTACCAATTTAGCTAAAAGATGAGAGGAAAGGGGAACACCTTGTCTTAATCCAAGCAACGCAAATATAAGTAATATGTGCTTTCCCATTTCACCATGTCCCAACTGCCAGGAAAAACCAAAACCTGAGAAATTACTGTATTTATCTGCAAATAAGCCCCTGCTCACAAATAAGGCCCCATCAGAATCATTAATTTTAAAACAGTAAGCTCAAATAAAGTCAAATTGGTTCACAAATTAATGAGCTCTCCACAGACATCAATACTAACATTTTACACTAGTGTAGAGGCTTATTTGAGGATACACTAAAGTAGGGGCTTATTTGAGGATACACAAAGTAGGGGCTTATTTGAAGATACACTAGGGGAGGGGCTTATTTGAGGATACACTAAGGGGGGAGCTTATTTGAGGATACACAAAGTAGGGGCTTATTTGAGGATACACTAGGGGAGGGGCTTATTTGAAGATACACTAGGGGAGGGGCTTATTTGAGGATACACCAGGGGAGGGGCTTATTTGAGGATACACTAAGGGGGGAGCTTATTTGAGAATACACTAAAGAAGGGGCTAATATTTGAGGATACACTAGGGGAGGGGCTGATTTGAGGATAAACTAAGGGGGGAGCTTATTTGAGGATACACTAAAGAAGGGGCTTATTTGAGGATACACTAGGGGAGGGGCTTATTTGAGGATACACTAAGGGGGGAGCTTATTTGAGGATACACTAAAGGAGGGGCTTATTTGAGGATACACTAAAGGAGGGGCTTATTTGAGGATACACTAGGAGAGGGGTTATTTGAGGATTATAAGATCAGTTACTAACAGCAAATATGGCCGTTGTGAATTGTGTACTGGAAACTGGAAGAGGTGATCTTTATAGACAGGCTTTGGGCCAACTCTCATCAAATGAATACAGTAGGCATAACATTATAGCATGTTAAGACACTCAAGGTCAAACTGAAGGTGAGTGATAACAGGGAAGGACACAACCATATATTGATTGATTTACCTGAAGAAATTTGTTTGTAAAAATGAAAAAAAAAGATTAAGATGATATTAACTTGATTAGGTCAGGCAATCGACCAACAGGATAAAGATATTTTCTGCTAAAAAGTAATGAAAATAATTTGTAATTTTGTAGCTTTAATTGAATTTAGCAAAGGATGTTGAATACAAAAGATTAAAATCTACATATTTTAATTAAATCTGTACAGTGTCACTAATTGTACATGTAGCTGCTGATTCTCAAAAAATATTGAGACAGACGCAATAGATGGTATTGTCGTTGACAATATAAAAGCGTCGCCATGGCAACAGAAATAACATGGTTAGATTATGTGGTAGATTGTGGATGATAAAATCGACACGTTTTCTCACGTCTCCTACACTAATCACATGTGACCTTATCTCTTGGTAAAACGCTACATCAGCTAAATGGATTGTGCCATGAAATCTTGCTAGTTGTGTAAAATATCATGACAAAGATGCAGATTGCTTTGAACATCATGTAAAGAAGAACAAATTGACATTGGCGGCCAATATTTGTGTTTTCAAGGATCAATACTAAATTTGTTAGAACAGGGAAAGTCAAGTCCTGTCCTGACAGGAATCGAACCCAGTTCACCAGTGAAATCCACAACTCTATACCAACTGAGGCCGTTTCATATTAGTCAAGGAGAATTTAATTATATAACAAAATAACAAGCCATGCTGCCCAAGTCCATTTTTACATAATTGATGTTGTAAAACAGAAGGTAGGAATATGATTTATAAAGATGTTAGAGGTCATAACTTGATAGATATTAGAGGTCACAACCTGATTGGTGTTAGAGGTCATGACCCGATTGATGTAAGAGGTCATGACCTGATTGATGTTAGAGGTCACAACCTGATTGATGTTAGAGGTCACAACCTGATTGATGTAAGAGGTCTAGACCTGATTGATGTTAGAGGTCACGACCTGATTAATGTTAGAGGTCACAACCTGATTGATGTTAGAGGTTAGAGGTCACAACCTGATTGATGTTAGAGGTCACAACCTGATTGATGATAGAGGTTAGAGGTCACAACCTGATTGATGTTAGAGGTCACAACCTGATTGATGATAGAGGTCACTACTTGGTTGAGATTAAAGGTCATGACCTGACTGATCTTCAATGTTGCTGTAGATTAGCATCTGGTAATGATTAAATACCTGGTCAACTAGATCGTATAATGGATAAGAATCAGGGAAGAAATTGAATTTTCTGCATGGGTAATGGATTTCACTTATAGGATATGGACAGGTCAGTTCCTAGTAAGTGATTCAAGTCTAATCAATATCATCTGACAACAACTGCCTCTGAAAAATGGATCGATCTACAGTTTTCATATTTCAATTGAAAAGATGCTTTTATATATGCAAATCTACATTTGAGACATAAAGTAGCTATAGGCCAATACAAATGTCTTACTGACTTTACAATGATTCCAATCTATTTAAAGCCTTAAGTTGACAGCTACAGGTATATTTTGTGCATTTAGCGTCTTATGAAGTTTTTCTTTGCCCTTTCTTTTTCATCATTCTATATCAAACTCCTGAATATCAAAATCATATCTGTAACCAGTCTGTTAACATTATCTATATATCTGTTAATGATGACCTGTACATTTCCATGGAGCCATAATTGATCTTCAGAGATTCTCACACTTGAAATTGTTCTGTTATATAACTTTCCCCTTGGTCTGTCTGTCTCTGATTACCAGTCAGTCCTCCTATACCATGCTGTATACACCCCCCCCCCCCTCCTCCCCCCCCCCCCCCCCCCCCCCCCCTCGGTCTGTCTCTGTCTGCTGTCTCTGTCTGTCTGTCTCTAATTACCAGTCCTCCTATACCATGCTGTATACCCCCACCCCTCCCCCTCGGTCTGTCTGTCTCTAATTACCAGTCCTCCTATACCATGCTGTATACCTCCCCCCCTCGGTCTGTCTGTCTCTAATTACCAGTCCTTCTATACCATGCTGTATATACCCCCCCCCCCCCCTCCCCCCCCCCCCCCCCCTCCCCCTCGGTCTGTCTGTCTCTAATTACCAGTCCTCTCCTATATAATGCTGTATACCCCCACCCCCCTCGGTCTCTCTGTCTCTAATTACCAGTCCTCCTATACCATGCTCTATTCCCCCACCCCTCCCCCTCGGTCTGTCTGTGCCATGCTCTATACAGCCCCCTTACTCACCTCCTTGACCCTTGGACTTTCTATCACAGTCAGTCCCTCCCCAAGCCCCTCTCCAACATTTCCTCCCCTAAATTCTCCATCCCAATAGTCCTCCTTCCCCATCAATTCTCCCAGCCTCACATCTAGCCCTCTTCAATATACCCAGACTTGACCCTCCTCTGCCTTCCATCACAGTTCATTCATTCAGTCCAATCATCCCTAGTTCAGTCAAGTAGCCATTATCCCTCCCTCACACTGTACCATCCCAGAAATAGTAAATGAGTTCCTCACGCTTGATTTGACTCGGAATGACTCATACTCGACACAAAGTCCATTAAGAGTCAAATAGTCCTTTAGGCCAGGATGTCATATTGATCCAAATTCCCTCAATCATTAATTATGCATAATTCATTTCAATTTGTATCCTAACGTAAAAGGAAATTTTATTGTATAGTTATGAATCAATTGTTGGTGATAAAAGTGATGATGAGTTTTTGTGTACGGAATCAATCATAACCTGTATAGGAGACAGATTTTATGTCGTCAGACCTGGTTAAAACCTGACTGTCATTGACGCTGATTTGATTGACATTTCTCACTGATCATAATTGCGACATTTCTAATCTCTAGCAAGTTCTGACAGAAGCATTAGCTTTAAATACGTTCCGTTGTTACTGCTTTTGTGTACAGCTCTGACTGTTGGATTATTGAGTACAGGTGTGGAATGAGAAGATACGGGTAGTTGATGTCCGCTTTAAATACGCTCTGTTGTAATTGCTTTTGTGTTCAGTACTGACTGTCAGATCATTGAGTACAGGTGTGGATCGAGAAGATATGGTAGTAAATGTCCACCACACATCACATACATGACAGCTATTAAGTATTTAATAGAGTGTTGGCTGATGGAATGGTTCATTAAGATTTAAGATGTGTTACATTGTAATTGATATGATATTGATCTCTATGTACAATGACTCCTTATATAATTAATTGTTTTACCGCCTTGTCATTTTTCTTGGGAAATTTGGACGTTGTAAAGAGGTTTGACAATAAATAAAAGGAGACATTGGATGATTTTTATAACAAGGTATTCCAATATTAGGGCACTAATATGTATTAATTGGCAGAAAGTGAGGTGGCAATAAAACGAAGGGCATTGTATCAAAGTTTTTTGAGTGTACTCTACTAATGATAAAGATGACTTTTTTTAAAGGCACATTGTCAAAATAACTTTGAAAATATTATCAGGCGTAATTTCTAAAACATATTATTAAAGATTTAAGATTTTCCTTTAATTATGAAAATTTTCCACAAATGTAGTTCGAAAGTACATACCGGATAAATCCATCCAAAACAATAACATTACAATTTTGTGGGCTTTACAAAAAAACATATATTGCTGACCTTATTAAGCAGAGCACTGCCCTAAATTGCTTAATCAGAATATTTTGTAACCCGTCTTGAGGCCCTGTAAATTGTTATCGTCAGCTTAGGCTTTGAAGTTGTGTAGTAACGTACGTCTCATTCAAGTAAATGAAACTTAATATAGCTCACTGATATGTTCCAATGTAAAACCCAATATTGATTAGAACAAAATGGAATAATATTCTCCAATTAAAAATTATATAGAAAGGAGGTAGCATAATCTTCCACACATATTTTTGTTTACATCGTAATCCATTTCCATTTTCGGAAAGTAGCGGTATGCAGACTTATGACTAAGTGGGCACATACGTAACTCCATTTGGCCATCTCCGTGAAGTATTTTCTACGAACATCCATCGAAGTATAAGCAGTGTTTTAATACCCTTTAACATATATATATATATAGAAGATATTCTATGGTATAGGCTCGTGTATTGTTCTATCGTAAACCCATTTCACTATTTATATAAAGTAATCATCATTTGATGAGTATGAAATCTACAGTTATAATAGTCACTTTAAATTTTATAGTTGGTTAAATGTTAAAAATAGAAAGTAAAACCACAATATGGTTTTATTTTTACACTTTCTTGCATACATTTACTACCAGATTATTTTCTCAGTTCTAAGTTTCCTGAGTTTGTCCCTGGTTTTGACAAGGTAATGCTAAACCTTCTTTAAAAGTCACAATTTCTCCATGTTAAGTTTAATGACATGTGCAATATGTTACTTGTAGGTAGCAATTGCTTTATCTTTTACACATATTCATGGTAACCATCTCTTTATGGTGACTTACCTCTGCATACAACTGTAGTATCATATAGGTTTCAGCTGTGGAGGACTTCACCATGCCCAAATGATATCTGGTAGTGCTCGATAAAACATAATGAGAATATACATTAGGCCAGTTTTGCCTTCAGCAGTGATGTTGCTAAACTAATGGGTTGTTTAGCAAAAGAAAAAAATAATAATAATAAAACGTTGTCCTTTTATAGAAATGATTATTTGATGCGTCGAGGGGCCTTTAGATTACTGCCCGTAGTCCACATTATATTGTTTGTCTCATCCAATACACATCATGTAGAATTTCCAGTAGGCTTAATCGATAATATACATGTAATTGTCTAACTATACATTTTATATCTCGATCCTAAATTACATTGTATATATCCTAAATACCTTGTATATCTTCTAATTACACATTGTATATCTCCTAACTACAATTCATTTCTCCTAATAACATTGTATATATCCTAAATACCTTGCATAATCCAAATACATTGTATATCTCCTGATTACACATTGTATATCTCCTGATTACATATTGTATATCTCCTAATTACACATTGTATATCTCCTGATTACACATTGTATATCTCCTAATTACATATTGTATTAATCCTAATTACATATTGTATATCTCCTAATTACATATTGTATATCTCCTAATTACACACTGAATATCTCCTAATCACACATTGAATATCTCCTGATTACACATTGTATATCTCCTAATTACACATTGTATATCTCCTGATTACACATTGTATATCTCCTAATTACACATTGTATATCTCCTAATTACACATTGTATATCTCCTGATTACACATTGTATATCTCCTAATTACATATTGTATTAATCCTAATTACATATCGTATATTGCCCAGTAATGCCACAAATATCTGCTTCTGTCAGATACATGGGTTTAAGTAACTTACGTAACATGGTCCAGTTATATAGAAAGAAAATTGATGGAAGCATACTGTAGGATCATTTAATGTCGCTGTAAATAACATCAGCCAGAATGATATCAAACACAGATCTGTTAATATATTCTCCTGACACTATAAATACAGATGTACCTCATGATCATCAGCATATTAAAATGTCAATCAGATATGTCCTCTGAGGACGATTGTTTTAAATCGATTCCTAATAATAGATTCTGATCAGTGTCCGTACATATAAGGCTGCCATGTTTATCCATTGATAAGAACAGAGGGAGAGGAGAAAGTCATGGGTTAACATGATCGAGTTGGCAATCAGCAATAAATAGGAGAGGGCATGGTCAAGTAGATGAATCCATACCTTTTCACGTCAGATCTGGGAATCAAACCCCGGCCGCCTAGGTGAAAGGCGAGTGTGTTATCACTGTGCCACCTGACCACTTAAGCAAATGATAGGTGGGCATTTTTCTAGAACAATAATATAGAATTTAAAAAAATGTCCATCAGTGTTTTAAAAAAATACAAGTAAGCAAAGATTTTTTTTTTTTATTTTTTTTTAAATTTTAGAAATTGGCCTCAGAGCTTGTAATAAGTTCTAATTTCAAAATGAATGAAAAAGATGTTTATTGTTAAGCTATTCTTTAAATTGTCTTTGCAACATTTATTAGAATATAGAGAAATAACTAGAATAGTAAACTAACTGATTTTAATATCAATTAAATTAGAGGTGAAAATACTTCGGAGATATCTTTCACATCAGGGAGATTGGTATTTTATGGTAAATATGAAGTAGCTATTTTGTTGCTATTTTAAAGCTATTTCTATTTTGTAGCTATTTCCTTGAGTTAATTACACATGGAAGAGATGCTTCCTATACACTAGAAAATAAAGGAATGTCTTAAGATTTGAAAAACAAGTATATACATACACTTCTACTGAAGGTGTGATAATGTAGGACTTACAGGTGGGAAAAGGCAGGAATTCTCCAGGTGAGGGTTCCCCCATCCACAGTAAAACATCAGTGTCTTTTGAATACCTGTGTGATCGTACTGCCATTAAACCCATAAAATAACATCAATTCTCAGGTAGTGAAATCTTCTAACTTTAATTTGATATAAAATTTCACATCATTTGAACTTCAAATGAGCAATTGAGGAAATGGAGTCACTTAAGTAACAACATATTAGTAAAATATTCAGTTGTGCGAGTCCTACAAGTACGTAGCATGAACAGATTATCTATCCTTTATGCCAAGTGGTTAGCCAGTTCGGAGCTGGTGGATCCAATTGCATTCCTTTAAAATTGCAGAGACAGTTGCTGATTATCCGAACCCCTACAGCGGCCATTGGGGACCTGTACCTGCATGTTGATATGCCATGTATGACTCGGCATGTTGAAGTGTCTTGCTAATGGCAAGTTCTGTCTGATGGGACAGTGATCTTTGATCCTCAATGTTATTGAGTGAGTGGTGTTTTGGTCTCCCCAACATACTGCATGTGACACATGGCACAATTAATTAGGTACATTACATTGGCCGATGTGGAGGAAACTGGCCGGAGGATGTGGAGGAAACTGTCCGGAGGATGTGGTAGTTCTGTCCATTGGTCTCACAACTTGAATGATCTGCTGCTGTGAGTGTACTATGATAAGACTCTGACTGTTACATGTCTTGAAACAGCCAGAGCAGTAGTATGAGAGGGTGTATAGGTAGCATATTGCTGACTGCCAAATCGTTTGATGTTTTTTGTCTGTGGTATAAGCTAGCATTGGTGGTTGAGGGAATATACCCTCATGTTCACTGGATGAGAACTGGAAAAAACAGGACAACAATTCAGATATTATTACTAAATAGAGAGCCAATTTGAATATACATTTCTCAACACGGTTTTTCTTTATCAATTAAGGGGGCCGCGGTGGCCGAGTGGTTAAGGTGTCCCGACACTTTATCATCAGCCCTTCACCTCTAGGTTGCGAGTTCAAAACCTACGTGGGGCAGTTGCCAGGTACTGACCATAGGCCGGTGATTTTCTCCGGATACTCTGGCTTTCCTCCACCTCCAAAACCTGGCACGTCCTTAAATGACCCTGGCTGTTAATAGGACGTTAAACAAACCAAACCAAACTAAGTAAAATGTTTTCTTAACTTTATCAAACATCACCTGATCTACTTTTTAGGCCGATCATCTGACCTGAAGGATTAGAATGACCTCGACACATTGTGCCCCATGAGCTGACTGTGTGTAAGCTTTTAACATTTCAAACTTTGATCTTCTCAAGTTGCACTGGTCTGAAATCCAAGATGGCTGCCATGGCTTCCATCTTAAAAAAACAAATTTCTTCTCAAGTACCACTGCATGGTGGAATTCAGCTCAAGCTTGCATGAAATTATCCTGAGATGGTCTTGACTAAGTGTTATTTTTCAATTTCGTCTGAAATCCAAGATGGCTGCCATTTTCAAAAACACATTTCAAACTTAATTCTTCTCAATTTCCACCAATGGGATTCAACTCAAACTTGCCTAAAATGATGGTTCTGACCAAGTGTAATTTTTATGTTTGGGGTTGCTCAGTAATCCAAGATGGCCATCATCCATTAACAGACAGTATTGCACGTACAATTCAAATTATTGTCAGTACCACTTATATACTGCTGGTTAGTGTGTGTTCTATAATAGTACCAGTTTTTTTTTTTTTTAAGTCAGATGACCATTACGGCCCAATAGGCCTCTTGTTTTGTATAAGAATCTAATTTCATTGAAATACAAAAAGCACAAATCATATTGATTTCTTTCATTTTCATTTCACAACAACAATTAATTAGATAAATAAATATGTATGATATGATTACTGTAAATGTACATATTTTAGTGGCAATCTGATTTTAACACTTTTCGCGCTAATTAATGCACTTTCTTTACACTGTTCTATATAAAATAAAATTGGTGTGCCAATTCATCAGTGCGCTGAATCTGTTGAAATTAAGAAATATGCTTAAAATTGAGTGTACTTAATAAAGTATTTTAATAGTAATTTCATTAGAGACATATATCAATAAATCATTTTATAAAATGGTATTTCATGTAAAACAGATATAGTTATATTAAATAACAATGACAATGGCACATGCTTGTAAAAATATTCCAATACCTATCGCAGTATAATATTGTCCTTGTGTACATATCGCAATACATTACATTACTCTAAAACTGTATCGCGGCAGCCGTAGAATATATAGCAGATTTCTATAAGGTTTTCATTCAGAATATCTGAATAAAAAAAAATGTAGCGAAGTTGATATAAAAACTCACCAGAACATTACAGGGTTAATTTCTCAATCACGTGTGTTAACAGTTTTACAATGTTAAAATTACCAATCCTAAAAGCATGGCTTAGCGCTGCGTCTTAGATAGGCTTTAGTGCTGAAATGCTCTATTGCTTGAGATGCTCTGAAGAATTGAGACAGAATTTGCACAGGATTGAAGGATTGCTATCAGTTCCGTTGTTTTTCTTTCCAACCAAGTTATCTTGTTAAATGAAATCAAAAAGCAATTTGAGCTGCAGAATTCGATAATTCTTTAATGTGGCCATTGTCCTTTCAGTACCTTAAAGATCGAGTGAACAGAGTTTGTGAGACTTGAACTGATTGAATTACAAGGGGATTTTTTTCGTAGAAAACAACTTGTATGAAACTCTAACAGTTGTTATGAAATTGGATTGGGGAATAGAAATTACATCAAAATTGCTCCAATTTTGAAAAGAATGATGAAGATTCTGATGACGATGGCGATAATGGAAATTATGGTTAGTTGTAGAATAGTTAAAACTATCCTAAGGCCGTAATGTCAGAAACCCGGCCAATTGCCATATCTGTAGTGGAATGGTTGATGTTGGTTCTGGACGCCTTCCAATGTTAAAAATGGTCTAGTTTCCTGATCATATTACATTACACTTTTGAAAATAATGAATGTGATTTATTTGAAATTGGCACTAGCTGTACAATGTTGAGAAAATTGCTCAAGTTTTCCAGAGATTTCCTGTAAAATCATTACAGATGCTTTCCTTTCCAAAGTGCCACCGAGTCACGAGATCACAGCCGTTCTTTTACTGTCGGAAATAATCAATTGTTGCTGCCATTAATCGTTACCAAACGTTGAATCGTAAAGCTGACGAAGAAAAAAAAAGACAAACAATCTGAAAGCAACAGTTAAATGAACTATTTGTTTTTGTCTTCAATTTACAGAAGTGCTGGCTGTGACATTTGAGAGGTTTCCAAACGTCACCAGTTTGTAAATTTGGATCAGCAGGAGTCCAGATTTCTTCTCCTCGTCTGACTGGTGTTATGTTACTGATTCTGGATTGTCATGGAAGCTTGGTAACAGTTAACTAACCAAGAACGGCCTCCATCCGTATAAATATAGTTTCCCGACAACAGTGACCTGTCTATGTCCATACATATTATTAGAGCATGTGATCTACGGAGGTAGCTTAAATGGGTTCATGAATCAACTGTCCGGTGACTGGTATTAGCTGTCAAGCCAACGGTCAAGTCCAAACCCAATACTGTAATCTTATTCCTCAGATCTGTATAGTCTTAAGCTTTGTTGTACTGATTTAATAAATAACCCATTCAGACAATGTCGACAGGGAATATATAAAGCTCGGTAAACTAGACCTAAAATAATTCCTTCTTAATTGAAAATTAAGCGTAAAAATAGCGTTGAAATTACCGTTGAAATTACCGGCTGCTTGAGCAATTGGACGACATGGGGCGGATAGGTAGGGATATAAATGATAGCATTAAATGTTGTATTTACTGTCAATGATCCACAGTGGTCAGTCAGCGTGAAATGACAGCAGTGGCCATTGATTCATGTGTAATGGACTGGTATGTGTGGTGGAAAGGATATATCAGACACTTAGTCATCCATGCATGTCACGACCGTTGGGCCTACAGCAGCTACACGACTGTGTGTCTCCAGTGGCCATATTGCCGCTTACGCTTGTCAAGTTTTTCTCTCTCTCTCTCTTGTTTTGTGTCATATTAAAAGACGCCATGTATGGATCACTTCGTGTCGTTAACGGCATGTCGTTAGAAAATTAATTTCTGCTCAACATGAGTTCCCTTGACTGCATATATGTCTAAAGACAGCAATTTTTGTAATTTGCTTTTTAGGGTCAATAAAAGTAGATATATATTATATTTTTTTGAAACATAATAATTATTGACATAATATTTTTTTGAAAGGAAATTAAATTAATAATTTTAAAAAATATTAATCAAGAATGAAAGTTGAAATATAAATGTATATTGCCTGTCCATGACTCTGTTAGGATTTCATTCTGAATTGTACGTGTACTGTTCAAAATCTCTGTTTTAACGGACCTTAATGTCCTAGCTACTCGTGTGAGAACGTGTAGTCGAGTGATCTGCTGCACCACTCCCTTGGGACCCAGTAAATGGTCTGACCCTAGCCAACCCTTGTTGCTATTTACCTAAATAATGGATTAAGCTGTAAAACATTGTTACACCGTTGTATATCCTTCTGACAATAGCATGCAACTGAATTTTTTTTTTTTTTTTTTTTGTGAGAGAGAAAATGCAACGTAGCTGTAAGCCTAATTGTTCCATATGCATGGCTAAATTTGTCATTCACAAAAAGTTTATGGATATTGACTCTTTGATAAAAAGGAAAAAAATACTCATGATTAGTTTAGGGTTTTCTGCATGATCACCATACAGAACCAATCTGCTGTCCTAAAATAGTTCAATATTTCTGCATGAGTTCAGTATGGAACTAACAGATCTTGCCTTGTCCCTCAGAAGCCATTCAGAGGCCCGCTCCATCAGAAATGTTGAAGGATTTCCGAAGCCAGTGTCACAATTTCTGGAGTACAAACATAAATATTTCCAATCCAAATGGATGACCTGCTGTTTTAGAGTGGGTGGTGAATTATCCTAATTAATATATGACCTAAAGTATTAAAGAGATGTCCATTTTCTTGTGTTGATAGTCCCCTATCGGTGAAATCAGCGTGGCTATATAGGTTTTCTCTCCGTCAGTCTTGTACCTATATGTACGTATGTATACGTAATGCCGAACTCTGTCAACATTTTAGTGGCTTCATTCCTTGGGGGATTTCGATCAAACTTCACACTACGATAATTAGGGCCATATAATATCTCGGACAAATTTGGATTTCAAGGTTTTGGGGTCAAGGTCAAGGTCAAGGTCACTGTTACTATTCATAGTGGAGACCCGTAGGGGATGTGGATTCCTTTAACAATACCAAGTATGCTTGTTTTTAAAAACACCTTGCTAGTGCCTTTCAAATTAAAGTCTCCAAAAAAGCATGGCATGTATGTGTTTGACTGCACAAGTACAAAAATCCTGTATCATTTACAGAATGAAAAATCATTTTTGTAAAATCTAATGTTCTCAAAAGAGAAAATTGAGTTTCTGCCTATCCTGTAATTCTCGATCCTGAAGTATATTTGCTATAGAAGTTGTAGTATATTGTTTCAAACAATTTCAAACAGTCCCAAAATGTCAAAGCCATATCTGTGACAGTACAGCAATGGTAAGAGTATGATAATCTATTACTTGATGTGCCCGTATGTATCCTCGGGGAGAAGCCATTGTCTGGTTCGAATAGAGACATCAAAACCCTTATTTTCTGTTCTGTTAGTGATGCGTTTAGCTACAATATATCAGTTCTATTTTATGTCGAGGGAAGATTTGTTTTATGAATATACATATTGATTAGATTCAGTATCATGATCCGCTAGACTTTAGGAATTCTATATATAGGGTTTTAAATGAGTTTCTGTTTCCATGAGATTTATGAAACCCATCTCTCTAGCTCTTAATACTATGTTCATCGATCAGCAGATAAATTTTGTGTCATTTTCGATTTTTCAGCCAATGGTACTTGTGATTATGGCTATCTACATGAAGTGGTGTTAGTGTCCATGTGATATATTAATTAAGCTCGTTTGATATTCCAATTATATATCAATCACTTTAATGATTAGTCCTCTACCGATGAATCCAGCTTGGAGACTTAAGTTAATTCCTCTCCATCCGTCTTGTATATATATATGTACCGCGTGGGAGGTTTGTTATAGTGCTCTAGCTAACAGTTTTCCTACAGAGATTTTGATCAAACTTCGCACAATTATAAAAGGCAATATTATCCTGGACAAGCTTGGGTTTCAAGGTTGTTGGGTGAAAGTTAAGGTCATGCACTGTTACTAATTTTAGAAAATCCTTTATTAGCACTCTTAGAGATTTTATTCCTTGAGGAATGTTTTTCCAAATTTCACAGAATTGAAAAGGATCGTTATATCCAAAAAAATATTGAGTTTCAGGGTTGATAGGTTAACATCAAGGTCAGCGTTACTATTTTTAGAAAATCTTTGTCAGCGCTCTAGCGACTTTATTCCTTGAAGGATTTTGATCAAAGCAGATTTCACACAATTATAAAGGACCATGATATCTCAGACAAGTTTCTTTGCAATCATAACACTGTATAATACCTGCATGGTGTGGGTCAGTAGGGGAATATTTGTATTAATTTAACAGCTTGTTTCGTACATTTTACCCTAAGACTTAATTTGATGAGCTTGATAATTGTGAGGTCAATTTGACTCAAGTGTGAGATTCTGTTTATCACTTAAGTCATATACTAAATGACCTATATAGCTGTTGATAGAACATCTCAACTAAAAATTTCTGTCTGTAGAATATTCTCAAATCAAACATTTTATTTCTGGTCAGACAAACCTTAACTTTGACATTTGACTTTTGTGTTTTTCATTACAAAGAAAGCCATGAGAGGTCATATCACTGGGGAAATCTTTATAAAATATGATCACAATTATGTATATAACCAGCTGGGATAGGCTAGCATATATCTCAAAACTAACTATAAATATACAGAGTTGTGGCCCCTTTTACCAGGGACGATTTCATATACTCGTATTATCTATATATACAGCCAGCAACCAAGTATCGGTACATTAATGATACCTATGAAAATTGAGGTGACCCACTATAGTCAGCATTAAAACTCTTGGTATAATACCTTTTGTTTATTTGCTGAGTTTATCGCCTTGTGAACAGCCAGGGTCATATTGAGGCAGCTGGTCTCCTTGTAGTAGTTAGTGACTACCTCATTGAACAACATTTGGGAGGTACGTCACATGCCATCAAGAATGATTAGGGTAAAGTGTCCTACCCAAGGTCACAACCATGACAGCATAGACCAGCCCATTTCTCAGCTTCTCAAAAAATGCAAACCAACACTGTTAGGAAGTGTCAAACTACACACCTCACATTTTCACCTGAGGTTTTATGGCGTGCGCTCTAACAAACTAAGCAAAATGCATGGGCTAATGAATGTTTCCTTTTTATAATTGTAGATACCTGTATTGGGCTGACCAGTGGAATGGCCGAATTGAACGTGCGAGACTTAATGGGAAAGGACGAGAGGTGGTGGTCAACCAGGGTGTATACTGGTCAAATCAACTGGCACTCAGCATGGTGTTCAGGTATGTATAAACATATGGAGCAAACTTTTATTTGTTAGCTCACCTGCCTGAAGGGTTAGTGAGCTAATATGTCATGGTGGAGCATTTGGCATCCATCTGGCATCTGCATTTTTATCCATGGCCCAGAGACCTGATACTGGGCTTGCGCCATGCTGGTATGATGGGCTACCAAGTTTGTTGCAATAGGTGACCTTAACCTGCTTTCAAGGTCACATGGGGTCAAATGTCTTAAAACACTTTCAAGTAACCATTGTGACCAAGAGACCTGATATTGGGCATATAGCATGCTTGATATTGATCTTGACCTTGACCTACTTACAAGGTCACAGGGGTCAAATGTCTTAAAACACTTTCAAGTAACCATTGTGACCAAGAGACCTGATATTGGGCGTATAGCATGCTTGATCTTGACCTTGACCTAATTACAAGGTCACAGGGGTCAAATGTGTTAAAACACTTTCATGTAACCATTATGACCGGTTATTGGGCATATAGCATACTGGATCTTGACCTTGACCTACATTCAAGGTCCAAGGGGTTAAATGTTTTACAATGTTTAAACTAATCACTAACCTAGAGGGTCAGGGTGATATTTGGCTAGTACTATCCTCGAGTAAAGCAGAACCAGATTGGTACCACATTTGCTCTAAATTTAACAACCTTGACATACTTTCAAGGTCAAAGGTGTCAAATGTGTTAAATATATTTTTCTGAAAAAGCATCTCATTGGCAATATCATAATTAAGGATTTCTCTCTGAGGGAAACTGTAATCATTGAGGACAATATTAATCTAAATCTATGTATATATATATATATATATTTTAAAGAACGATATTAATTATTGAAATTTCTCCCTACAGAAAGCTGTACTGGGTGGAGGCCACCACCTCAAGTGGCATCATGTCATGTAATCTTGATGGCACTGGCATCAAAAAAGAGCGGGATCTCTTCAACATCACCTCAGGAAATCCTAGCTTTGGACTAGTCGTTATTGGAAACAAGGCCATCGTTAGCACCTGGCATAACAACGCCATTTTCTCAACTCTGGTTGGAACCCCTGTGTCTCGCTGGAATACAGAAGTTTCCCACCTAGGCACTGGAAAACTGTATAGCCTAGCATCTCTTGACCGCTCAACACAACCTGCATGTAAGATGATATTAATTGTTTTTTGTAGGAAGGATATAGGAAGAAATAATCTGTCCACGCTCTCTTTAAAGGCTCAACATAGCGACCTCTCGTTCTCAGGACAAACATCTTACCACTAGGCTAAAGGGAAATTTCAGCTAGTCTGGACTAGTATGGTGACCTGTAGTCACATTACGTAGCTCATACGAGAAATTTCCCTTTTGCATATAGAGGATGTGAGCTGACAGAGTAAGAGATCGCTGGAGCCCCAGAATGTGCTGGATAATTTCCATTATTACTCCTACCATAGATTTGGTGCTGTGACCAGGATTGTAAGATATTATCCTTGGGGCTAAAGAACCTAGGTTGTGTATGTGTTTAAGGTGAAAACTTTGAGAAGGAGCAAGTATATATATATTAAGTACACCTTTCTATATAAGGCCATGCAGTGGCAATGTTCCTGAAGCTAGTTGTAGGCTGCCTACACTTAGAACGACAGATATATTAATCCTGTCACTTGTTAAATCCCTTGGTATGTGCAGGATGGTTTTCATTGCTCCTTCTCCTAAAATATATAGGAACAGTTTTCTAATTATTTCAATGTCTCAGAAATTGCACTTAGAGGTGTGTTAGCTCAGAGTTAGTCAGGTAGAGCTTCAGACTAATTAACTTACAGTGAAGATCTGATGTGTGTGGATTCTGATTGGCTATTAATATAGTACAAGTCATGTTTCTCCAACATTGTCTAGGTGATTGTGGCTGTGTCCTTGGACAAAACAGTTTATCTTAATTGCTGTGGATAGCATGTGATGGTCTCCTGTATGTTGAATTGTTCAGTGAGGTAATAACCATCAGCCAGGCTTATTTTGTCAATATATCCTGGTTCCTTATATGGGAAACGATAAAACAAAAGAATTTAGATTAATTAAGAGTTAACCCACATGAGGAATCCTGGCTTATTACCAAGACTAACACTCTGTCAAATAACCTTAAACGAAATTCTCTGAAGCCAGAGGCAGTACAAAGTGGCTGGTGTTTTACCAGGGTGACATTTATTTCAGTTTAATCGTAAATGCTGACATTTATTTCAGTTTAATCGTAAATGCACAATGATTTTGTATTGAGATCAATTAGAAATCTGTCCATTCTTCCATCATATATCTAGAAATCTTGTCATCGTTGTTATGAGAAAGCAATGTATCGTTTGCAGCACTCGGACAACAAATCAAGGTTATGGTGTTTTGTTCTCTCTTTCCTGATTGGTTATCAGGCTTAGTGTTAAAGGCAGGTTCTCAGGACATCTGTACCTGGTGTGATGTACAAGTGGGCGTACCTTAATCTCCTGCAAGAAAAAAATTCAATTTCAAGGTGTGAATAAAATTCATGTTAACCAGTTTTCAAATCATACTTCAGATATAATACAAATTAGACAGGTCAAAGGTCACGTAGGCTCTGATTGGATTTGTTTTTTGTTGTTGATTTTTTTGGTAGGATGCCAAATTGCTTTTGAAAATTCATTTGGCTGGATTTGATTTCCCAATAGAGAAAGGATATTTGTATTATTCCTTTCATCAGGTTTCTTGTGTACATCAAGATTGGATTGACCTTTCCCTGTCCTTAAATATCAATGTCAAATTTCAGAAAAAAACTTTTATTATATATATAGATATCCCTAGCATATTGAACAGTAGCAATAGAAAATTTCAAGATTGTTGTAACACCTTAGCACCTAAAATCAAGTGTCAGGATGAATAAGAAAGGGACAGTAATATTGCTCTATATCAAAGATGCCTTATATTTTAGTGGAAGAGATTTATTTCAACATTTTCAGACAGAAGGGTTAGTTGTTAGGGGAGATAATCCTAATGTTTTCAGACAGAAGGGTTGGTTGTAAGGGGAGATAATCCTAATGTTTTCAGACAGAAGGGTTAGTTGTAAGGGGAGACAATCCTAATGTTTTCAGACAGAAGGGTTGGTTGTAAGGGGAGATAATCCTAATGTTTTCAGACAGAAGGGTTAGTTGTAAGGGGAGACAATCCTAATGTTTTCAGACAGAAGGGTTAGTTTTAAGGGGAGACAATCCTAATGTTTTCAGACAGAAGGGTTAGTTGTAAGGGGAGACAATCCTAATGTTTTCAGACAGAAGGGTTGGTTGTAAGGGGAGATAATCCTAATGTTTTCAGACAGAAGGGTTAGTTGTAAGGGGAGACAATCCTAATGTTTTCAGACAGAAGGGTTGGTTGTAAGGGGAGACAATCCTAATGTTTTCAGACAGAAAAGTCATTAGTAAAGGGGAGCCAATCCTAATGTTTTTGGACAGAAGGGTTAGTTGTAAGGGGAGACAATCCTAATATTTTCAGACAGAAGGGTTAGTTGTAAGGGAAGACAATCCTAATGTTTTCAGAAAGAAGGGTTGGTTGTAAGGGAAGACAATCCTAATGTTTTCAGACAGAAACGTTAGTTGTAAGGGGAGACAATCCTAATATTTTCAGACAGACAGGTTTGTTGTAAGGGGAGACAATCCTAATATTTTCAGACAGAAACGTTAGTTGTAAGGGGAGACAATCCTACTATTTTCAGACAGACAGGTTAGTTGTTAGGGGAAAGTATTTTTGAGAGTTTGACACCTAGATTATCTGTGAAATTACAAGAGAATCAAACAAATGATGTATATATTGAATCTGTAAAGAGATGGAGGCTGTCACTGTGTCATTTTATATGCAATGCTATATTTTGTTTTTTTCTAGATAATCATCCCTGTGGTCACAGAGACCGGGGTGGGTGTTCCCACCTTTGCCTACCCTCAGGGTGGGGCACTGCATACGACTGTAGCTGTCCATCCTTTTCTGGGCTTGCACTTGACTCTGACAAAGCTACATGCTCCGGTAAGTTTTTATGCCCTGCCATAGAATGAGGTGTCATAATGTTGCACATGTCCATCCCTATCTCTCACATCCCAGCGCATCCTGTCCCATCCTGTCCCATCCCGGCGCATCCTGTCCCATCCCGGCGCATCCTGTCCCATCCTGTCCCATCCCGGTGCATCCTGTCCCATCCTGTCCCATTCCGGTGCATCCTGTCCCATCCCGGCGCTTCCTGTCCCATCCTGTCCCATCCCGGCACATCCTGTCCCATCCTGTCCCATCCCGGCACATCATGTCCCATCCTGTCCCATCCCGGCGCATCCTGTCCCATTCTGTCCCATCCCGGCGCATCCTGTCCCATCCTGTCCCATCCCGGCGCATCCCGTCCCATCCTGTCCCATCCTGTCCCAACCCTTTTCAATGTGAACTCTTAGGAGCTTCATTCTTTGACAGAGTTTAGTCAAACTTTATAAAGTATGAGTACACTTCAGGCATTGTTGAGTTTCATTTTTCCAAGGTCAAGGTCACACATGCTATACATTGTATATAGAAAACCATCAACTGATTCAATTGAAACACTAAGCAACTTCATTCTATCAAGAATTTTAGTCAAACTTTATATAAAGGTCACAAGACCGCGGGGGCATTTATGTCTTACAAACATTTCAAACTGCCAATTGCTGGCATACATATATTTTGAATATAAGCTGATTGTGGCAATAACTAGCTATGTAACAAAGTGTTGTTTTTTTTATAAATTATTAAGGTTTTATTAGTACAGTAAAACTTACAGGCTGCATTTAAATTTTGTTTCACAAAAAAATTGAAATCCCCCTTTACCTGATTTATTTTAAATTCCTTTTACAATTAAACAAAACAAGTTTAATGTATGAAAATGAAACAAATGTTCTCAGTATTACTTTTGTTTTAATTACAGAACCGGATGAATTGTTACTTTATACATTCCAAGCCTTGGGGGATGTTGGATTTACAAATCCAGTCGCTTCAGACATTCCACAGACCAATATCATGGGCCAAAGCCACAGCCCAAACTCAGTGACGTATGATCCTCTTCAGCAGGTCAGTATACATGTTACTGGGAGTTTGACCATTCTAAGTACCCTCATACTAGCTTCTATCACAACCTAATAGCTGTCACCACAACCTAATATACTGTCACCACAAGTCACCACAACCTAATATACTGTCACCACAACCTAATATACTGTGATCACCACAAGTCACCACAACCTGATATACTGTCACCACAAGTCACCACACACAACCTGATATACTGTCACCACAAGTCACCACACACAACCTGATATACTGTCACCACAAGTCACAACAACCTAATATACTGTCACCACAACCTAATATACTGTCACCACGACCTAATATACTGTCACCACAAGTCACCACAACCTAATATACTGTCACCACAAGTCACCACAACCTAATATACTGTCACCACAACCTAATATACTACCACAAGTCACCACAACCTGATATACTGTCACCACAAGTCACCACAACCTAATATACTGTCACCACAACCTAATATACTGTCACCACGACCTAATATACTGTCACCACGACCTAATATACTGTCACCACAAGTCACCACAACCTAATATACTGTCACCACAACCTAATATACTGTCACCACAACCTAATATACTGTCACCACAATTCACCACAACCTAATATACTGTCACCACAAGTCACCACACACAACCTGATATACTGTCACCACAAGTCACCACACACAACCTGATATACTGTCACCACAAGTCACAACAACCTAATATACTGTCACCACAACCTAATATACTGTCACCACGACCTAATATACTGTCACCACGACCTAATATACTGTCACCACAAGTCACCACAACCTAATATACTGTCACCACAAGTCACCACAACCTAATATACTGTCACCACAACCTAATATACTACCACAAGTCACCACAACCTGATATACTGTCACCACAAGTCACCACAACCTAATATACTGTCACCACAACCTAATATACTGTCACCACGACCTAATATACTGTCACCACGACCTAATATACTGTCACCACAAGTCACCACAACCTAATATACTGTCACCACAACCTAATATACTGTCACCACAAGTCACCACAACCTAATATACTGTCACCACAAGTCACCACAACATAATGTACTGTCACCACAACCTAATATACTACCACAAGTCACCACAACCTAATATACTGTCACCACAAGTCACCACAACCTAATATACTGTCACCACAACCTAATATACTACCACAAGTCACCACAACCTGATATACTGTCACCACAAGTCACCACAACCTAATATACTGTCACCACAAATCACCACAACATAATGTACTGTCACCACAACCTAATATACTACCACAAGTCCCCACAAACTAATATACTGTCACCAGAAGTCACCACAACCTAATATTCTGTCACCACAAGTCACCACAACCTAATATTCTGTCACCACAAGTCACCACAACCTGATATACTGTCACCACAAGTCACCACAACCTGATATACTGTCACCACAAGTCACAATAACTTAATATATACTGTCCAACAAGTCACCACACACAACCTGATATACTGTCACCACAAGTCACCACAACCTGATATACTGTCACCACAAGTCACAATAACTTAATATATACTGTCACAAGTCACCACACACAACCTGATATACTGTCACCACAAATCACCACAACCTAATATACTGTCACCACAAATCACCACACACAACCTGATATACTGTCACCACAAGTCACCACAACCTGATATACTGTCACCACAAGTCACCACAACCTGATATACTGTCACCACAAGTCACCACACACAACCTGATATACTGTCACCACAAGTCACCACAACCTGATATACTGTCACCACAAGTCACCACAACCTAATATACTGTCACCACAACCTAATATACTGTCACCACAAGTCACCACAACCTAATATACTGTCACCACAAGTCACCACAACATAATGTACTGTCACCACAACCTAATATACTACCACAAGTCACCACAACCTAATATACTGTCACCACAAGTCACCACAACCTAATATACTGTCACCACAACCTAATATACTACCACAAGTCACCACAACCTGATATACTGTCACCACAAGTCACCACAACCTAATATACTGTCACCACAAGTCACCACAACATAATGTACTGTCACCACAACCTAATATACTACCACAAGTCCCCACAAACTAATATACTGTCACCAGAAGTCACCACAACCTAATATTCTGTCACCACAAGTCACCACAACCTAATATTCTGTCACCACAAGTCACCACAACCTGATATACTGTCACCACAAGTCACCACAACCTGATATACTGTCACCACAAGTCACAATAACTTAATATATACTGTCCAACAAGTCACCACACACAACCTGATATACTGTCACCACAAGTCACCACAACCTGATATACTGTCACCACAAGTCACAATAACTTAATATATACTGTCACAAGTCACCACACACAACCTGATATACTGTCACCACAAATCACCACAACCTAATATACTGTCACCACAAATCACCACACACAACCTGATATACTGTCACCACAAGTCACCACAACCTGATATACTGTCACCACAAGTCACCACAACCTGATATACTGTCACCACAAGTCACCACACACAACCTGATATACTGTCACCACAAATCACCACAACCTGATATACTGTCACCACAAGTCACCACAACCTGATATACTGTCACCACAAGTCACCACAACCTGATATACTGTCACCACAAGTCACCACACACAACCTGATATACTGTCACCACAAGTCACCACAACCTTATATACTGTCACCACAAGTCACAATAACTTAATATATACTGTCCAACAAGTCACCACACACAACATAATATCCTGTCACCACAAGTCACCACAACATAATATACTGTCACCACAAGTCATCACAACAACCTAATATACTGTCACCACAAGTCACCACAACATAATATACTGTCACCACAAGTCACCACAACCTAATATACTGTCACCACAAGTCACCACAACATAATATACTGTCACCACAAGTCACCACAACCTTATATACTGTCACCACAAGTCACCACAACCTGATATACTGTCACCACAAGTCACCACAACAACCTAATATACTGTCACCACAAGTCACCACAACATAATATACTGTCACCACAAGTCACCACAACCTAATAACCTGTCACCACAAGTCACCACAACCTGATATACTGTCACCACAAGTCACCACACACAACCTAGTATAACTGGTCACCACAAATCACCACAACCTAATATACTGTCACCACAAGTCACCACAACCTAATATACTGTCACCACAAGTCACCACAACCTGATATACTGTCACCACAAGCCACCACAACCTGATATACTGTCACCACAAATCACAATAACTTAATATATATTGTCACAACAAGTCACCACACACAACCTGATATACTGTCACCACAAATCACCACAACCTAATATACTGTCACCCACAACCTAATATACTGTCACCACAGGTCACCACAACCTGATATACTGTCACCACAAGTCACCACACCTGATATACTGGTCACCACAAGTCACCACCACACAAACCTGGATATACTGTCCAACACAATCACCACACCTAATATACTGTCACCACAACATAATATACTGTCACTACAAGTCACCACAACCTAATATCCTGTCACCACAAGTCACCACAACATAATGTACTGTCACCACAAGTCACCACAACATAATATACTGTCACCACAAGTCACCACAACATAATATACTGTCACCACAAGTCACCACAACATAATATACTGTCACCACAAGTCACCACAACATAATATACTGTCACCACAAGTCACCACAACCTAATATACTATCACCACAAGTCACCACAACCTAATATACTGTCACCACAAGTCACCACAACCTAATATACTGTCACCACAAGTCACCACACACAACCTGATATACTGTCACCACAAATCACCACAACCTAATATACTGTCACCACAAGTCACCACAACCTAATATACTGTCACCACAAGTCACCACAACCTAATATACTGTCACCACAAGTCACCACAACCTAATATACTGTCACCACAAGTCACCACACACAACCTGATATACTGTCACCACAAGTCACCACAACACAATGTACTTTCCAATACACCACATCTGAGTTTTAATAATTAAAATGACTGATGTATAGAATTTAAACACTGTACCAGATAGATTAAGGGTATATAGTACTTTAGGTATTCTAAATGTGTTTATGTAGGCATGGCAACTGTAGAAATTGCCCTTTTCAGCTAATCTAGACTTACATGATGCTGGTAGTTTCCGTGGTAACCCTCATCCTTTATGTAAAATTGTGTCCCATGTCAATAATGCTACTATGATAGTGGAACAAACGATATCAATAAAATTGTTTGAACATTCGAAGGAGTGTTTTCATGCTGACATGAAATCTGCATCATGAGGAATATCACTTTCTATAACATAAAGATATATATATATATCACTTTTCAATAATTGCTTCAAATCCAGCTTAGAAAATGGACTTTATTGCCTTTTGGCAATTAAACAGTATAGTTATGTAAGTGAATATATGGGAACTTGAACTTGTAACCTCTATAGTGATAATCTAGAGCTGTCAGAGCAATTTTAGGGACAACACTCTTAGGCTATTGTGGCAGATTTTAATTGTAAATAGTGTACATTCGCGCGAGGGGAATTTCCCTTTAGCTTAGTCGGTAGAGCGGCGGACCAGTAAGCTGAAGGTCGCTGGTTCGATCCCCATTGGAGGAACACTACTCTCTTTCATGTTACACTATGAAAAGTACATCTACGTTACTTCAAATATAAAAGAGCAAAAAGAAAACACTCCTTGTAAGAACGCCTTAACTTACTCAGGAAAATCTTGAACCATAGGGAAGCACAGTTTTAAAGAAACATTTTATTTAGGACCTTTATTTAAATTAAGTAATAATTTTCTTTGAAATACATTATCTTTAAGTCACGATATCTCAAAGGTAAGGCATATTGAAGTTAATGCGTTTTTCCCGCAGATGGTGTACTGGAGTAATCGGGAAGGACCCAGCGCCATCTACAGGTCTAACTTACAAGGAAAGAACAAGGAAGAGTTCCTCAAGGAGAAGGACGGTCTAGGTTATGTTGATGGTAAGATGCATCTTCCTACCCAAAGAGTTCCAAGCACTAACTGACTGTCCTCTGGGACAAAATGAATGTCGTTTTAGATTTGAATTTATGTCGCAGCTTTGAATCAGGAAAGGTTAATTGCACCCTGTCTTCTGAAGCTGAGCAAGAACTGTTAAGTGCTTGCCACAGCACTATGTACTAATTAAATAGAGCTTTGCCTTATCCAATAAACTTTACCTAACTCGGTATACATGCAATTGCTCGCCCTGACCTCTGACCTCTGTTGTTCAAAGCCTATTCATCTGCAACCAAGATGGTGATGCCCTAAGGGTATACAGATACATTTATAATTATAGGCTTTGAAAGTTTAAACTTATCCTGAAAACAGATCAAACAGATTAACCAGATCTGCATCAAATGTATAGCCTTGAAATGATATATAGTATTTACTTTACAATAAGCTCCCATGCATAACATGTAAATTGTGCGTGTATATGCTAAATAATAGTATCAAAATTGAACAATTCAATTTCGCAGTGTTCACCTCGGCTGAAATTCCTTATAACAAGCTTTTCCATCATCAAGGTCTAATTTTAAAACATTTAATTGATCAGGAGATGTACATCTCAGACAAAAGAGTATAAATACTTTTCTGCTGAAATGGTTGAAATCTGTTGATGTTAAATCCTGGAACATATTTTCGAGACAACATATTTTCGAGACAACTCACAGTTGTTGACATGGATCTTCTAAAAAGCGTATGTTACCTTCAATCTGATTGGTTGGAATTCCCATAGGAGAATGTGATGGGGCCAATCAAAGAGCCTCTAATTGAAACGAGGATTTTTCACTGAGTTGACCCCTGGATCATAACAAAGTGTATAGTCTAGTGCAATCAACTGCGGTTTATATCCAATGAAGGGTAGAATCATGAAAATTTGAACCATTGAAAGAAATGACCTTAAGAATAGAAAAGTCCATAGTAGATCAGATATTAAAACGTCAGATTGGACCCTGATTTGTGATTAGACATCCAGACCAGACTAGGGCCTTGTGATTAATAATCATCAATTGTAGATGGTACATTTGTCATACTTGACCTAGACGTGATACATATAAATCGTCAATTGTAGAAAACAGAGGTGTCGAAACAAGGCCTGGTATATCATGTTGATCAGGATTAGATGTCCGTGTACACCTTTACTTTCCTCGTACATTTACGTAAGGGGACCATCGATTGGATTAAAACTATAGGTAATAAGAATTGATATGTCCCTTGGTAGGGTGGCTACTAAAGCAATTTAATATGTCTGCACTCTAGAATTCCACATGTTGAGGAGCGCAATGCTATAATTGAACTTTAATGACTATAGATATTTCACACTCTTTGCTCTGAAAGAAAAAAAAAAGACTAGAAATCAGAATGAATTAACACTTTGAAACAAAGTGCTACCAATCTAACAGTCAGCATTCTTCTACTAGCTCTATCTTCTGTGAGAAATCGTTGTTTGGTTTCAGCTCACAGTCCAATGAGTGAGTTGATGCTATTGAGGTGTCACATATTCTGCTTGTGTCCATTTGTCTCTCTGTGTGCCATCGTTTTTTTTGCTGTGAAAGGACATCTGAATAACCGAAAAACCTCAAGGTCATAGAATTGTGCCATTTAGCCTTCTATGCAATGGCTATCAAGCTGACTTAAAAAATTTCCAAAATTCAAGCCAATTTCAAGGTTATGTTACTCAAGGATTTGAAAGTGTTTAGATATTTATATAAATCTATTACATAGTGTTTGTAATATCATTTATATAGCTAGGTTTTTCTGAACTGTGGAATGTATGATAAAATTTGAAATCCAAAGAGTATATATCTTTTCCATAGATAGGTTTTTAGGTCATCTGACCCAAAGGATGTTAAGGAAAGAGAGTCAACAAAGTGTTGTTATTTTTCGGCCTCATAAAAACTTTGACATGGCTGCCACTGCAGCCATTTTGTAACATGATTGCGCAATCATGGTTTTCCTGAACAACACCTATTTCAAGCTTCTTCTCAAATTCCACTTGTGGGATTCAGCTCTTACATGTACTTACCAGAAATGATCCCGAGATGGTCCTGACCAAGTGTTATTTATTGGGTCAGTCTGAAATCCAAAATGGCCACCATGGCAGCCATCTTGAAAAACACATTTTAAACTCCTTCTCCAGTTCCACTGGTGCCATTGAGCTGGAAATTGGTGAGGATGTTAAGGAAGGAGATCGCCAACAAAGTGTTGTTATTTTTCGGCCTCGTAAAAGCTTTGACATGGCAGCCATGGTGGCCATTTTGTAACATGATTGCACTATCTTGGTTTTCCTGAAAAACACCTATTTTAAACTTCTTCTCAAATTCCACCGATGGGATTCAGCTCTAACTTACCAGAAATGATCCTGAGAAGGTCCTCACCAAGTGTTGTTATTTTTTGGATTGATCCAAATTCCAAGATTGCCACCATGGCCAACAGTGCCACTATACTCGCTACAGAGAATGCGTTACTTCAATAGTATAAGGGTGTTTAATTTAGAGTCAGGTGACTGTTAAGGGCCTTGGGCTGCTTGTTCTGAATTGTGGGTTGTATGTTGAAGTTCAGAATCTATAGAGTAATATCATTTCCATAACTAGGTTTTTCTGAATTGTGGGTTGTATGATGAAGTTTGGAATCCCAAAATATTATATAGACTTTTTATAGTCCTTTGAAGGTCCCATTGTTAGGACAAGTTAAAATCTTCCAACAAAGAGTATACCCTGGCTAGCACTCTCAGTAAAAGGGACTGCATGATTTATATAGCAAACAACGGTGTCCGCTATTACCTCTGTGTGTGTGCATCAAACTGGCAACATTAAAGCTTGTGTACAAAATATCTTGTGGACCCCTCAAAAGTAATAATTAAGCACAATTTGTTCCTTATTAACAATCTGTAGTATTAATTTGTAACATCAAGATTTGGCTGGATTTTAGTGATCCTATCAACAAAGTTTTAATTTGAAAAATTATAGCAAGTAATTATATATGCATGTGAATTTAAGGATCCTAAATTGAGTGTTCATTTCATGAGATTTTAGGAAACAAAGATTTTTATTTTTTGCAAAACTTGGTGTCCCCATGATTTCATAAAATCCCATAAAAACTAATGAAAACAGATGCGTTTTATCACCTAACACAGAAAACTTAATTACCGGTATTTTGACAATTTTTTTTTAATTGCATGGGATGATTTGACCTTGTAGGTCTGGCTTTGGATTGGATTGGTCAGTTTCTGTACTTCACCAACAGCGGTCAGTCTCAGACATTTGCAGGCAGTATTTTCCCATGGCACCGTGTTGAAATGGTCAGCTTGGATGGACGGGTCAGACGAACAGTTGTCACCGATGTTCAACAACCAAGGAAGATTGCAATTGACCATCACAAAGGGTAAATATATCAAGATGTTTGACGATCACAAAGAATAAGTTTTAAATTTCTCTTAAAGTTTGACTGAAATTAACCATTTCCAGTGCTGAGTGATTTGATTCACTGATTTAAAGGCATACAGAAGAGGTTTTTTTTCTATGATCTCAAATTGCCGGAGTTTTATGAAATGTTTGAACTGAAAATAATGTATTTTCCAAAACAATTGTTATCAAACAGAACATTGTTAACTGTGAACATTTCTTTTCCGTGGATTTAATTTTGAGATTTTCTTTCAGTACACAAAATTTAAGAAACTCTCAAAAATAAAAATCTAAAATTACTTAGCTAGGTCAACAGAAATTCTGCATAATAGGTCTTCAAATGTGAGGTTTTATTTTGGAAACCAAGTATTCAGAGGGCTAGTATGTCTGTATGCCTCCCCAGCTATATAGAAATTGATGGCTACATGAGAACAGCAGCCATAATAAAAAAATGTTGCATTTGAACAATGAATTATTTGTATGAACAAAATATTTTTTTATAGCCTACATGTTTGTAGTGCATAATATGTACCTCCTGCATAAAAAGTACCCGCTCTCACAATAATATTTAGTTTAATTGGCCACAATAATGTTTCATTGATATACAGATATAAATATTATTTTGTTCCAAAACAATGATTCATTATATAAATGATGATGTCCTTTTATTCCCAGCCTTCGTAATTCAGAGATCTAACTCTTTACCAAATTATCTTTTGTGCTATTGTTGCCACCTGCATGTGTTTTAAATATATTTTTTTAAAGTGATCTTTTCCTAGCCAGGGATTCTCACAAATACTTAAATCAACATAAAAATTGCAATTGAAATTCTGGAGATTAATTGACCTTAACTGGAAAGAAATTTACAGCATCTGGCCCCAATAAATATCAGCTTACACAACATTGCCTGTCGTTCCCCACCAGTTGTCATGGTTACATAACCCTACTCTATTTCTGGGGACAATTACGGGAGCTCCAACGATTTAGTCATATTCATACACATTTTTCAATATTTAATTGTCCTCACAAATATTTAATCCATCGGCAGATTTGTCACAAATAAATACAATTAGTTGTCTGTTCTGTTAACAACCGTAATTACAGATTGGAGCAGTTGAGTTTGACTCATCCGGGGAAAAGCAATTTTTTACCATTCATGCTCAAAAAAGCTTTAAAAATCCTACAAAATCAAACAAAGAGAAATGAAAATTTGATTATAAAAATTATAACACAAGGTCACTAATCTGTCTATAAAAGGCCCAAAGGGATGAAAAACGAGCAAATCCTTAAGTTAATTGTTTCATATATATATATATTTACGGTTAATTAATGTAAACTGTTAATCAATGCTACATATTGAAGTGTGTTATGGACAAATAAAATTGTTGAAAATATTACATATTTCATGTCAGCCACAGTAGAGAATAGTCTATATAAGAGTTCTTTTACAGTGAATTTTATACACTTATCGGATCGGAGGGAAAACAGCAGTCATTTTAATGTTGGAGGAAGCTGGATGAGAAAATTAACCTACATGACTTAATCACATGACATCTTTTCCTGTCCAATCAGAGATTTGACTGTTCTATTCCCTGATAGGTTTATATAAATCTGTCATAATAGACATTCATATATATCCTGAGAGATATAGAGGGGGCAATTTACACCTTGATACAGCATATTCATACAGAGAGTCAATCTATTACACTTGACAATGACAGTTTGTATTCACTGAAATGCTATAAACACTGCATGGTGGGCTTATTACCAGACATGGTGTTACTATCATACATGGGCTTATTACCAGGCATGGTGTTACTAGCATACATGGGCTTATTACCAGACATTGGTTTATTACCAGACATGGTGTTACTATCATACATGGGCTTATTACCAGACATGGTGTTACTATCATACATGGGCTTATTACCAGACATGGTGTTACTATCATACATGGGCTTATTACCAGACATGGTGTTACTAGCATACATGGGCTTATTACCAGACATTGGTTTATTACCAGACATGGTGTTACTATCATACATGGGCTTATTACCAGACATGGTGTTACTATCATACATGGGCTTATTACCAGACATGGTGTTACTATCATACATGGGCTTATTACCAGACATGGTGTTACTATCATACATGGGCTTATTACCACACATGGGTTTGTTACCAGACATAAGCTTATTACCAGATATGGTGTTACTATCATACATGGGCTTATTACCAGACATGGGTTTATTACCAGACATGGGCTTATTACCAGGCATGGCGTTACTATCATACATGGGCTTATTACCAGACATGGTGTTACTATCATACATAGGCTTATTACCAGACATGGTGTTGTTATCATACATAGGCTTATTACCAGACATGGTGTTACTATCATACATGGGCTTATTACCAGACATGGTGTTACTATCAGACATGGGCTTATTACCAGACATGGTGTTACTATCATACATGGGCTTATTACCAGACATGGTGTTACTATCATACATGAGCTTATTACCAGGCATGGTGTTACTTTTAATCATACATGGGCTTATTACCAGACATGGTGTTACTATCATACATGGGCTTATTACCAGATATGGTGTTACTATCATACATGGGCTTATTACCAGACATGGTGTTACTATCGTACATAGGCTTATTACCAGACATGGTGTTTAAAATAATTATCATACATGGGCTTATTACCAGACACGGTGCTACTATCATACATGGGCTTATTACCAGATATTGTGTTACTATCATACATGGGCTTATTACCAGACATGGTGTTACTATCATACATGGGCTTATTACCAGACATGGTGTTACTTTCATACATGGGTTTATAACCAGACAATGTGTTACTATCATATATAGGCTTATTACCAGACATGGTGTTACTATCATACATGGTCTTATTACATGTACCAGATATGGGCTTATTACCAGACATGGTGTTTAAAATAATTATCATACATGGGCTTATTACCAGATATGGGGTTATTACCAGACATGGGCTTATTATCATACATGGGCTTATTATCAGATATATATATGGGCTTATTATAAGACAGATATACTGAAGCAGTAGATTAGATAGACTGATGAAATAAAAACTGCATTGAGTTTGTACAATTTTTAGCTCTCCTCTTGAAGAGAGAGGGAGCTTATGTCGTCTCCCTGGTGTAGGTGTCATCATCAGCATTGGTTTCTAAATGTTAAGTTTTTGTTGCAATTAGTCACTGTTGACGTGTTAACATAAAGCATCCATGATGATTGTACTATGCATGGTAACTGATTCTTGGTTTGAGGGTTACTGTGGGAGTTTCATAACAATGATGATTTCAATACTTACTTCAATGCAATGCCAAATTTAGACTATGTATTTTAAAATACCTTAAGATATTGCAACTTTTTTTTGTTAAAATATCGGTATACATGTGTTGCAATATAGATTCCAGTATGTGAACTCTGCTGCACCCGCTAATGCTAGTCGAGTATATTAATATTAATAAAAACGATGACGATACTCATGTTGAATACTGCAATTGTTACATCTGTGGATTAAGTCAGGGTGGTGTTCTAACACCAATTTAAACTGTGACATTAACAGCTGGGAAAGCCAAGAGGACCCACTGGTATCGGTTATGTTGTCGTTGTCCAGGGAATCCGCACACATGTCATAAATATGTGCGAGCTCAGAAACACACTTTTTTACCCTGGGTTTCAATAGGTAGCCGTGATGCTGTGGTTATTTTTGCAACAAAGAGCTGTTTTCTAATATATAACAGTAATTCTGATTGGCTCTCCTTGAACTACGTTAAATTTCAATGGTTACTGTGTTATCTGTTCATTATAGGGCCTACTAACTGAGCATCACTAGTCAGGTGTGAAACTTCTGTCCTGAACCCCGAGCTGAACAGATTTTCTAACAGACTTTCTCAGAGAATAAAAATAAAAAATTCTCCGTTTTAATTTTAAAGTGTAGAGTACGTCACCTTCTTTTCAACATTTTAAAGATAGTGACTTCAGATATTGATATATAGAGACACAAAGTTGACAAGGCATGCCCGAATGGTTCCCTTGTCGAGTTCCCAAGTCCATGATTATGACACATTGTGTTTAGGGTGAGGTCGTGCTTGGCCGCGACTCCCGCGACTCCCGCATCTGTCGCGGTGTATTGTTCCTCCAATTGTGGGTATCCCATGGGGCCTTTAATCGTCTCCAGTCCCCCTACACAACACATTGAATTAATTCCATTTCCGCAGCTATAAATACCCTGCCGTCCAAATTCAATTTAAAAACAAATTTCTTTGTAAATCTGTTGTAGACATGAGAAAGAATCGTTTTAAATGTTTTACAAAATTACTTAAGTAATCAAAACCACCTAAGTCCTTATGTACCTCAATAATGTTTTTGCATATAGAATTTTAAACATACTCTACATATCATGGATTTTTTTAGCTATTACATTGATTTCTAAAATTCATATAAAGGTTTCTGGGATACATTTCAAAAATAGTTTATAAATTATGTGCAGATTAAAGATTTTTTTTATGATTTCAATGAAATATACATAACCACGGAAAGTAATTTGTGAACTATATACATGTACTTTGAGACGGCAATATTACTGTGTTAAGACAGTTAAATTTACTTTTTATAATATTCTAAATGACCAGTGCACTTTCAGAATTCTTTGACTACTGTCAAATTTCCATTGACATCTTGACATCATTTGTCTCCATGCAGTGTCATGATGTCATGTCAGCTGTCTTGATTCTGATGTCAAGTCATCATCGACTTATTCTAAAATCATAATTAACACTATTAAATGCAAACTTTAGTATTGCATTTTACAATGACTGATTGGGATTATAATATATATATAAACAAAGGAAAGGAATTAATATAAGCTCTAAACTTGTTTTTCATCCCATAAAAATATCTGTACATGTTTTGAGTATGAAATAAAAATATTGTTGAAAATAAACAAAATAAGATATATCTAATGAACCCTTAATTAGCACATGGTTTTAATTCAACGAGTTCAGTGTTGCATTTATAATAAGTCAGTTCCTGAGACCTCTGTATTTTTTATACTCTGGTGAGAGTTTACTCTAAATCTGAATACCGTACTTCATAAATGTGTAGTTTGCACTCAAATGTACTGCAAATTTAAAAGGTACATTTTTAAATTTCATTTTTAGATGATTTTTTTATTTCAATGCAATATTGGAACTGCATGATATCTTGATCATCTGAACTTTAATAATCACAAATTATGAATATTCAAAGTAAGTTAAACAATATACTACATACAGTATGATATGACCAATATTTTTGATGATCCAGATTATCTCAGTTTCACTTTAAATTTTGAATCTCTAAACATTTTTCAAGGTTAAAACAATTTTTCTCCAATTTGTGTTAACTTTAAAAAAACACTGAAAGTACATGACAATTAATGTTATCAAATGGAAAAAATGTACATTAAGCAGAAACTAGCACCTGTAAAAAATTCATCCTCTGTAGCAAGTGTTCAAAGGGAAGTAACTCTCTGTATTTGATCCATACATATTAAACCTAGTATAGAGAATTATAAAGTTTTATTTTTGAATTACTTTTAATAAAACCAAAGTTCATGATTTCAGTCAGTATAATTAAGCTAACTTTAGGGTTAAATTTAGGTATAATCGTATCTGAAAAAAATTAAATCAGAAAACTATGTAAGTTAGCTAACCAATAAGTCAGAGATTGACAGAAGTTTGAAAACATATGAACCTTCAAAAAACAAAATAATTGGTTTTTATTGTTTAATTTGACAGGTTTCTGTATGTTGTTGATGGTGGAAATAAACCCCGCCTCCTCAGGACCAACCTTGATGGCTCCCAGCCAACAACATTAATCGATGGGAAATTCTTGACCAATCCACTGGCTGTTTCCATATTTGGTAATCTTGTTTACCTAGCTGATGGCACGGCAACCAAAGACAGTTCAGCTCTGATTTCTTACAACTCTGTTAATGGCAGTGTCACTACGCTCATGAAGACATCTTCAGTAAGTTTGTGTAACAGCTAAAGGGGAGTAAGTAAATATATATATATATAATTGGCTTTATTAGCAGTAAACTATATATGTCTTGGAATCTGAGACTGTACATGACAAAAACCTTAATTATAAGATTATAGATATCAACTTTGAACCATTAAAATTATAGAGTCATGGAAAATAGAAAATTTAGTCCACCAGCATTAGAATATCGCTATTTATTGAAAAGTGATGAAGGAATATTTCTCAAACTTTATGTGTTGGTTAAATTTTCTGTGGTTCCTCTTAAGTTGTACCCATTCCATTTTGAGTTTGATCAGTAAAACAAAATGGCCTATAGGCAGCCATCTTGGATTTTGACAGTTGAAGTTTGTCAGCACTATTTCTTGGAGAGATATTTCTCAAACTTCACACAAAGGTTCCGCTTTGTCCCTTAAAAGATGTGTCAATTCAATTTTGAGTCTAAACGGTGAAAATTTAGATAATTTAATGGTGGGCAACGAGATCACTTGTTTCATAAAGTTTGCTGAACATGATGACATTTAGAGTTGTTTACAACCATTTCATTTTCTGGTTGTGAAAAAAAACAGCAAAGGATGCACAGTTCATGTAGTAATTCTGTCTTAAGATTGATAAAATGAGGTCAAAATATGACAAAATAAATTTTGATTTAAAATGGAAAATGACTCTCGAAAATGTACAAGATTAAGACCAGGTTTTTCTAGATGGGTAACATCTTTTGCTCCATGGATGACATCAAGGCAATATGTAAATATGTCTCCATAGATATAGGCTTGTGTTATATATGACATTTTTCTATTTTATACAGAACATTTTGGACATCACCTCATCACCAACATCTGTCTACGTTTCCACGTATGATGAGGACCAAGATCAAGGTCATATGTATGTCCTTGAACTTGACACTTTGAAAAAGAGTGAAGTAAACTTTCAAGGTCATATTGCCACTGGACTGTCTTACTCCAAGAGAATTGAAGTCATTGGTAAGTTGAAGTTATAGCTACAACAGATTTTTATGTTCCTACCATAAAATGCATAATATAACAATTCATCTGTCTTGGTCCACAAATTTTAAGATGATTTACATAATTATACTATCCATGCAATAATATCGACCTGAAGCTGATATTTTGAATGAATTTCCTTGTGGAATCAAGCACACACTACAATAATTGAGTCCAATTGGAAAATTTGTTCATCTGGTTAAAAAGTTTTAATCAGAAAATCACCTTAAAATTAAATATGGTTTCTGACCTTTTTGATGTCCATGGTGACTCTATGATGCTGACCTTGTGATGTTTACCTTGACACTATGACCTTGACCTTATAGCACCACATGAGGACCCATGTGAGGAGGCTCCCTGTAGCCACAAGTGTATCCGAGTGACCACAAAGTCTCCTCCATACAATTGCATCTGTCCGGACGGAACTGGTATGATGATGACCAACGATGGATCAACTTGCCAGCGTAAGTTTACATATATTCTCCGATCCAATTCTCTTGGCAAAATGTTGAGAATCTTAATCACATCTTTCTACAATTGAGGCATTGATAGTTTTCCTAATCCAACTTCGATTCGTTCATCTCAGCTTTATGCTGCTAGCTTTTGTATAATGTTTAACGTTATCCGGATTTAACGATTCTGCATTTTGGTCTCCGCAGCTAAATCAAATGTGATTATTTTACAGAATTCACCAAGATATTTAAAAATGATTTTATTTCAATTTATTTGAAATATTATCTTTTAAATGCTTATGATTTAAACTTAAACACATCTTTAGAATATGATAATTTAATGACATTTAATTTTTCATACAAATGTATAACTGTACTTAATTATGAAAACACAATAAGCATGACCTCTTCTTTGACATAATTTATCTATATTGTCTTCCTGTGTACCTGCCAGGTCCAAGGAACTTTATGCTGGTGGCTGATTTGAACCTGATACAGATGCTGAGTCTGGACCCAGACTCGGAGCCACGCCCCCACACCGTCCACCATGGCAACTCCCAAAGTGATATTCTTTCTGTGGTGTACGATTCCATCAACAACACAGTCTACTGGATTGACAGTGCAAAGTATTTATCATTAATTAACCATAAAAGTTTTGTCTTAAAGTTTTGGGATCAGGCTTATTTGTGAATCACTTTTAGTTTAAAATTCTAAAATTGATGATAATCTGTCAAAAGTTAAGGAGGGGGCTTATTTGTGGGCTGGAGCTGATTTCTGGATAAAAACGGAAGTCATGTAATAATTGATTCATCCCTTTGTTACCAATAGCTAAGGGGCTATGTTAGCTCACAAATTATATATATAGGGTAAGAATAGTTAGTGGAAGATTACATGGGCTGTAAAAATATATGGCTCAGTGCTTCGATCACTTAACCATTTCTGCAGTACAGAAGGGAGTAGTTGGAGCAAGGAAGGACAGTTTTTATCTACTCTGTCCAATTTATTAACAAATTGGTACCTTTCATTTCATTTCTTACCTTTTCTCTAATTTACAGAATTTTCTCCATGACCCTCGGAAATGTGAAAGATCCCACTCAGCTTTTGGACAGTGGTCACTTTTCTCTTGGAGGTTTGGCCCTAGACGAGAAAAAACAGCGTCTATACTGGTCATCCTATGACCAGTCACTCAACGGCCGTATCATGCGCATGAAGTTGAAACATGGGCCAATATCTACCAAGGCTATCGTGACAGTTAACAGGGCTGTACCTAGGACAGTATTACTGTACCCCAGGCGCAGGTAATTAAGTTTGAAGGACTCGAGACTAATTAATTCAAGTTACATTTATTTTTTTATGTTAGATGTTGTGAAAGTTTTCCAAAGCAATCTTAATTAAAATTAGAAAATCCACTTACTGTTACACTAGCATAATTGATTAATTTCTGTAAAAAGTCATCAGCCTTAGACATCATATGCACCATGTCTCCTTTTTACCTGATCATTCATGAAACCTTTAAGATTGGTATTAAGGCATTAAAATAATGCTAATTTTAATAGCCATCTCCGTGGAGTTAAACCATTATAAATATCTTCATTACTATATGACCATGCATATGTTTCACAAACTTTTTTGTACAGCTTTATCAACTTAAAAGATAGTTTCCTTGATAATAATTAGGAAATGTTCTGCTCAAAAGATCTTACTTTTGTATTTTAATTACCTTACTTCTGTATTTGTCATGAGAGACTGCAATATTCCGTGACAAGTAATCTACATGTGTATATAAACTCAAGGGAGACAACTCATTTATGTCAATGGAGCTTTAAAATATATGTTCTGTGCGTTAAGGTGGATATTCTGGACCGAGTATCCAGAGAGACACATGTCCGGAGATCAGGACACCCACGAGGGCTCTATCCATCGGGCCCATACCAGCGGTACCCACCACCACGTCCTAATTAAACAGGGCCTCATGTGGCCCAGTTCTCTCGCCATTTACGACAACAGGCTGTACGCGGCAGCCATGGGAGGAAGGGTCCTCAGCATGGACCTTGATGGTAAGTATGCTTATACCCAAAGTACAAATGAATCAAAATGCATGTTTGTGTATAAATATGGTGGAATTTAAGACGAAGGTGAGAAAAAGTTTGAAATAAAATTCAGTATAAATGAATTAAGCTGTGATTTTTACAGCTGTGTAAATATGTAGATTTATTGCATATGCTACATCTGTTATTTGGTGAGCTAGAATTAGCAAGAGATTAGGGTTTTTTTCTTATATATTTTTTTCTTATTTCTTAATTTCTATTTATTCTTTTTTTTTTTTTTAAATATATTTTTGAAAACATAATTGCTATATGGCTTTATGTTTTCAGGTTCCAACATAGAAGAACTGTATGTATTTGAGCCGTTTACAGTAGGAGTATACGAAATGTCCTTTTTATCCAACTACCTTCTGATGACCAACCTAAAGCGACGGTCAGTCGATCTACTGGACATTGAGACCGGCTGGAATACAACAATATCATCCCAGTTTAGTCGTCCAACCTCACTCTCCTATTATCATCCCACCGATCTCACAGGTATACAAAGTTCAGATTTGATGATGCAATTAATTTGATTATTATGAAATCATATTTTTGACACTTTCTGATTGGCTAAAATAGTGTCACATGATTCCTGATGAAAAGTTATGTTGACCGGCCTGTGCAAATATGCTGGTAAAAACTTCTGGTTGACTGGGTGTTTCTAAAAATAGATGGATCATGAATTAACTTCATCCTCGGTTAATTTTTTTTTCTGGTTGATAAAACCATGTATCAACCTTATCAAAAGGCTATAATTGTATTGTGTACCAAAATAATATAGTGACAGTATATCATAATCTATATTTACCCCACGGTGGTACGTGTGACCTTAAATTCTACAATTTCTGTTACAATTTGGTGGTCATTGAATGGCTGAAATTTAATCTCGACCAACTGAGTATACAAGTATAAAACATGAGTGAGAGTGTCATGAACATGGCAAAAACCCATCCCGTATTGGTTGTTGCTATGGTTACATAATTGTTATGGTTACAGAGAGTGGAGAATGTCGGACGGAAAAGAACCACTGTAGTAACAACTGTGTGTCCATCCCACGGTCACTTTACTGTACATGTCCAGAACATCACACTCTCGCACCCGACGCTCTCACCTGTGTAGAAGGTAACAGATGTTATTGTGTAATTACTATACATTGAATGCAATTTTCTTTGTGAGCATTTTTAACAACTTATTAATGAGCCATATCAATTTTGTTAATTAACAACTGCATGTAAATATCAATATGAAAACAATTCTGAAGTCAAATTAAAATTCTTGTGATCATGATGATTTCAGGAATGAAATGGATTAGTATGGCTCTGTGAGTTATAGATAAGATCAGTTTTGAAAACAGTAGTTGTAAAATTTTAATTTTGTAAATATTGAGGGAAAAAAATCTCTATGATTATATATATGTACCAAAAGTTATATCTTAAAATGTTATGCATGCATATTTTAATTTGTTGTTTGGAGAGGGTTTAAAAAGATTGATTAAGTTTTATAGATCAATGACCGCTGACGTTAGATGATATGATGTATTTAAATGGTTGCAGTGGCTGAACCCTGGGAGGCTGTGGAGGAGGTGAATTGTCGTGGTCGTTGTGGGGATAACTCTCAGTGTGCTCGACTCATACCAACCATAACCTTTCACTGTCTGTGTAGACCAGGACACCAACCAGACTTCAGACAGTGTTCAGGTGTGTAGAAAGATATACTGGTCTGGATGGTCGATGGTAGCCCGAGTTTCCTCTGGCTCTGACACCATGTCTGGTGAAGGGGCCAGAGCACACTACTATATGAAGACGTGGAATTATCCGACACCTTTTGGTGTCGCTAAGATTTTATTGCAAATACAATAAAATCGGGTGTGACATATAACACATACCTTACATATATTGATAAATGAGATATTTATTAACCCTAGAGGAAACTGGGGCTAGGTCGATGTCACAGTGGTAACACACTTGCCTTTCACCTAGGCATCCGGGGTTTGATTCCCAGATTGGACATAAAAAGGACGGGGTCACCTGCCCAACCACAGAGGCTTTCTCTGGGTACTCTGGTTTCCTCTCAACATAATTAAGACCCCTCATACTTACGCTTCCATCTGGGTCACCAAGAGTGATAAATAAATGTTTGTATAACAATTGTAATATAAATAAAGTTTACATTTTTGAAAGGTATACATGAACTTTTACTTCATTTCAGTAGCAACATATCCCTTGCATCTTTTGTCTAATTAGACTTCTGATTTGGTGACTGTATGGTATGACCCTTGACCTATATGACCTTTCTGGTTCTGTGATTTATAATTGCCTCTTCACGAATCTGTGACCTTGTAGATGACCTACTAAAAAAAGGACAAGGGGGGCCATAGACCATGACCAAGTGTTAAACAAAGCATAGCCAATTTGACTACAGTACATAATACCATCTCATAAAATGTTTCTATTTGATTCTCGTTACACTATTTTTCCATCTTGGTGTCAAAATAAGGATCATGATAGAGATGAAACAATCCTTAAAAGTCAGATGAGTCTATTACCATCTCTGACATATGTCAGTGCTAGTATGCGTCACATTGGTCATTAGTCTGATGAAGGTGACAGTGTAGTCATCGAAACGTCACACTCTTAAATATCATATTAGTTGTGTTATATAACTTCTATGATATTTACATTAGCAAGCCTGAAGAAAATGTTCCAGAATAATTTTGTCGTGAGCATTTGATATAGGTGGTAATATAAGTATTATGTATTGTAGCCTGTCCCAAAAATTACTACAAGTCCTGGATGGCTAATACTACATGTAGCACCTGTGAGCTGCGCACCACCACACATGGACAGACTGGATCCACTTCCTGTTCCTGTAGGAACCGCCAGCCACCACCGCAAAATGAACCCTGTGATGGTGAGTTAGTCGTATCTTAATTATTATCTACGTGAGCCTGTTGGTTATTCATGCATTTGTGACCCTGCATTCAATTTTTTTTGTAATATAGTTAGATTTGTCTCTTGGCTCAGTGGCCTTTTGCATTTTCTTCTCAAATATGTTAAACTAACCTAATTATGTGACCTTGTGGTACAACCCTTGATCTCTATGACCTTTCTGGTTCTGTGACCTTTGATGAATTTGCCTCTCCCTGATCCTATGATCTTGTTGTTGAACAATATCTTGACCTTGTGATATCCCCCATTGTTGTTGCCATATTTAGTAATAGTAATCAAATTAAAGTTGCTTGATCTATAATAAGCGATCAAAGCAGACAATAAAAACTGTCGTCTGCTCGTGTTTACAGACAGCTTGGAGGAGGCTGTGGTTACGGTGAAAGTGCCACCTCCGCCACCTGTCACCTCTCAACCAAAGCCCACGTACAAGGTGTGGCCCAAGGGAAATCTGGGCAAAGACGACTCAGGCGAGGAACAAATGCTTGGGGATCCACGCTTCACTAATAAATGGACTCCGTTCAACAAGAAGGGCGCCCTCAACAGAGGTAAGAATTTTTCGCTTGCTATATTGTATATGTAGCTTTTATACCAAGTATCTGTAAAGCCTACCTGACCACCTGAAATCCTGTATGTTTATTTATTTACTTTTGTTTTTTTCTTGAAAACCGATTTATTTAACAGATATATCATCTGAGGAAAACATTAAAAGTATCGATATTGTAAAAAAAAATTGTTTAGCATTGAAATCATTAAAAAAGATAGGAATGTTTAGTATTATAACCACAGAGATGGTAAAGGAATTCAGATTACATGTAATACATGTTTCTGACACTTTAATGTAATATTAAAGCTGCTTGGTACTACAGAAATGAGTTATTTCCCTAATTTTTCTTTTTGCAGAAACAAAGTTGTTTGGAAAATTAGTATTTAAAAATGACAACTGCATCTCAAGAACTTTATTTCTGTTACAAAAAAATTATAATACATGTACATACATGAAACAGCTTTTGCTCTACAGTACTTGTATGTTAAATGAACAATATGAAAATGAAAGGTGAAGACTATGAACAGGGAGGTAACTCTAAGTTAGGAGATTTTTCTTTTTATTGCGTTACCTATATAAAATAGAGATGTGAAATAAAATTATACCAAAGTTGATTAGGTGGGACCTATTTCCTTAGTTCAATGTGAATCAATTTAAGATATATTAGATATATGAATGTGATTTCTCTTTCTATTTGTAGTGATTAGGAAAAGACACAATTAGTAACCTACTGTTTCAATGGAACAATCTTAGCTAAAATGATAGCCATTTATTACAGAACATTCATAATCTTAAGTTTTTTCTTTGTCCAAAGGTTCACCCTACTTTGAGAACTGCCCCTCCAGGGAAACGCTGACTATCCAGGTTCCACCATCCAGGAGCAAGGCCTTCATACCAGTTACATGGTCAGCATATGACTCACGTGGAATACAAATTCCTTACATCACTAACTACCCAGAGGTCGACGGGAGACTGGTCCTGGAATGGACAGCTAATGGAGAGGATGGCAAGCATACGGTACTGATGGATGCTAATGATATTACAGGACAGATTACTGTGTGTAAATTCTACGTCTTAGTTCAAGGTGAGTGTTAGAAAACACATGTTTCCATTTCACAATTTGGCTGGTAATGCATTGAAAAGACAATTGGGGGAACTCTATCAATCCCTAGTGTTTTGGGATGCAACTGTATTGAAAGTTTCGAAATGAATTTTTGCGATTTTAAAATGGAGGGAAAAGGACATTTCTTAGAAATGATTAGGGCAAATTTAGAATGGGGTGAATATATTTTGTGTTGCTCATGACGAAAATAACCAGTGTTACAATATCAACATTTTCTTGTCTCACCAAAGGGTTGCAACAATTTAGGGCGTTCTCAAATCACAACATTTACATGATGTCAACAATACAATCACGTCAACATTGCATGCATAAGCGAATCATTATATCAGAGAAAAGCAAAGATTTAGTTCTGTGAGGGGGATCGAGACAAGGGGATTTTAATGCTTGGAATAAGTTTCTTAAACTGCATAACACTTCACAAGTCTCATGTTTGTCAATTTAAGAATGTTTCCCCATTGTTTGAGTCCGTTCAGATCCCTTCAGGTTTAGATCCCATCTCTCATGCGCCCTCAAAGGGAAAGAAAAATTGTATAAAGCTCCCTCAGGACAGAGAAATGACAAAGAAGGGTTCACCAGTATAACGTATCAAGTTACATTGATGCAGAATTCATAAAGATGATCTAAAACACATTAGCTCCACGATGCTTGCCATAGAAAGTGATGTACAGAAATTATCATCAGTGTAATCATAATTTAATAAAATGATTCGAGCGCAAACATTTCTGAAATAAGATGCTTATATATTTACATCGATAGTATATACATTATACTCTATTATCTCAGATGAAGTACCACCAGTATTTACCTACTGTCCCCGTGATCTGTCCGTAAAGTCCGCCAAACAGCAGGAGAGGGTGTTATGGCAGAAGCCAACGGCTGAAGACAACATAGGCATGGGATCCATGACCGGAACACACCGATCAGGAGAAGAGTTTCCCCAGGGGATGACTATTGTTAACTTCACAGCTACAGACCAGGCCGGAAACAGGGCCTACTGTAACTTTACAGTACATGTCTATGAAGGTCAGATATAGTTTTGTATTCATTTTATAGTTATATGAACATAATTAAAAAATGTAGGAAAAATAACCAAGCAACATGAACATAATTAAAAGATGTAGGTAAAATAACCAAGCAGCCAGGCAATGGTAGAATATACTTCTTGGGAGTCTGACTTCAGAAATTCACATATTACATTTACATATGTATTTATTTTATTTAACATAATCTTTCAGACAAGAAGTCATGTGAATTCCCAGAGATGAACAACGGGCTGTTTGTCTGCAGCACGAACCCAAAGACACACGTGGAGTCCTGTTATGTTGTCTGTGAGAAGACCTTTGCTGTCAATCCGTTAGAGCTCTTCAGACAGTCCTATAGCTGTGACGACACTGAGGTCCTTCAGTCTCTCAAAGATATCCTCAAGCACCAGCAGGGCTGTCTGAGTAAGTTCAATCAACAATCACTAAACTTCGATTTGTAGCCTGCAAGCTAGTCTGATGCAGACCTAGGGTATCCCCAAACACTTGCAAGACCCCTGAGTAAGTAAGGTCAATGATATGTAATTGTGTAGCCAATGCGTAGGCGAATCTGCTGCGAACCAAGGTATTCTCGAACACCAGGAAGACCTCTAAGTAAGTAAGGTCAATGATAAGTACATTTGTAGCCTATCTGTAGGCGAGTCTGCTGCAAACCAATGTATTCTCAAACACCAGGAAGAGCCCCGAGTTATATTAGTAAGGTCAAATATAGGCACATCTGTAGCCTTCAGGTCAGTCTACTGCAGACTAAGTTCCTTCAATATTTGCCTCAATAAGCCTTATGTGAAACCTTCCTCAATTAGTTTCATACTTGTCCTATTAACTTCACCTCAAAAACTGCATCTCAATAAACCTCATATGCTTTTCTCACTTAAGCCTAAAATTATCCTTTTCGTTTTTCGGCTTTTACAAACCTTCTGTCACTGTCAAAGCATATACCCTACCACTATACTAAAGAAAAATCCCCCTATTCTGAGCTAGTAAGGTGACCTATACTCTCTACTTTTACGATATCCCCTCCTTTGCAAAGTCTTTGTTCTCAAAGACAATCACACCAAGTTCTTTAGCTACAAGAAGGCCTCTCAATCTTGTATGCCTTATACATGGTCAATGGCACAAATCTGTAATAGGAAAGCAGAAATAAACAAGAGGCCCATGGGGCCTGTATCGCTCACCTGGTTGAATTAGACCAAATGTCAAAATAATGTTCATATTCAATTTGTTTTATTTGTAAATCTCAAACAATGCTATATATGGTTATAGTATGGGAATCGGAACTGCTATAAAGATTAATGAAGTCCAGACTATCTAAGGTATGAAAGTCCTCAAGAATTGTTTTTAGAGCATGCATTCATCACTTTATTACTAGTAGCAATTTAAAGGAATTACCTCTATTTCCCCTATGGGGCCCCGCCCCTTTGGCCCCTTTGGGGTCAGAGTCACCATTTATGCAAAATCTGTTCCCCTTCCTCCAAGGATGTTTCTGACCAAATTGGGTTCAAATCCATTCATAACTTAATAACTAGTAGCGATTTAAAGGAATTACCTCTATTTCCCCTATTGGGCCCCTCGGGGGTCAGAGTCACCATTTATGCAAAATCTGTTCCCCTCCCCCCAAGCATGTTTCTGACCAAATTGGGTTCACATCCATTCATAACTTTATGACTAGTAGCGATTCAAAGGAATTACCTCTATTTCCTGTATTGGGCCCCGCCCCTTTGGCCCCTTTGGGGTCAGAGCCACCATTTATGCAAAATCTGTTCCCCTTCTGCCAGGATGTTTCTGACCAAATTGGGTTCAAATCCATTCATAACTTAATAACTAGTAGCGATTTAAATGAATTACCTCCATTTCCCATATTGGGCCCCGCCCCTTTGGCCCCTTGGGGGTCAGAGCCACCATTTATGCAAAATCTGTTCCACTTCCCCCAAGGATGTTTCTCACCAAATTGGGTTCAAATCCATTCATAACTTAATGACTAGTAGCGATTTAAAGGAATTACCTCTATTTCCCATATTGGGCCCTGCCCCTTTGGCCCCTCGAGGGTCAGAGTCACCATTTATGCAAAATCTGTTCCCCTTCCCCCCAAGGACATTTCTGACTAAATTTGGCTCAAATCCATTCATAACTTAATGACTAGTAGCGATTTAAAGGAATTACCTCTATTTCCCCTATTGGGCCCCACCCCTTTGGCCCCTCAGGGGTCAGAGTCACCATTTATGCAAAATCTGTTCCCCTTCCCCCAAGGATGTTTCAGACCAAATTGGGTTCAAATCCATTCATAACTTTATGACTAGTAGCGATTTAAAGGAATTACCTCTATTTCCCCTATTGAGCCCAGCCCCTTTGGCCCCTCGGGGGTCAGAGTCACCATTTATGCAAAATCTGTTCCCCTTCCCCCAAGGATGTTTCAGACCAAATTGGGTTCAAATCCATTCATAACTTAATAACTAGTAGCGATTTAAAGGAATTACCTCTATTTCCCATATTGGGCCCCGCCCCTTTGGCCCCTCGGGGGTCAGAGCCACCATTTATGCAAAATATGTTCCCCTTCCCAAAAGGAAGTTTCTCACCAAATTGGGTTCAAATCCATTCATAACTTTATGACTAGTAGCGATTTAAAGGAATTACCTCTATTTCCCATATTGGGCCCCACCCCTTTGGCCCCTCGGGGGTCAGAGCCACCATTTATGCAAAATATGTTCCCCTTCCCCAAAGGAAGTTTCTCACCAAATTGGGTTCAAATCCATTCATAACTTTATGACTAGTAGCGATTTAAAGGAATTACCTCTATTTCCCCTATTGGGCCCCGCCCCTTTGGCCCCTCGGGGGTCAGAGTCACCATTTATGCAAAATCTGTTCCCCTTCTGCCAAGGATGTTTCTGGCCAAATTTGGTCAAAATCCAATAAGAACTTTTTGACTAGTAGTGATTTGAAGCAAATGTTGACGGACGACGGACGGACGGACGACGGACGGACGACGGACGCTGCGCCATGACATAAGCTCACCGGACCTTCGGTCCAGGTGAGCTAAAAATATTGTACTTGCACTTGGGCTCAACTTCATTGACCTCTTAATTCTTTCTGGACAGTCTTCTGCCACTAGCTAAAAAAAAATCCAATAGCCTGAGCTTAAGTAAGCCGTAACCCTCACAACCCTACTGACCATATTGGACTTCAAATGATAAATGAATGGCAGAGTCCACTAAAGTTTCGTAGGGTTGAAAAGGTTAAAATCATTCGTCTATATGTTTCATTTTAACATGGCTGTGTGTCTGTTATAGGTGTTGAAGTACCATCCGTAGTTACACAAGAGTTTACCATGTGGTTCAAGGGTCCTTGTGAATCAGACGACCCTGATCTGGAGGATGAACTTTATCTGTCTGTGATACAATACCTAAAAGTACACACGCCCTGCTCCTCTCGCTTCTGTCACTTCAGCAACATCACCATCGAGTGTGACTACGATACCAGTGTGGACCGCAACAGACGCAGCTACATGGAGAGCTTGCTTTTTATGGTTCGCTGGAACGTCACCATTGACAACGGGTAAGCAGGGTGTTCAGTTGAATTTAGTACACATACTTCACATTCTTTGGAAATCCAATTATGAAAATTGTGAAATTAATTGAATTACTGGACTATTGCACCTATACAGATTTTTGCAGTTCTTTCGAACTATTTTCTGTTACTTCCGTTGCTTTATATGTGTCGACACTTTTTGGCCCATAGCAACAACACTGACAAGTCCTAGAAAGGACGAAAACAACTGTATGATGCATATTCATTTAAGTTTGGTTGTACTGTTTAGAACAACTTTTAATTTGTATTGAATGTATAAATATCTTCTTTGTACAATCTTGCATATCGTCAACTACTTTTGACATGTTTTAAAAACACGTACATGTACGTGACACCAATAGTTATGAAGATCAGATCAACGAAATCGCCAAAAAGTTCTTCGAAATGTAATTCATGTGAAAGTTTGGTAGAGGCGGTCTAAGCAGATTAGACTGTATAGTATGACTTAATGTTTTTCAGGACGGGTTTTCCCGAGGGACAAGTAAGGTCTATCCTGCAGGATATTAGACTGGAGTTGGAACGCCTCCTGCCCGGTCTTCAGCTCCACCTCGATGATCACCAATACATGGCCGTCCGTAAAGTTGAAACATCAGATCTCATTTGGAGCTGTCGTCAGGGCGAGATTTGGAATCAAGATGGATGCGGTAAGTTTTAGAAGTTATGCAGAATTTCAAAAGTTGATATGAAAAAGGAGTGAGCGTCCCTACGATATAGGCGGAGCTGACAGATAGTAGTAAAATTATCAAAGTATGACATTCGTAAAATAGAAACAAGATACTGTTGCCATGTAATATAAGTATTTTCTGTTTTCTTTGATTTGTATGCAAAATGTTTCATTACAATTGTTTCCCTAGAATGCAACGGAAGAAAATTCTAATTCTATTTTCTAACATAATGCTTCCATTTGCATTGCAGTGGCCTGTCCTCCTGGTTCGCGTTACATGTCTGGCTCCAATCCCTACTGTGATATATGTCCTTCCGGAACTTATCAGCCCTTCGATAGACAGGAAGATTGCTTCCCCTGTCAGGACGACCTCAATTCTAACCCTGGCACCACCGACTCAAAGCAATGTGAGAGTCCTCTTCTTTTCTTGCATAAAAGAACAGAATTTAGGAAATGTGTTAATTACTTATCTTGACGAAGTTCGTGTTGCCTTACAAACAGAAATGTTGTTTGCATGCCTTGTTCATATGTTGTTGATTTTTACTTACATTTTAATGATGATTTTTTGGCCACATTGGCAGATGCAAAGCTGGGCAAGGTCCTGCCTGGAACACTATTTTGTCTGTATCCTTGGATCTTGCTAGATCCGACTCACCGAAACGAAATCTTGGTCCTTGCATAAACAAAAGTACAGTGTCATAAGTTTTCTTCTCGTCTACTGAAGCTATCCTAAGGCAACTGCTTTCATAGTCTAGGAAGCAGGTTAACTTCACTTGTCAGAAAGCACAGCTAGATGGCCAGGTTATTGCTTTTCCCCAAATGGTTTTATCCTGCAACTACTAGAAGATTGAAGATTGGATATAATCATTTTTCTTATTTGCCTCCGTACCGTATCGTGGATATATATGGTTAAGTCTTTTGTACCTAATACACAGAGCATTGGCAGTGTTGGTTAGTTAGCAGCAGATGTCCTGGCTCATCACTATTTTGTTGGCTGGCGTGTTACAGTTTTGAGGAACGGGATATAATGCTCCAATCTTAGATACATACAATCCTCCTTTGCGTAATTTACTTTGTAGCACTTATTATCTTCCTCTTACCTCAGAATTTTAGTAAGACATAGACTATATGCCTTTAGCACTGCTGTTTGGTACTCCTTCTTAGAACATCATTACTTTGTATAGGTGAGCGCTTTCCGCCTGGTTTTTATTCAACAAACATATCTTTTTACCAACGTTATGCCTACAAGGCTGAAGGATTGCAGTATGATTATGGAACAAGAGAACTTGTGATGGCAAGGAAGAAGACTAAGCTTTCTTCTTTCTTCGGGAAACGTCCATATATTTATTGGGATTCGGCAACGTGGATGGCTAAGGGTTTCATTTCTCGTTTTCTCTTTAGTCGATCTTCTATTTCCCCTTATAAAGGAAATACAAGTGGCCATTCAGAAGGGATTGGGTATGGCAGTGACTGTTTTTAGCTGTGATTGACACATATCCAAATCCCTGAGGTTGGCATTGTGATTAAAGATTAAAGATTTCATTAAGCTGTTGCATCTGGTCGTGAGCTGTTTTCATCAAGCTGTTGCATCTGGTCGTGAGCTGCCTACATTTCTAAATTAGTCATATCTTCTTCATTGTTTTCTTTGTGTTTGATACAGTTAAGAAAACTGTTGTGCAGAGCTTCTAATCCTTAGACATCATCTCCCCCTTTTGGGGGTGTAACAGATTTGCAATTTGTGATTGTTTGCTGGGGTGGTTTAAGAATTTCCAATACTGCAAGACAATTTTGATTATGAACATATTGTTAAATGTTGCAAAGTAAAGTTTTTATGTTATATTTTCAAACACTTTTTTTAATATTTAAGATTTAATATTACCGTAGGTGTAAGACAGTTCTCCTCTCATATTTCCTCTTCATCCTCTATGGCCTATGGTTGCAATTGCATGAGTTTAGAGAGAGGAGGGAACACGTTATCTTTGAGGTGCTGTATGTAGTGGTTTGTCGGGATATGTAATCTTGATTGCACTCTTTTATATCATTAAATACTCAAATGATAGAGGTTAAGTATCCATACTAATGATGTTGTATGTATACGTTTTTTTCTAGAGACTCCGGTTTATAAATTTGAGATTATTGCAATAGTCATGCCTACGAAATAAACATTCAAGTAATTTGACAGAAGATAGAAACTAAGGCTTACACTGCATTTCACGCTCTTATATTTTACTTTAAGGACCATTTCTTATTTTCTTAACATCCCTTTTTGGTCTTAACCATCACTAACGAATATGCGAGAAACAAAACAGCGTGATGTAGTTAAGATATTCATTATTTGCCATACAAAATTTACATTTCGATCTAATACAACAGAAAGTGATTTTCCTAATTTGTCTTTGATGGAAAAAAACCTATGCATTTGACGTTTCCTTCAGATATGAGAAATTTCACATTTCTTCTTAAAATAGGTATTTTTATTTAAAGTATGTCCAATTAAAAACAAAATAAATATCTAATGTTGACCATTTGCCTATATAATTGTTTAAGTTCAAAGTGACTTTTAATTGATTGACCATTTACTTTTCTCTCATCAGGTTTTGAGGTGACTGCTCTGGACCAAATGAGCAAGTTTATAATCATCACAGCGTGTACATTTGGATTCGTGTTTCTTGGGATGGCCATTATCCTGTACTTCCAGTACAAACGCCAACAGAAGAAGTCACGTGGGCACGGGGGTCTAACGGCAGCCGACGCACAAAAATACGTCCCGCCGAATCTGTTTGTGCCACCAGCCCCACTGCCGAGGTTGAGTCCGGAGCCTACCCAACGAACGATCACCATTTCAAAACCAAAACTCACACCCTGACACCAAGTCAAAGTTAAAGCAGAGTCATCTTTACAGTAACCATGACTACGATGATATGCCGTATACTTCTACATTGTCCTCCCTTCACAATGGATCTGCCAGAACCGTTTACCAAAACGACTTTACAAATATGTCTCCACCGGGGAGTCCACGGATGTTGGGATCACCCATGACTGATCGAGGCATTAGTTCTCCTATGACCGATCGTGTCATGGGATCGCCCATTGGTGAACGGGGTTTAGGCTCACCTGTCACAGACCGAGCTATTTATAATGGAGACTTTAGAAACTTTTCTCCAACGCCACGGACCAATAGTCTGAGACATCCAAGGAGCCAGTTTCATATGTATGAAGACTAGTACAATTGAAGTCGCTTTACACAGGAGTACTTAACACAGGAAGTAGCGATGCACGTGACTCTTCTAACAGGAAGTAGGATAACACAGGAGAACTTTACACGGGAAGTAGTGTAACACAGGAGTACTTAACACAGGAAGTGGCGATATACATGACTCTTCTCACAGGAAGTAATGCAACACAGCAGAACTAAACACAGAAAGTAATGCAAGATAGAAGTTAATATGACTTGGATTTATTACACAATTTAACGAAATGCAGGGATACACTTTACAAATGTAAACTTGTATTGTTTACGTTTTTTCTGCTCAATGTTGAGTTGCGTTGTTAATGAGGATATATCAAAACCAATTCAAGAGCAGTCAATGGAACTTCTCTTTTATTCGTCTGAATTCTGTGGATGACAATGAATATTGCGCCCTCCAAGTGTGACGTGAAAGGGAGAAGTAACTCCTTTTTCGATTCATTTTCTGTTTGACAATAAATCTTCATGTGATGTGAAAATGGAGGTATATGATGTAACTTCTCTATGGATGCACGTGGATAACAATGGATACGGGTCTGTGTAAGCAAACAAGGTACACAACTCCTTAATACTTTACTTTAGAAATAAAACCCAATAACATGGATTCATCAGATATGGGTTTTTAGGACGCAAATCTTCTATGTACATGTATGTTTTAGGTTTGTCCTGTGTAAAGAGACAAAAACGATAATATTCCGTATCATTTGTGGCAGGATGTGTGTCGTTGCGCTGTGTGGTAAACACTATACCTAATCTCAAGTTTGTAAATACCAAGACTTAGTGACAATCACAGGTGTAACAAAATTGCTGATTATACCAAGAAATCCAGAAGATTTTCTTAAAGAATCATTCCTGAACATTTTTGTGTTGTCTTTCTTCTGGTACATATCAGTAGAAATTGCGTACAATATAATGCACATATTGTCTTTTATTGGGATTTCTTTTTTTTTCATATACCCATGAAAGAATGTTTCATGTGAAATTAAGACGGGAAAATGTCATTTTTATGAAAATGTTGGGGTTTTGAATTTTTTTAAAGGAATTACCTGAACCGTCAATGTTGATTTTGTCGAGAGAGCAGTATACAAAAGAACAATCTTCCACTCTTCCTGTTCAGTTGGGAGGCATGGTGTGTAGAAATCAAGCTGTTGAACATCAATTTACTATTAAAAATGAATTTTTCCTTGTTCCCATTATTTCATCAAACTGTTACAAAATTTGTTAAATTCATTATTGTTCCTATCAGGGTATGAATGTTATCAACTATTTTATGTTTGTTTTCTTACTCCGCCATTGGGTTAATCTTTCATCATTGCGGATTAATTAGGTAACTCTTTAATCCGTACAGATTAATTGGGTAACTTTAACCATCACAGATTAATTGGGTTACTCTTTAATCCTTACAGATTAATTGAGTAACTCTTTGATCGTTGCAGATTAATTGGGTTAATCTTTAATCCTTACAGATTAATTGGGTTAATCTTTAATCCTTACATATTAATTGGGCTACTCTTTAATCCTTACAGATTAATTGGGTTGCTCTTTGATTATTACAGATAACCGGGTATATTTAGCTCAGTATTAGACTTTTTACTAGTCAAGTTTAGTCTGCTGGTAAAACGATGTCTCAAAATAATGTTAAAGCTTCATGATCATATTGTTAATTTCGTTATCGAACCAGCACCTATGGTGTTGTGTACAACAATCAAGACAAAGGATGTCATTGGCACGGATCGCTTCTGTTGAAAAAAAACCTCTCATTTTAATTCCACCGATTCATAGTATCCTAACACAGTCATCTTTGAGAATGAGAGTTAACATGAGTTGTGTAACAAGATGTGACCATACATATTTTAAATGATATTTGCTCACTCAACATGTGTAAATGGCAACGCTTAAATTAATTGTAAAAAAAAAAAAAACAGAATTTATTACAAACCGTGCAACTGGTTGTTTTAGTGTGCATGTATTTTTTGCGGGTGCATACAGTTCTGGAAACATTTAAAGTAAAGCAATCAGTTGTTTATCGCTTTATATAAACAAGTTTCAGCTTAAGTTACTGTCTGGTGAAAGCATACTTGTTAAACGTTTCTGCTTTACAAAGTCCATCATCAAGAACGGTGTGATTACTGTACGTTGGAAAGTGGCGTAAAACCAGCTTAACACAGAAATTGGAGATGGACACGTGCATTATTGTAATTGAGAATTTAAAGTCGAATGATCTTAAATGTATATGTTACTTTGTTCCAAAAGCTTTCGTACTTAACGTGAAAATTAGCGAGAAAATTATACTTGATTACAGATGCTATTTTAGTGCATGTTTGCCACAGCGCTCGAAATTATTCACCCGACGACAGCCACGAGATGCATGTGTATCATTCGCATTTTAATATGTTGGCAGAAAATATTTGAATGGAAATTCTCAGTTTGAAATACGTACATAGACAACGTTGGAGAAAGAGAATAAGATTTCCCCAAATGTATCAATATTTGATGATATAGTGTTAAACTGTGAGAAATGGATACGTCAAAAATATAATTATTAAAGAACTTATTACTATTTGATAATTTTTACTTGGAAATGAATCCATTTTGCTTGTAACTTGTTTTATCAAACCTCAAAAAATTGAAATTGAAGCTTCTAATCGTTACATGTTTTAAATTGAGAAAGTCATTGGAACAAAGGGATTATTATGACCTCCCTGCAGTATCCCTGAGTATATGTGATTACTATGCTTTTTATTGGTGAGTGATTAATGTAGTCATATAATGTGTGGTAATAGTTAAGTTCCATGGTCTTGCATTTCTCTACTGCTACTGTTGGAAGTATGTGGGTATTTCTTTCAACAGCAACAGACCGTAAGCTATATTTGAAAAGCCTCCTAACCTTGCCTAAACGTTTATTTCCGTAATTGTACAAATGATGATTTGGTGTCGGTGTTCAGGATTCGTATATATTTTTGTCAGGTGTATGTGAAATTATCTTACTGGAAACATTTGTAGACATGACAGAGGGGTCTTCATAGAAAAGTATGAAAATATAAAATGGGAAATGTTGGCATTACGTTTGACGTGGATGCCCAGGGTGTTTCATATGTTGCGTATATCATTTTAAAATTCAAATTAGGAATATTTCATCAGATAAAAAAACGCATAATAATTTTTACATGAAAAAACATGTGTTAAACTACAATATACCAACATTCCTTCTTTGTCAGACTACGGTATTTCTTTACCTGCGATTGACCTTCCTCATCTTGTAAATGATCTCATACCTCATGTCATGAATGGTACACCACCACTTCTTCTAGGACACTGGAAGAACAAACATTATTACTTTTATTTGCACTATCTATATAATGATGGATGATGGCGCATTCAACTTTGTTTTTGTGTAATTTAATGTGTCGAATATGCCCATTCAGAAAAAAAAATAATGGTTTAAGATAGAAACCTATCTTTTCCAATCAAAGATGTTTAGCATCCTTATTGATCAAGGGCAGATTATGACAAATACATACATGATATCTATAGTCGATCTTTAATTAATTAGCTTGCTAAATACCTTTGATCCGATATAACAAAACATACAGTGGAACTTCGTTAACTCGAACTCGGATAACTCGAATACCCCGCTTAACTCGAAGTACCTCGCCGGTCCCGGCCGAATTCTCTCTTTATCTTAGTAAAAAAAACTCGGATAATTCGAATTCGGATAACTCGAAAAACTCGGATAATACGAAGTAAAAATTTGGTCCCAACAATAAAAATCCTACTTGAAATGTTCGAATAACTCGAAGTATAATTTTCGTCGATCGGTGGCAAACGCCGACATTTTTTTAAGAGCTAAATTCCGTTTGTTATACTGAACATATCGGCACTACTAACCTACATGCTATTATAAGTGTTTCATAAATTCATAAAAGAAATTGTCGGTTGAATCTTATAACAACAAGTCTTGGTGATAAAAAGTACTGCTTTCCTTACATCAGGTAATTTACCAAGACGGTCGCCGATATCAGTACACACGATAGTCAACAACTCATCTACCCGTTCGCTCAAGCGGAACTAATCTCTGACACACCGGTAGATCTACCCGGCTGATGTTTTTACAGGTGTAGAAATGACACAGTCACCGGCGCCTATTAAATCTTTAAACTGCTGAAACAATAGCGTAATTACTGCCGAGGTGTTCAGAGTACTACTGTAACGGTCAGTGCTGTCTATTAAATCGGATAAAACACCAACTCAGTTACAGTAACATTTTATACGCACATGCGCAGCCCAACTTCCGGTGCTAATACACATGGAAATGGCTTGGTTATCAATAAAAAGTAAGTAGGCCGATCAAACAGTATTTTATATATGTCCAATAAAAGGTAATGGTTCTGTTACGTTTTGTATGCAATCTGTGTTAAACTTAAACGGTTATTTGTTTTGACATTAATAACTTGTTATTTTGTCGAATTCCGTTTTATCGTTTACCTTTTGCAAACATGACTTGCACATCAGATCATTATTGAAGTGACTAAGTGAAAGAAACTTTATCGTGACTGTATATCGGCAAAACTACACCAAATTACAAGTGACATAACGAAACATTACATATATATTTACATGTATTGACCAGTCTTTACACTGATCTGGTGAGCGACGGAGCGAAGTTATTATGATTATATAATGTTGACAAATATTGACCAAACTTTTCACCAAAAACGATAACTCGCTTAATTCGAACACTCGGATAACTCGAAGTTTTTTCGTGGTCCCGTCGACTTCGAGTTAACGAAGTTCCACTGTATAACAAAGAAAATTTGAAAATGATTCTACAATTATGCACAGAACAATAGTTGTTACCAAATGGATTGTTTCGTGACAGACGCAGGCATTTTAATGGCGCATGTAAACTTTGTTCGGATTCACATTGATTAGAATATAAAAACTGCAAATCTAATATTTCGTTGCAATTTGCGATTAGAGCATTAATAATATGAATCTTTCTTCGTCATATGAGTATAGACGGTTCAGATTTACGACTACCTTCCGTGGTAACTAGATGTGAAGGCCCGAGTGGTGATGGTAACTAACACGGACATATCCAGTAAGGTGTGTAGAAGTATGTGAATACCTTTGGTGGTGATGTGACATGTAAATACGATTGATGGTGCTGTTTTGCGTAAGAAATTTACATGTCAGTTAGTCTTTGGTATTTAGAAAGTGGTGAACGAAGTCCAAGACGTTATTACTTTAAATGAAACTTTCAATGTCTTTGTCTCAACTATTGTATAATTGACATAGTTTACATAATTAGTAATTATTTTTAGGAATAATAAGACAAATGTTTCCTCCAAACGTATATATCCACTATTGCATGTTAATCTCTGATTTCTGTCTTCTTACATGGCACCAATCGAATAACATGCAACTACTTTAGCGTTGACAAGAATTTAAATTTTATGTATAAAAGCTTGGATTTCCAACATATCAAGGATTCGTATAGTCATAATTTGAAACTATAAGCTTCAAGTTGTAAATAAACTTGCCTTAGACTATTTGAATATTCATAACATCAATATGTAAAATAGTGTTCAGGTATTAGCATAATCATAGACGATTAAATGAGTCATATCAATATTTAAATTCAAATTTGAATATTCATGATATTGATATTAGAATGAAAATTTTGGATGTTCAATATTTAAATTTATACTACAGTGCAAACTACGTTTGAATATTCATAATATCACTGTTTAAATATTTATGCGTCTGTATGAATATTCATTTATGTAAATAACCTATCTAGGCCCACACTTTTGCCTGTACGATATACACAGGTTGCTGCCTCTGTATACATGTTGTTTACACATTGTGATACGTGCTACAAGGTCCATATGATGGCTTTCTGTCTTTGTTTATTGTTGATATTAAAACTGGTTGTGTCAATATTTATGTGCGTGATTTATAGGTGTACTTATTGAATATCATTTTTTTGCAAATGAAAAAAAGTGAAACTGTGCCATGAATATCATCTTCATTATAATCATTGAACATTAACAATAAAATTTGTCTTTAAGTTAACAGAGTTTTGTTGTTCACATAGTTTCCGTTAATTAATCATGTTTATATGTTAGACTGAAGTGTTTCATTGCAGCCGTTAACTATACCACGGCTTTGTATCGATCTCCATGGTAACATCATGTGGACCGATTAGTTCGGGGTAGTCACATATAGCCACGGGCATGTGAGAACGAGGACAGTGTTTTCTTATCGGTTGTTTGGTATCCTAACATCGATAGGGTAATTAAACGTTTAACTTATCGTGTTGTGTGTCTCAAGAGCTCTCATGATCAACACCAACATATCGTACATGAACCATTACCTATCAGCGCAGGTAGGGTGTAAGAATTGTACCTGCTGTCCCCATTGCATGATATCGTAGAAGCGACTAAATTTGGGATCTTATCTTTTCTCTTCTGTCTTAACAACTTTCTTCTTCCTAATGTCTCCCTTGACAATGCCTCACTTTTGGCCTTTAGTTGAGCGTTCGCCCCTGTGAGGAAGGCTTTGGGTTCTGTTCCCTGGCCGAGATATACCAGAGTCTTTAAAAATGGTAGTTGCTACTCCTGCTTAGCGCTCAGCATAATTGGAGTGGGACGACTGGTTCGCTCGTTGTCAGTGTAATGTGACCGGGTGGGGTGTGCTGCTGGGTGTCTTCGACAGTATGCTTCAGTGAGATAGCACTATAAATCGCCAAAAGGTCCGGCCTATCACAAGGAGACTTAACACGAACATACCGCAGCCTCCCAAAACACACATACGCTATCACCACACGCATGCATGTCGCACGCACGGGAGGCCGTCCTTAAATAACCTTAGCTGTTAATAGGACGTTAAACAAAATAAACCAATCCAAACCAAACCTATCCGCGCTTAGGCTCGAACAAGCGACAATTCGCTTTCATGGCAAGCATCTACCACTACGCTTACAAAAATCCGCTGGTCGGTGCTAGTAAGGTGCCTTTATATACGTTAGTATGTCAGTGTTTGTATTCACAGAATAATATGAAAGTTGCTAATAGATTTTAAATCAGAAATGACAGAACTCATAATCCATCAACCCATTCCAAATTAAGTTAATTTCATTAACGTTAGCCTTATCGGTATAGAAACAGCCCGAGAGGAGGAAATATTCACTAGCCACTCCGCGAGTGCTCTCAAAACGGAATAATTCCTTCAAAGTAAACTAACATTTACATCAAAAATGCATCGAAATATTACACAAGAAAATAAAAAATACATGTGCGATAGTGGCAAATAATATCCAACGGACAAGCTAATATCAAATTTAGGATCGGATGGGCGACAGTTTACTAAATAATGTAACAGATTAAAAGTATCACACAACTTACCCTGCTGACACTCGGACGATGTGATTGACCCCCACAGCAGCACGGGTATCTTGCATAACCGGATGTTACAATTTCCGGAATGAGTCGTAAAAACGAACAAGCGGAACGCAATTGCGTTACATTATATAGGATAAGCTGATTTCGCTTAAATAAACTGCAGATTAGGTTCATTCATAAGATACACAAACGTATCGATAGAATTCAATGCTGAGAACTGCTCCATTAAAACTATTGCTCTGTCAAATAAAAATCCTCGTATATACATACAACTGTATTAACAAATTCGGTCAACTAATATACGTCCTCACACCTTTCGGCTGTTCCCTTAGATCTACATTTGTACAATTCAAAAACAATGAACTGACCGCGAACTTTGAATGTGGGACCATTCTGGACATGACCATATATAGAAACATTTCAACAATTACCCAACATGCAACACCATATTGACATTACACCGCATATAAGGAAGTTTGCACCGAATATAAAGTTTGAATATAAAGGGAAACGCACCGCATATAAGGACATATCTACCGAATATAAGGACATAACTACCGAATATAAGGACATAACTACCGAATATAAGGACATATCTACCGAATATAAAGACGTATCTACCGAATATAAGGATGTGTCTACCGCATATAACGACATAACCATGCACCGAATATAATCATGTTTGATCACCTAAGACAGCTCTGGCGTTCCATAGGTTACGCATTGGTAAACTCACAGGTAGACATTTTCATGTAGACGCGCTCAAGTCCGCGCACGGCGTAAATTCATAAAGTAAAATACATGTAGCAGATATGATTACAACCAATAAAAACTTATAAGGCAACAACACCAGTCTCCTCGACTTGAAAACAAACCTTATACTTGAATGACACACGGGCATCTGAATCTGGTTAGTATTTATAAAAAAAATATTAGATTCTACCCCAACAATATCAACAAGGTGTAAAACTTGAATATTTTATTATTTTGCATGCATAATATGGTGTGAAGTAATTTCGTATGATCAGATGCAGGTGTATTTTACCCCCACAAGGGCCTGAAAATAGAGAATCTGTACATGTATGTTTGCAAATGTGCTAGAGCGTTTTAGACGTTTGTCGGGCTAGCTAAACATTCGCTTGAAACGGCACCCTTAAATGGTCCCCTCTGTTCCTTATATGTTAATCAAGATCTATTAAACGTCTAAAAATGCCCTTCACACAGTAGGATGAGTTCAAACAACACACATTCAAAACAAAATGATATATACATGTACATCCGGTGACATCCACCTTAACCAGTAACTCTCATCAACTTGTAAAAGTGTTTGGTTTTTTATATATATATATTTGGAATAAAGAAACACTCATTCTATCACCTGACTTAGGAATTGTATCGGGGATTTGAAATAAACAGCTGAGAAATGATCGGTGACGAAAGAGGAGACCTTAAGGAAGTGCTGATGATGGCGTTTTTGTTTAAAAAATAGCAGTGTAACATACAGACGTCAGTAAGTGTCATCTGATTTATATCATAATTAGTAATATCGTTATTAATTATGTCGTAATTTAATTCTTTCCATGCTCCTCCGTGAAAATAAACCTTCGGTGAGTGTATTATTTCCTGAAAATATTGTACCAGTGGTAGAATTTCACATATTTCATTAATTGCGATATTTGGATCTCATGATTACCTGAGATTGACATGAGACGAATCCATGAAATCGACAACGTAAGTTCCCCCAGTCGTCTGTAGGAGTTATGTCCCTTGAAATGGTACTGATTCGTATAATTTACTGTTTCCATTTCACGATATATATACAACAAATAAAGTATACAAAAGGGAATCAGAAACAAGTGTCAAGACAATTATATAAGCCTGACACCTATATAATTTACAATATTTTTCAATAGATAGAATATATGGAAACTTATTTAATAAATAACTTTATACCTATTCTTTGTTTTCTTATTCTGGTACAGAAGTTTAAAAGTAAAAAGGAAGGCAAAACGATTTTTTTTCTGAAACCACGACACAAAAGTGTGAACAAAAAGTTAACCAAAGAAGTCAATGTTTTTCGCCCTGTGCGACATTGTCGAAACCAGTCACCAAATGTTCTCGCGTGCTGGTCCTGTGATATTGTTACAGGAAAACGTACAGGTAAACAGATCGTTTAGATTTCAGTCATCTTCGCTAGCCAAGGCTTCTGATTACGTTACACTACACGAACCCTTGGCGGATATAGTCGTCAGTTCTGGCCCTCTAGCGGAGATTCAAAATTACCACTCTTTACGCATGAAATTTTCGACCAATCAAAACGAGCGTTACCGATTTACTTCATCTGAGATGTTTACAAACACACATGGAGGCTTATGTCATTTTGATGAGATATGTGATCAATGACTTAAATAGATTGATCAAACACTGCAAATGTTTCCCTAAGATAGTTCGTCTCTGTATATAGGTCAAATGCCATGACATAGTCGACATTGTAGCTCTGTACTGGGTGCCGCAATTTTTGTTTACTGCGAAACCAAGCCTGAACGTAAAACGCGATTTGATTGGGTGCCCTGGGATTCCAGGGCGCGACGGTTTGAACACGACTATATCCGCCAAGGGTTCGTGTAGTGTAACGTAATCAGAAGCCTTGGCTAGCGAAGATGGATTTCAGTATGCGTAAATACTTGGTGATTCTGTATCGCGACAACAGAACTTGACAGGAATTCGCAACTAATAATTTTGTATATAAGGATCGTGGACTTGGAATCTTTGCCAAGTCCCGAGATTGCACTATCTATTAAAAAGTAGATTTGATTACATTTTTTTATTTTTATATTTATATATAAATCTCGTTTCCATTTATTTTAATTGGTAAATTTGTGAGATACAAGCTAGTAATTGCAAAAATAATTTTATATTATATTCTCCTTAGTTTGTTTTGCATTAAAATTAGATTTTTTTTATATTTCTTTTATTTTTTAAACATTTTGCATGTTATACAACAATAGGTTACATTTCATAAGTACAATTATATAATTACTCGCTCACAATTTTCTTCATTCTCCCACTTGAACAGTTTAACTGATCACACTATAATTATGTTAGATCCAACCCACCTTACATTCACACTCGCATACAACATGAAGACATACAGAATCGGACAAAACACAAAGAAACAGCAGAACAAAAACAAAACACATATAAAAAGAGCTACAGAGAAAGGAAGAGAGAGAGAGAAGTGTGTGTGTGTGTGTGGGGGGGGGGGGGGGGGGGGGGGGGGGGGTGATGGAAAAGATAGGGAAGAGAGGGGGATATGAAGGTGAGAATAGGTCATACTTTCGGTTTATATATTAAAAAGGTAGATGTTTTATTTTCAACATTTTCGATCAGGCAAGTTCAACAAGTTTTAACAATTTTTTTTTCTATCCAATATTAAAACTTTGAGGTACTGTTCACCTTTACCATGAGCAATATACTTTTGGACTGTATAATATTCTTTTATTAAATTTACCAACGCCATAAAATTTAATTATTTATGAGCACACCTAGTTTATTACAGAAAAAAAATAGATCATTACTAATATTCCGCTAACTGGCTAATATTTTATTTTTTTATACCATAAAAGTCGTAATTGGAGGGTAGATTTATAAATTCATTATATTTGCCATAAATGGCTGAGTTGTATCGACTTGCGCAAGTCAGGTAAACAAGTGCGCAGGTGTGTCGACAAACGCGCGACCTGACATGATCTTCACGTGCACCTGCTCGTGCAGTTCACGTACAGGGACGGACGTTGACTTCAACGAAATTATACAACTCCAATCTCCTGGATTTAAAGAAACTCCTATTTGAACAGGTAAACATTTTACAGCATGTTACAGAACGCATTCTATCATAATACTGTAAAACATTTGATGATTTACGATGTCAAGTTGATCTAAACTGACGTTTGTCAGTGTATCAGTATAGAGGGAAGGGATTCGCGTTGTATGTCCGTGACGTCAAACTTACATGCATGAACATGGGGGTAAAAATAAGTTTTAAAAAATTATTCAGTTACATTTTCTAACATTTTAGTTTATTCTCAGATTGAAACATGAATCTCCTTTTAAATTACAGATGAAGACAAAAATGCTGAGATCAAGACAGAAAAAATAACGTGAGTCCCCCTGCATGTCTCCACTGTCCCACGAAATATGTACATCTGTCCGCTACACGTTCATACAGAAAACATGATTTTGGTATTTCTGAAGTCGCATGTCAAGTTTTGTAATGAATTTCATTGATACATTGGGAATGACCTAACGAACATGCGTCACTGCATGCTTTGTAATTGACGATTTATACGGTCATTTGTATTTAGTATGGTTGCGAGTTCGAAACCTACGTGGGACAGTTGCCAGGTACTGACCCGTGGTTTTTCTCTGGGTACACCGGCTTTCCTCCACCTCCAAAACCTGGCACGTCCTCAAATGACCCTGGCTGTTAATAGGACGTTAAAACAAATTCAGTAGGATACAGATAGTTGTTATAATCAGTTAAATTTCCCCCAATTATATAATTTCTTCCTGAAGTAAATAACTACGTATACGTGTAACGGGCACGTGCATGTCTCGTTATTACTGTTGACTTTCTATTTCACATCTTTCCTTTACTTGAATGTTTTAAAAATAACGATTCCAAAAACCGCGTTTTGGTTGGTGAAATACAAAGAGAAGATAGCTGAAAGGTATGTATGTGTAAGTATGGTCGATTTATGTAAAATCCTGTACGATTCTCACACTGGTCAAAGGGGAAATACCGACATTTATTCCACATGGAGTCTTAAATTCTATTCAAACTTCTACTTGAGGAAAAAAACAAAACAAATACATGTGGTTGTGACAATGCCAAGTCAAATCAGGAAGCGGACCAATAGTCATTTCGTCCCTGGTTCGCAGCAATTTATTCTGGCTTTGAATTTACTTGCGTTCGTCTATATACAAAAAAAAAAATGGCATAGTGTTAAAGATCGGTGTCCAGCATCCCATGTGGCTATTTACGATGTTAATGCGCAAACCACGGCATAGTCGTCCTACCTTCTACCCAATCTCCATTTGGCGCCATTGTTGATCGACTACAGCCGGGAGTTGGCGAATAACAGTTCGACCTTGGAATAACTGTTGTTATTTTCTTTTACCATTGTGATTGACACCTGTGTTTCTTGGTATTGTGTGATATTTACTTAATAAATAAATAAAAATCTGCGTTTGATATTTTGATTGTCATGCGGTATTTTCACAAGACCAAGAGCACGAAGACGCGGAGAAGATCACAGTACGTACCCAGCATGCACCCCACTGGCCACTTCCTGTTGTAAATAACACTTCCGGTTCCTATCATCTTTCTCTGTTCGTTATGTTGACCACTAACGTTTAAACAGAAATTTGAATGTATTTCACCGCCATGTTTTATTTATCCGTTACCATATATAGTTAGACACATATAATGAAGTAACCTGCAACAGAGCGCATGATCAATCAAATTTTAATCACTGCCTCCATTAGGGATCGTACACGGGACATCCGGCTTACTAGTCTTATACTCAGCCGATCGAGCTAAAGAGAAGATCTCTCTAGCCGAGCGGTATTTACCAGGGCTACACGCCTGTATCATGACAAGCTCAAGGCGTGTTCTACTTGAAATAATGCGTAATCTAACTTGTCTTGGTTCCGTGAGGTATAATATATCAAATGGATGTCTTTAGCATAGATTTATATTAACTATATAATATAGTCAATATAAATCTACGCTAAAGACATCCATTTTATATATATTTCAAAATATTGATTACAATTTAAAAAGGGAAAGACCTGTGTTCTTATTTCGGAAATTTCGAAGTGTGTTTTTTTTCATTAACCGTTTGCGATGTTGGTTTATTGTGCGTGGGTATTTTTCGACGAAAATAAAAAAGCGAAACTGTTATCATTGTTCAGCTAACAGTGTCTGACCAATGTCTCGTGAATCGTTTTGTTTTTCTATCACAGAATTTTAATTTTAATGATATGTTAGAACGGAGTATATAGTGTACACGATGATTTACCGATTATCGTGTTATTTCGAGAAGAAGAACTTACCGAAAACAGCAACAAGATGAAAGGATGCTTGTCTACAGTAACCAGCATTGACCAAGGTATTTAAACGAAACACAAACATGATCCCATCAACTATAAACCTTGTGTAATATTATCATAATTAGGCCTCATTGTTGATAAAATGAAACAATTAACTTTAATTCTCTGAAAGAAAGTTTCAATATATCAAAAGTCTAGATACTCTCACGTAACTTAAACACCATTTCTTTTATAGCAAATAACACACTCAACATATGGAAGTTGACCCTCGATAATCCGGACCTTCCATGCTCCGCACCATCAGCAATACGGACCCTCGATTATCCGGACCCTCCGGTAACAGAAAGCTACATGTACAAGGAAGAGGACGGTTATCCGGATAACATAAAGATATTCTTGGATTCGATTGTCAACTCTCTCTATACACGACCATCGCTGTTAGATTAGAAAATCAAAATGAGTAAGTAAGTTAAGGTAATGGAGTTTGCTTTCCTTGTAAGGGAAACAAATTGTACCTGCTGTCCCCATCCCGTGTTTTGTATTTTGAACAGGAAAAGATAGACTGATCCAAGCTGTCACGTGTCAGTGTATAACAGTGTATTAGGGTAGGAAGGAAGACTGATCCACGCTGTCACGTGTCAGTGTATTGGGGGTAGGTTGGGAGACTGATCCAAGCTGTCACGTGTCAGTGTATTGGGGGTAGGGCGGGAGACTGATCCAAGTTGTCACGTGTCAGTGTATTGGGGGTAGGTTGGGAGACTGATCCAAGCTGTCACGTGTCAGTGTATTGGGGGTAGGGCGGGAGACTGATCCAAGCTGTCACGTGTCAGTGTATTGGGGGTAGGGCTGGAGACTGATCAATTCTTCTTGTGTCAGTGTATTTGGGGTACGGTGGGTTGGGAGAAAATGTACAACCTATATTCTTACGAGTTTATCCTACAATTCTGATCATAGTGATATGTCGGCGACACAGCCTTCATTTACGGATTTATTATCACGAATTTATTATGAAAGTAAAAAGTCAAATTCTGTTATATATTAGATGAATTTTGCGTTTCACTTTTCAAGAAGAATATTTTTTGGAGATAAATCTCGTGTTTATAACATATAAAGGGTGCTTCCGCGCATTTTAGTATGTTGGGGGAAGTACAGATCTTTTAGTGAATTCTGGAGTTTACTGAATTCTTTACCTCTCACGTTCTTTATTGTATCCCTAGCAAGTAAACTGTGATCTGTTATCGCAACTTTACATTCACATGCAAATAAATAATATTTTCAATGTATTGGTATTGTTAAAGTTAGCTACGATATGCTGTAAACAATCTATAATTGATAAATATTAAGATTTTCTGACATGGTGTTTTAGAATATGCATAAGGTAGGCCTACTTTACATGCAACTAATGGGGCCGCGATGGCCGAGTAGCCCTCCACCTCTGGGTTGCGAGTTCGAAACCTACGTGGGGCAGTTGCCAGGTAGTGACTGTAGGCCGGTGGTTTTTCTCCGGGTACTCCGGCTTTCCTCAACCTCCAAAACCTGGCACGTCCTTAAATGACCCTGGCTGTTAATAGGACGTTAAACAAAAACAAACCAAAACCATGCAACTAAGCTAGTTTGGTAGCCAAGGCATAACTAATATTCGGTGGTTGAGTTGTAATAGTTGGCTATGTGGAGTTTTACTATAGAGGATATCAGTTCGAATCCAAATTATAGTTTTTTTTTCTTCTCTTTTTCGCTTTTGCTGTAAAAAAAAAGAATATGAATACATATTTTTCAAAACGATTTTTTTTCATATGCAAACTCAAAAAAATTGAAACTGTTTTACAAATTAAAAAATAAATAGCTGGCAAGACGTAAAGGCTTTAAAAACAAACAAAAAACTGTTACAAAATAATGATGCACATGCATCAATCCAAATTGTATAGCTGTTTTAAATCACAAATACAGCGACCATTGCATAGCAAAGGCACTGTATACAATTAAGTAGGAGTTGCCTCTCTTTGTCCATCCAGGCGATACCTTGTTATTTGATTTTTGATTAACTTCATAGCCCGTCATCCCAGCTTGCTACAGACGAAATATCGATATCCTGGATATTTCCATAATTGAGAAATGGGGGTTTCAAATGATTTTAACATCATTGACGGCAGTGACGCTGGACATGGGTCAAGGCCATTCATATTATCAAAATTGATAGCCCATTGAATGAGCATGTCTACTATTTAAAATAACATGACCCTAGGTCACTTGGTTATTGAGAAGATTTAAAAAAAAAAATTGTAACAAAATTACACATTCAAACTTTGCCCCCTACCGGAAATTTACCTTTAATGCTCAGTCTTATGAATACATTTTGTAGCCCTGCCGCCAGCTTGCTACAGATCAAAAGTAAATACTCTGGATATTTTCGTTATTGTGACTATGACCTTGGGCCACTTAGTTATTGAGAAGAGGTGTTTTGAAGGTTCTGAGACCTCAAACAGGACTCCCAGCCCGCTCACATTATGTTGATAACGGGAGAACTAGTCGTCCCACTATCAAAATGCTGAGCTCTAAGCAGCATCAACAAATATCAGCTCTCAGATGATGTATGACAAACCTGTATTACAGTATTCCTCCTTTTTTCACCTATAGTATGACAGCTTACACAAAAAGGAATGAAATATTACATCCGGTGAGAGCTCCCATTTTAGAATTCGAAATCCAGAAAAAGTATCAAGAACAATATTTTTTGTCGGCCACCGGAAATTCGAAATTTTGACGATAAATCAGGAGCTCTGCGAAAGAAATTTGATTCCATGGAATCTTTCTTCAGGGGCTAGATTACTTTATGGATTGACTTGGACTTCAACGCAATCTTACAACACCAATATCCTGGACTGGAAGAAAGATATTGTGAATAGGTAAACATTTTAGAAAATGGTCATTAATGAATGTATCCCTTAAGTACACGATGATAGACTCTCATGTGTATTGGAGGTAAGGTGGAGAACATTAGTATGTGTTTAGTGCTATGTATAAGATATAAGATATTCAACTGATCCAGCTGAGCAGTTTTGACAGAACCCTTGTGCAGGTCTAATATTGGAGTTGATTTTCGGATTGAACATAAAATATACGTATACAATGATTTCTTTTCCTTTACAGATGAAAATAAAAATGCTGAGATCAAGACAGAAAAAATACTGTGAGTCCCCCTGCATGTCCCCACTGTCCAACGTAATATGTACATCTGCCCGCTACATGTTCAAACAGAAAACATCATTTTGGCAATTTCGATTATTGCATGCCATGTGAATTATCAGATGACAAAACAATGTTTTGTAATAAAGTTTACCGATACACGGGTATCAATTAAGCGAAACCTCTGGCTTTTATGTTGATGACTTTATAAATGTGAACCATGACCATTGATTTTCAGTGTGTGCGATACTGTAATAAGCCGGAGGCTAATTGTTCCGATAAGTTTATTGTACTCTTTGATTAACCAGAATATGTTGAATGTTTACGTGTAACGGACACATGTACATACTTAGTTATTTTCTATATCGCATCTTTTCTATATCTTGATTTTATAAATTAAGCGCGTTTGGGTGGGCGAAATACAAAGAGAAGATAGCTGAAAGGTATGTATGTGTAAGTATGGCCGATTTATGTGAACCTCTGTACAATTTGACATCAGATAATAAATATATAAAAAAAATCTGTGTGTATGATGTCTTTATTGAAGCGCAATGTATTCACAAGACAAAGAGTATGAAGACGCAGAGAAGATCATAGTAAGTACCCAGCATGCACCCCACTGCCCACTTCCTGTTTTAAATAACATTTCCGGTTCCTGTCATCTTTTTCTGTTTGTTATGTTGATTGTCAATACTAATGCTATCATAAATTGGTAAGAATTAATTTACCGGGTGGTATTGTGTCCCATGACCATAATTATATAACATAAAACAATAGTACATTTGATGACGTCACAGAGGTAGCGAAAGATAACATCCTATTTAGAGTCCGGGAGGAACAATACCACGAGGAAGATTCTAAGATCGCAACTGTGGCACGACTAGAATAAGTACCACTGTGATAAAAGTTTGATAACAAATATTATATTGCGCTAGATGGAGATGAAATTCACTATGTACTAGCCGTTAATGCTGCTTAATATTATTGCAGTTTTTATTGGATTTCCCTTTAGTTCATTAGACAAAGGGACTTTTGTTTTTCCAAGCGTACATTCCTTTGTCTTGAATAGCATGATTCCCATTGTGCTGACCTCGTACTTGACGACTTGTGACCAATCAATTATAAAGATAATTATCAGGCTGGCACTCCAAACTCAGACAATAAACGTAAAACGTGTCTAAGTACTCCGGAGTTTGGTTTGGTTTTATCTGTTCAACGTCTTATCAACAGCTAAGGTCATTTAAGGACGGCGTGCGACATGCCTGCGTTTGATGAGTGCGTATGTGTGTTTTGGGAGGCTGTGGTATGTTTGGTTTGGTTACTTTGTTTAACGTCCTATCAACAGCTAATGTCATTTAAGGACGGCCTCCACTGCGTGCGAAATGCATGCGTGTATTGAGTGCGTATGTGTGTTTTGGGAGACTGCGGTATGTTTGTGTTTAGTCTCCTTGTGATAGACCAGAACTTTTGTCGATTTATAGTGCTACCTCACTGAAACATACTGCCGAAGACACCCAGCAGCACACCACACCCGGTCACATTATACTGACAACGGACGAACCAGTCGGCCCACTCCTCATATGCTGAGCGCTAAGCAGGAGCAGCAACTACCCCTCGGCTAGGGGATAGAACCCAAAGCCTTCCTCACAGGTGAGAACGCTCAACTAAAGACCAAAAGTGAGGCATTGTAAAAGGAGACATTAGGAAGAAGAACGTTGTTAAAAAAGAAGAGAAAAGATAATATCCCAAATTAAGTCGCCTCTTACGATCATGCAATGGGGGCAGCAGGTACAATTCTTACGCCATACCTGCAGGGCAGGGATGTGACGAACATTAGTAATATCGGAGTGTTTTGTAAAGTAAATAGTGTTAACTTGTGCTAACGGAATTGTGGTTTTATATTAATTGTTCATTCAATGATTATTTATATTCACCTACATAAAATATATTGCAAATAAGTCAACTTGTTTAAATAAAATTATTAAAAATCTATTGTGAAGGGACTTCATATAGGTTTGAAAACTCGTGCAAAATCCTATTTTACATATGTATACTAAAAACAAAAGTTTAAATCAAATTGGAATAAAAAGACGGTAAACATCGGCCCCGGTAATAATGTTTATCGAATAGATAGTATATTATTAATAATTCTTTTAGATTGATACTAGGCAGGTATCAATCTCATGGGCGACATTTTAACATCAATATTAATTTCCATTGACAGATTTGACTAATAATATCACATATATAAACCCCGTTTTGTTGAAATATCACTGTCGCGCGTTTCTGTGATTTTATTGGTATTTTTTTTATTATTATTGTTTGTATTTGCTGTTAACATACAAATATTAACGGAAATCTTATTTTGCGTTTTTCGCGCTGGAAATATTCGGCAAAATTATGATTGCGTTAATTGAAGTTTATGTACATTAGTTTCTATGGCAATCATTGTTTGTGCGATAATCCATCATTCCGCTAATCTGTTTTAATTTTAAATTTGAATTCGTCAATTTAAGAACATTTGCATTATTTATTTTCATCCTTTACATAATCTACGTAATAGTACGATTCTTATGAGTGCAGTTAAATTTTTAAACTTGACGGATTCAGCACGTTGGTTAAATTTTAATTTACCCTTTATGATAAACAGTGCACCCTGCTATTTTATATCAAAACATATTAAAATGATAAAACTGGTGTTTGTTGTGCTCTTTTAGATATCAAATTAAAATAAATATTCGGCTGGCATTTTTTTTTATTGTTCTATAATCAAGGACTCATATGTTTTCCGTAATGGCTATTGTTATCGCGTTTAAGGGAGACCTTTTTCGAACCGGTACACATTTAAGATGATAAAACAGTCAAAATCAACATATCGTATGTCAGCGAAATAATGACATACACATTCACCTAGCCGTGATAAGAATACAAGAGCAAAGCTCTTTGTCAGGACTCTGTGACAAGGCATGTGTTTATAGAAAATAGCAAACATTTCGAGGGAAATATTGACCTAAAAATTCACCTAGCCGTGATAAGAATACAAGAGCAAAGCTCTTTGTCAGGACACTGTGACAAGACATGTGTTTATAGAAAATAGCAAACACTCCGACCAAACATCCACGTAAAATTTACCGACCTAGCTTGACAGTGGATGGCAGTTTCGTTATGGCTGATGATAAGCACGACGTTATGGCCGATGAAGACAAAGAGGAAAAGACTATTTCGTATAGTTTTCCTGTGGTAGACCGTTTTGAACCTGTAGAGTTCCACGTTGGTTCAAAGGACGACGATGATTCCGGAAATAAGAATGTTCCATGGTCTTCAAGACTGGACTTTATTGTGTCTCTATTAGGGATGTCGTTAGGTCTCAGCGACATCTGGAGAGTCCCGTATCTTGTCTACAGAAATGGCGGCGGTAAGTTGATATCATATCTTCTCTATCTCTCCTACAGAAGATTGCACACTATTATGACTTCTGCCTAGTCATTAACTAGAACTGTCGCCAGGATGGCTGACTTAAAAATACCCCCGTAATCTGCACGAGTCAATGGTGAATTGGAACTGTTAATTAGAGGCTAACTAAGATAACCCAGTAATATAGTGACCAGTTGCCATAGCCACCATAATTTTGAAAAAAAGTGGCATGCACATCTACACATGGTCCTCTATATTTGTGTGAAGTTTCATTGAAATTGGCCTTTCGGTTTAGGAGGAGTTGTCCGGACAAACTTAAAGTTATGGTTCTTATCGGAAAACCTGTTTATAGTGACCAGTTGCCATAGCAACCATAATTTTGAAAGAAAAGAAAGTGGCCTGCACATCTACACATGATCATTAATATTTGTGTGAAGTTTCATCGGAATTGGCCCATCGGTTTAGGAGGAGTTGTCCGGACAAAATGCGTCTACAGACAGACGGATGGACGGACGGACGGACAGACAGACAACATCATTCCAGTATACCCCCCCCCCCCCCCCCCCCCCTAACTTCGTTGCGGGGGTATAATTATAAACAGGACACTTGTTTACTATTTATATAGAATAACACACCCCACTTTAAACTTCACTCGTTATATAAAAATTATAGATTGGAATTTGGAAAAAATAATATTAGAAAAGTAACAAAATAAATTCTGGATATTAAAAAAAATGTGTTTAGCGAAATGGATTTATTTATCATTGAAAAAATATATTGAGTTAAAATTAGTTAATTGAGTTGAAAACTTCCAGTTTATTTGACCTATCTAATACGACATACAGGCTTTCCTTTCATTTATGTGGTCCTAATCACCAAGTGACTGACCTGTTCATCGTTTCTGCTACAACAGTGATAAGCGCATAGTGTTTATATTTGGTTACTGATAAGACTCGTATGTTTATGCGCCACTTTTAGTAACTGCACACAATATATTGTTAACAAACGCTGTCTAATAATCTTGTATACTTGCTTATTTTAGGAGCCTTTCTGATCCCTTACATAACACTCTTGTTGGTGTGCGGCCTACCGCTTTACTATATGGAGATCGAGATGTCACAGTTCTCCGGAAAGGGGCTTTACAGAGTTTGGGACTTCGCCCCACTATTTAGAGGTGCGCCTCCATTCAAAGATACCCCGTTAACCTACCTTGCAGAAGTCCTTAACATTAAACAGGAAATGCAAAAAACGAGCACAATTTTGATTTGTTAAAACCTTCACTTACAAACAATCTTTGTTTCAAATAATATTTATAGATAAGTTTTATAGTTCTGAATAAATATAAATACTTTAGAAAGCTTTAAGCAGTTCAAGGGTAAATACATAATGATGTTTCGGTCCTGTTATATTACAATTGTTCCTTCTAGGGCCTCAGCGTACTTTTGCAGATAGAGATATTTTTTAGATGATGATGATGATGATGATGTTAGCGACGTAAAGCTATAGTCACACCAGATCGTACGATTTCTGAATCGTGCGATTGGGGGCGATTTGGCCGAGTTACGACCGATCGGCAATGTTTGTTGCGATGTCTATTCGCGATCGCATACTGCGATTGGTCCTACGACTGGTGGTAGGTCATCGTACGATTGGTGGTGCGCTTGGTCGCGCAATGACTTACGATTGGAGAAGATTGATCGCAAGATCAATCGTAGGCAATCGTAGGCAATCGTGCGATGAGTGGTGCGATCAGTGACCAATCGCACGATCAGTCGTGGCAACCTGCGATTGCTCGCACGATCAGTCGTGGCAACCTGCGACTGCTCACACGATCAGTCACTCGTCACCATTAGATTGGCGTAATCGAACCGCCTCTCGATCCAGGGACGCACCCAGTACCCAGTACTTCTCGCTCGTTGGTTTCGACGCCGTAGTGATGCTGCAGTAACAACATTGCTTGTATATCCGCCATTTTGTTACCTGTACCCAGGAAAGTGGTTTGCGAGGTAAAGACTGGTGGTGCGACCGATCGTAAGGTCGTGCAAACACTCGGGACAGGTCGTGACTGATCGTACGACCAATTGTGAGGTCGTACGATCGGTGGTACCACCAATCGTAGAGTGGCACGACCAGTGGCACGACCAGTAGCACGACCAATTTGCGACTACTTGGCCCGCGATCATGCACGACTGGTCCTGTGTTCATGTGCGACTGGTGGTACGACCGTTCTGCGACCACTTGCGATTTAGAATCGCAGATCAGAAGTTTTGAACATGACGATCGACCTTGCTGCGACTGATTTTGCGCGTGCGATCACCCACGACTACTGCGACTAGTCGTGCGCTCATGCTACGATTTCCCTGCGATTCCGATTTTCTTCGGTCGCAACTAGGTCGTAACCTGGTCGTAGGTCCGGTGTGACTGGGGCTTAAACAAGCTTCGTTTTTCGTCGGTTTGACGACGTCTATCACTCGTAATATGTAGTTAGTTTGTCAAGTATTGTTTACCGTTCTATTAAAAGATAAGGTCATTTAAGAATGAAAATGATCTTCCTTGTGTATGAGATTCATGCTTGTGGTGAGTGTGTGTGTTTTGGGAGGCTGTGATATATAGGTATTTGTCCCCTTGTGATAGCGCAAAACTGATGCCGACTTTATAGTGCTACCTCGCTGAAGCATACTACTGCAGACACCCAGCAGGACAACCTGCGCGGCCACATTATACTGACAACAGAAGAACCTGTCATCCCACTTCCAAAATGCTGAGCGTTAAGCAAGAGTAGTAGCTACTATTTTTTTTAATAAACTCTGGTATGTCTCGGCCATGGGACAGCTAGGACCCAAAACCTTCCTCACTGAGGCGAACGCTCAACTATCGGCAAAAAGAGAGGCAGGGTACTGTCTCCAATATGTTTAAGACTTAAAATATATGAGAATGATCCTGTAGTTCGAGACTATTATGGGTTAGTTCGCATATAATATTATAGGTGAATGCGTTTGTATTATTATAGGTATATGTATAACGATGTTCATTCTGGGAGGAGTAAGCATGTCCATTTACCCGACTATGCGAGCCTGGACCATAGAGTTCCTGGTCAACTCCTTTCGGTCCACACTGCCCTGGTCAAGCTGTAATAACACGTGGAACACTGACAAGTGTGTCGAGGTCAAAATAGCCAGAAGTGCCCTGTATAACCTCTCAATGACAGTAAGTAGCGAGGTCAAGATCAATTTGGGAAATTTCGATGTTGGAAAATATTTCAATTAATGCTATATCAATATTTAGCGTATTCCGATGTCTATCCCGGTTTCTGCCTTCTTTCAACTATTTTTAATGTCTATACAGCGACTTACCTATGTACACGTATTTGCCGAACTGTTTTGCGGCTTTTCAACTGAATGGAAAGTACAGATGTTTTCAAAGGGACAAAAGCATACAGCAGATAGCCTTGTGACGGGAAAGTTTAATTGAAATCATAGAGAAAACACCCGACATTTCTCAAAATAACAATGAGTTAATATAACGGAACCGAATGTCGACGTCATTCTAGTCAAAACAAGTCAGTTGGCGTAGTGGTAACACGTTTGCATTTTAACTGGTCGGCCGAGATTCGATTCCCCTCTCGGCAAAGAAAAATAGGTTTTGAGGTCATCTGCCCGACCACGCGGGTTTTCTCCGATTTCCTTCCACTGTAACGCCCCTCGCGTGCTGTCATCCAGGAGTGATTAATATAAGTTTGAACAACTTGTTTCGCGTTGTTATAAAGTAAATAATTTGTAAAAAAAAAATAAAAAATCAATAATAATAATATTTTTATTTGTATATGTACAGAACACATCACTAGCTGCTGTTAACAATATGACATTATCTCCAGCAATGGCGCTCGAGAGCATGTCCGCGGCGGAAGAATTTTGGCAGTAAGTTGACCCTAGACTGCATGAAACAATGAAACATATGGCCGTTTCACAACATGTCTTTTGCATGCATTTCTTAAATAGAAATCTCCGATATTGTTATCCTAGCCTCATGGTTAATATCCATGACGTTGCTGGCTTCTCGTGTGTTTTCGTTCCTCCTATCAGTCTGCTTCCTGCTTCAATAAAATGAAATGTTAATTTTGCTTGCTATTTGACCAATGCTAATACATTTACAATATACAAAATCAATATTTATTTGCCCATCGTCATCAGATGGCGGGCTGTTTAGGCCTTGGTCCCCAGTTGTGCCCTGTCTGATCGAGAAAAAAAAATCAAAATATCCGACAGGCAGCCATCTTGGATTTTGACAGTAAAAGTTTTTTTCTTCTATGCCCATTCAATTTGATTCTTATAGAAAAAACAAAGTGAACGACAGTCAGCCCTCTAGGATTTAAAAAGAAAGTTCTTATATCTTCGTTAAGACTCCATATAAAGGTTGCCCGCGTTAACCATTGTTTAGAGAAAAAAGGAAAGTAAGGGAAATAAGAAAAAAAAGTTCTTCATAGAACCGAAACAGATCATTCAATGGTGGACGCTAAGATCTCCCTCGGATCTTGTTTTATTTATTGGAGTGATAGAAAATAAAAACTATCCAAATAAAATCTATCTTGCCATTATCTCAGGCATTTAAGCATAAAAATGTAGTAAATGAAATATCTTCCCCATAAAGGATATTTATCAAAAGAAATAGAGATTTTGTTCACGACCCGATCTAATGTTAGTGGGAACGGTCGTTTGGTGTCATTTGTATAACACTTGCTTGGTTCTTTACCTCTTCTAGACACCACGTCCTTGACCTGTCCTCCGGAATAGAGGACGTTGGTCCTATCAACTGGAAATATGTCCTCTACCTCCTCATCACCCACGTCCTCGTCTACCTGTCCCTGGTGAAAAGTGTCAAATCTTTCGGAAAGGTAGGCTTTTACTTAACTATACCATTTCTTGTGAAAAGTACTGTCCGCTTTTATTTGTTTAAAGTCCTTTCAACAGCTTAGGTCATTCAAGGACGGCTTCCAGTGCGTGCGAAATGCATGCATGTGGTGAGTGTGTATGTGTGTTTTGGGAGGCTGCGGTATGTTGGTGCTAAGTTTCCTTGTGATAGGCCGGAACTTTCGCCGATTTATAGTGCTATCTCACTTTTATATGGTAAAGTCAGCAATCTTTTTCTGGAGAGGTCATTTATTAACTCTGAGGTTCGATCTTGTATCTTGTGGTGTGTGTCATTCATTTCTTTGTGAACAATATGTTGTTATACACAACCAAAAACTGGAATATTTTGAAATGTTAAAGTTACAGGACTTACGATAGTCACGAGAAAAATACCTTACAATGGTTTTTTCCTGTATTTTGAAATTGTCATAATTGCAATTAAGGAGATACGGAGATTATTTCCCGCCAACTAATTAGTATAGAACAGATTGTAATTATATAACGGATTTAATATACAATAAATGCATTTACGTGTAATATTCAATGTAATAGAAAGTTTCGTACACTTTTTTATAAAACATTAAAGTGATATGAATTAAAACGGGCGATATTTTTAAGGATACATTAAGGATCATATGCCTTTGAAGATTTCTTTCATGAAGCTAAAGCAGTGAAAAATTATCTTTGAATTTAATGTAGAACAGGTTAACAAAGTCCAATGTGAGTATCCAAGTCTTCTATGGTATATTGAAAGGTTAAATTTTCTTTGAAGAGTTAACGGTAACTGGGTATATTTTACATAAAATGTTTCACGTCAAAACTGAATGTTTACTTCGAGTAAAACATGGTCTTCGAGTTATCAGAGCTCGAGATAACAATGCCTAATAAAAGGCAGGCTGTCGGTAAACTGTATGCTCAGTATAGGTTATACACTGTAAGCATGACACAAACGATACGATACTGTAAAGGTCATCAATATAATTTTAATTTTCATGGTTGAAAAAAAAAAAAAAAAAAACAGAAGCGATAAATATGGTTGGGTTTTGTGCATCTTCGCTAGCCAAGGCTTCTGATTATGTTACACTCCACGAACCCTTGGCAGATATAGTCGTGTTTAAACCAATTAAATTGCGTTTAACATTAAGGGTTGGTTTCGCTGAAAACAAAAATTGCGGCGCCCAGTACATGGCATTTTACCTAAATACAGGGACGTACAATCTTTAGGGCAACATTCACAGTGTTTGATCAATTGATAGAAGTGATTGATCACATATCTCATCAAAATGACACAAGCCTCCATGTGTGCTAGTAAACATTACCGATGAAGTACATCGCGATCAGTAACGCTGGTTTTGATTGGTCAAAAATTTCATGTGTAAAGGGTGGTAATTTCGAATCTCCGCTAGAGGTCCAGAACTCACGACTATATATGCTAAGGGTTCGTGGAGTGTAACGTAATCAGAAGCCTTGTCTAGCAAAGATGGGTTTTGTGAGGAAATTATAAAACTTATATTGTAACTTTTTTTTATTATATTTTGAGCACGTTTATTCTACACGATTTCATTCAATCGTAGAGAACCACGAAAAATTAAAACACTTTTGAAACAACCACATTAAACTCTTATACATTTCCAGTTTGTAGAATAAAATAGTCTCATCCTGGTAGTTTCCTCGCATTGATGACACTTCGAGATGTATCTGTGTGTATTGATGGTTGGCAGGTGATGTATGTGACGGCTTTGCTACCCATTGCGTTGGTCCTAGTTATTTGGATCCGAGCCCTGATTTTACCTGGTGCATTGACGGGTATGGCATACTTCATAACACCAGACTTCTCGGTACTCTCCAATACTAAAGTAAGTACTCACCGTGGTTTACTGGTTTTAATATCGAGCTACTTCTTTTGCCTAGTCACCATTCTGTGAATAACTAAATAACAGCGCCAAAGTGAGTGGAATATCAGAACAACGTCCAACAATCCTATATGAACATTCGGATCACTCTGATTTCATCAATAACATCTTGTTACCATAATGGTAAATACGAATGGAGACATAACAGACAGCAGGTAACCAATCACCGTATATAAATATCGTCAGCGATCAATCAAAGTAGACAGACTATTTATATCCATGCGCAAACCCCACACTATGACTGGTACATCGACCAATTAGAATGCTACCTTCATTGATAGTAGAAAAACGGTATAATCTAACAGTGATATTTATTAATCTAGGTGTGGATAGAGGCGGGATTCATGGCATTTTACACACTCGGACCTGGTTGGGGAGGACTGGCAACATTCGGCTGTCACAACAAATTCAAAGAAAACATCCTGACGTACGCATATGTAGTCCCGGTAATTGATTAAGTTCTGAATCAATGGCTGAAGCTCGATATCTGATCTAACGATTGAAAATGTCCAAATTGAAATGAAATAGCCATGCTATGACTCAGAGTTATTTATTGCAAACCGATCTTAAACATATATAAAACAGGACACATATTCATTGTCATGGCTCATTTTAAGTATTCGGGATGAAATAAGTGGTTGTGTCAACAGCAGCGAATTGTTGGGACTGCTTGCCAGGATAGAAATTAGGCAAAATATCACAAAAGGTATTTTTGTGCGTGTGAGTAATTAAAGCAAATAAGTTAACATATTTTGTTTTGCTTGTCAGTATTGCCACTAGCTCATCACTGACACTTTAACCATGTTGTTGATCATGGTAAATGATTCAGCTAATGTTGCTCCTTTTGGTATTTCAGTGACGTCACAATAACCACTGTTGTTGTTGTATTGTTTGGACTGTTGAATGGTCTAGTGGTGTTTGCCGTAGTAGGCGTCATGGCTGAGGAGTCCGGAATTCCTGTCCCAGAAATAATTACGTCAGGTACATTTTTCCATATCCTTATCTTCATGCTTAAAATAGCATATTGTTGGATACCAAAGCATATCCGTCAACTGATATGTTGTATCAATTCTTACATATCCAGATATGTAGAATTTTATTTGGAGGCATTATTGTATCTAGCTCCAGCTTCATCCACGTTCCTTAAATTAAAATGAATGCATAAGATATAAGCAAAATCTTAGTTTAGGCATTTTCATTATATTCAGAAACGGTTGCCTATAGGTGATTTTAAGTTACGGATTAACTTTCGTTAAGGAAAGTTTTCAAATTGTTGTTTAGGTTTATGTTTGTAAAGGTTATCTTGTTTACCTAGATTGAAGGGCACGATATACCATATTATACTGTGGCAAAACCAACTGACACCATAGCTTTTCATGTCCGAACTGTGAATCGAACCCCAGTCGCCTAGGTGTTACCACTGTGCCACCTAACCACCCATTGATTTCTTTATTGTGTTTACGCATATAGATGCGAGTTTTTAGAACAATATATATACAGATCTTTAGATATTTTAGATGAGTTTAAGCTAAACTTAAAGGGACAAGTATGCTTTGTATAATTCAGGCAGAATCTATAAATATATATACATACAAAAGATGTCGCGGTCAATAGTTATCTGCTACATAGCCAATGTTCAGTATGGTCAGTTTAAGTTTGGGGAAAGCCCACGTCCGATGAAGCGATACTTCAAACATGGTACAACATGTCGCGCCCTCTGTTGACACATACACGCGATCGAAGTACGGCAGATCTGATTTCTCGTATACTTATTTCTTTGGATTTTTGTTTCTTGGAACTGAAAAAACTGATATTTTATATACATATATTCAGTTTAATGATTTTTTCGAGACAGTGGTATACTAGAGTCTTCAAACCCTTTTGTGAATCTCCTGGCTATAACTAAACCCTGAACGTTTAGTGGATGTAAGAACAGTCCAGCAGGGGTGTTTACATTCGATCTCATTTTTTTGCATTATGTATTATTTTAGCTTCAGTTAAAAAGATTTTGACTTAAGTTAAAAGACATTGTCAACTTAAGTCAAAACCTTTTTAACTTAAGCTAAATTAATACATAATGCAAAAAGAGGTTTTTCAACTTAAGTCAAAATCTTTTTAGCTTAAGTCAAAATCTTTTCAGCTTAAGTCAAAAAACTTTTTACCTTAAGCTATTATGTATTAAATATCAAAACGGCTTGCCATTATCATCTAGATTTTAATTAGATGGCTGCTAATATAAACCGTTCGATATAATGCCTTAGTTATTTTAAGAGCTAAACAATTAATTTTATTAGTACATCATCACTTGCAGTCTATGTATTTTATAGTATATGTACATTTTTTCTATATCAGTACTATTATGAACTATTGCTTTGTATGTTTTTGTGTCCGGTGAAGAGGATTGTGCAAATCCTGTACTGGAATAAACTAAAAAATAAATGATTCCAATATGCGCAGGACTTTGCTAAAAACTCCTGTTCACTTTCGTTGCAAATGGTATAAATACATGTTTATAATGTAAAAGAATTGATATAAACAGCATGGCCGAAGTTTAAAATCGTGGGTTTGGAAATGTGTGCCTCTTCTCTGTGATTACATGTAGATTCCTTTTACAAATGTAGCATCAGTCCTCGTGAATGTCAGATATTGGTGTGCTGTCAAAACTACAAACTCACGAACGCTTTGTAACTTACACTTTAATATATGATAAGACGTGTGCTATTATGTTTCTGGAAATTGGATGGTCATAAAACTGAGAAATTGGACAGCCTACATTTTATATCCTCAAGGTCCCGACATCATGTCCACGTGATAGAAAAACAAGGGCCCAATGGGCCCAAATCGCTCACCTGTAATGCAGTGATCTTTTCATATATGGATCCTGCAGTTATTTGAAAGCATGCTACAGGACCAATATAATGTCTCTCTGCACTTTGGCTTTTCACTAAAAGTCATTTAAAGATTTAAGCATACTTGATCGACGTGACCTTGAATGTGAGTCAAGGTCATTCATTTGAACAAACTTGGTAGCCCTTTACCGCAGCATGCTACAGTCCCAATATCAACTCCCTGGGACTCTTGGTTATTGAGAAGAAGTCGTTTAAAGATTTTAGCCTTTTGACCCCTGTGACCTTGAATGAAAGTCAAGGTCATTCATTTGAACAAACTTGGTAGCCCTTCACCCCAGCATGCTACAGGCCAAATATTAGGTCTCTGGGACTGTTGGTTATCGAGAAGAAGTCGTTTAAAGATTTTAGCCTTTTTGGCCCCTGTGACCTTGAATGAAGGTCAAGGTCATTCATTTGAACAAACTTGGTAGCCCTTCACTCCAGCATGCTACAGACCCAATATCAACTCCCTGGGACTCTTGGTTATTGAGAAGAAGTTGTTTAAAGATTTTAGCCTTTTTGACCCCTGTGACCTTGAATGAAGGTCAAGGTCATTCATTTGAACAAACTTGGTAGCCCTTTACCCCAGCATGCTACAGACCCAATATCAACTCCCTGAGACTCTTGGTTATTGAGAAGAAGTCATTTAAAGATTTTAGCCTTTTTGACTCCTGTGACCTTGAATGAAAGTCAAGGTCATTCATTTGAACAAACTTGGTAGCCCTTCACCCCAGCATGCTACAGGCCAAATATTAGGTCTCTGGGACTCTTGGTTATTGAGAAGAAGTCGTTTAAAGATTTTAGCCTTTTTGACTCCTGTGACCTTGAATGAAAGTCAAGGTCATTCATTTGAACAAACTTGGTAGCCCTTTACCCCAGCATGCTACAGGCCAAATATTAGGTCTCTGGGACTGTTGGTTATCGAGAAGAAGTCGTTTAAAGATTTTAGCCTTTTTGGCCCCTGTGACCTTGAATGAAGGTCAAGGCCATTCATTTGAACAAACTAGGTAGCCCTTCACCCCAGCATGCTACAGACCCAATATCAACTCCCTGGGACTCTTGGTTATTGAGAAGAAGTCGTTTAAAGATTTTAGCCTTTTTGATCCCTGTGACCTTGAATGAAAGTCAAGGTCATTCATTTGAACAAACTTGGTAGCCCTTCACCCGAGCATGCTACAGACCCAATACCAACTCCCTGGGACTCTTGGTTATTGAGAAGAAGTCGTTTAAAGATTTTAGCCTTTTTGACTCCTGTGACCTTGAATGAAGGTCAAGTTCATTCATTTGAACAAACTTGGTAGCCCTTCACCCCAGCATGCTACAGACCCAATATCAAGTCCCTGGGACTCTTGGTTATTGAGAAGAAGTCGTTTAAAGATTTTAGCCTTTTTGACTCCTGTGACCTTGAATGAAGGTCAAGGTCATTCATTTGAACAAACTTTGTAGCCCTTCACCCCAGCATGCTACAGACCCAATATCAAGTCCCTGGGACTCTTGGTTATTGAGAAGAAGTCGTTTAAAGATTTTAGCCTTTTTGACTCCTGTGACCTTGAATGAAAGTCAAGGTCATTCATTTGAACAAACTTGGTAGCCCTTCACCCCACGCATGCTACAGACCCAATATCAAGTCCCTGGGTCTTTTGGCTATTTAGAAGAAGTCGTCTAATTTTTTTTTAGCATATTTGACTCCTGTGACCTTGAATGAAAGTCAAGGTCATTCATTTGAACAAACTTGGTAGCCCTTTACCCCAGCATGCTACAGACCCAATATCAACTCCCTGAGACTCTTGGTTATTGAGAAGAAGTTGTTTAAAGATTTTAGCCTTTTTGACCCCTGTGACCTTGAATGAAGGTCAACGTTATTCATTTGAACAAACTTGGTAGCCCTTCACCCCAGCATGCTACAGGCCCAATATTAGGTCTCTAGGCCTTTTGGTTATTGAGAAGAAGTTGCTTGAATGGAAAGTTGACGCCGGACGGACGGCCGGACGGACGACGGACGGACGACGGACGCCGCGCCACGGCATAAGCTCACTTGCCCTTCGGGCAGGTGAGCTAAAAACATTGGCTAAATGAAAAATAGATTTCGATGTACATTTTGCGCAACTCCTGTTCAGAGAAGTATACCAGGGATCTTTTGCTTGATAATATTTAATCATAAACAAAACAAAATGTTTTACATGATCGATGTGAAATTCATAATTGCTACACTCTTTAAAATGGAATACCAAACTTGACATCCGGATGAAGGTAAATTAATATGAAATGTTACGTTTATTGGAGTTTAAATATGCAAAGTCGGCCCACGGTGCAATATTACACTTACCATTTTATATCGCAAATGCTTGACTATGTAACTAAATAACAATATTATAGGTCTCTGACTGGGCTGGCACTTTTATAAAATATTGTTGCTTTATGTGATAATATTTTGAAAATAAGCAGCTATTTCAAACTGATAGCTACTCTTGTAACTTTGGCTAATGTCCCGTCGAGTTGGATCAGTTTATGAACTTAAGTGAATATTGTACCGCCACAGGAATCGGGTATTTTTAAATAAACAAGGATGGATAGTATTGCAACAGCAATACAAAGTCCCCTGCCTGACCCAGGAGTGCAACTATTTATTTCCCATTTTTTAAACTACGTGTTATACTGATAATGTATACCAAGTTTCGTTAAAATCGGAGTAGTACTTTAGGAGGAGTTGTCCGGACAAGTCTCAACCAATGAGAAGTTGGCGGCCATTTTGAAAATTGGTTTTTCGGAAAAAAAATGTAGGATGCACAACTACATGTTATACTGATCATGAATACCAAATTTCGTTAAAATCGGAGTAGTACTTTAGGAGGAGTTGTCCGGACAAGTCTCAACCAATGAGAAGCCGGCAGCCATTTTGAAAAATGAATTTTCGAAAAAGGAAAATGTGGGATGCACAACTACATGTTATACTGATCATGTATACCAAGTTTCATTAAAATCGGAGTAGAACTTTAGGAGGAGTTTTCCGGACAAGCCTCAACCAATGAGAAGCCGGCAGCCATTTTGAAAATTGGTTTTTGGAAAAAAAAAAATGTGGGATGCACAACTACATGTTATACTGATCATGTATACCAAGTTTCATTGAAATCGGAGTAGTACTTTAGAAGGAGTTGTCCGGACAACTATTGCGTGACAGACAGACAGACAGACAGACAGACAGACAGACAGACAGACGGACGGACGGACAGACGGACAGACGGACGGACGGACGGACGGACAGACGGACGGAGGGTAAACCTATAGTCCCCCCGTTTTTCAAACGGCAGGGGACTAATAACTGATAAACTAATACATATCTCTCTCTAACTAAATAAAATACCGTATGGCGGATAGTATTTTTATGAGTAGAACTATGTTAATTATCAAATTATGTAACATCCGATTTCTGTGATAGATCTATATACAGAAATCGGATGTTACCTAATTTGACACATGTTTGGAATTATATATAATTTTGTATGTACCCGAAATTGAAGAAATGCATGTATATTGCTTTTGATCCCTGGAAAGATCGGTTTACAATACTGAGAGTGCAACTGAAAAAAGAGAGCAAGGTTCAGCAGATGTTTTGTGTTTCTACCATGGAAAGTTACAATTTATTTACCAAACCCTATTTTTACACCCAAAATATATCGAATATAGACAATACTTTGGGCATGTGTAGTGAGGTTACAATACATAAAATATACCTAAATCTAAATGATCATTCTCACTAAGTTACATGAACATCTAACGACATCGTATAAGGGTTCATTCAGGATAACCTTTTGGATTAATCAATCAAATTACTTCTTACAGAATGTTGGAAATGAATTTCGTATGTGAGAAATAGCATGACTAGAGTGCATAGCTTGCATAATCTGCCAATCTGTTTCAAGTCATTTCGCCAACGAAGCATATACAATGTAGATATGTTGAACCGAAATGGTTAGCTTCAGATGCATGATGTGGCGAATGGGTGAGATCGGTGACATTGAAAAAATAACAATTTGCCCTGAGAGTGAAATATTAAGGAAGTCAAATCTCTGATGTTTGCAAATCTTCTCCGGTATGTATCATGTTTTTACTGAAAACTTGTTTATTTACAACCCGCGACATTTTCCTTTGTTTATTAAAAAGAGATTATGTAAACCACGCGTTTTGTAAAAATAAAAGCACAAAGAATTGAGAAATTTTGAAAATTCCTGCACTATTTTACTTCTATAAAGCCATATAATATCGTCAGGTTGGTTTTCCAAGTGATATTTTTCAATTTCATTGCAATAATTCTTATATATAATCTCTAGTTTAAATTACCCTTAAGAGGCCCCGTAAAAATTGCAAGTGGATTGTATTACCGAGTGCATTTCCTCCGGCATTTTCATTTGTGTACGAAAAATAACCCAGCTAACTCCTATGTATGTGATTTATATCACTTTTGATGTAATGGAAACACTACTTAACAAGTACAAATGGAATTATGATAATAGAAGTTGTAAAGAACTGTCCCCGTTTGGTACGAGAATCGTAGCAATTTAAAATATCCGCTGACGGCTTCAAATGCAAACCAATATATTTTACGGTCACGTGACGGGGCTGAGCTTGGACACTTGATTACAAGTCAAAGTGTGTAGAGACGGAGTGCTCATTTGCATATACATCGTATGGTTATACGATGAAGACCCCCCTCCTTATAATCAATTTAAAAAAAAACCCGCATGGGAAACATAAACTTTTATCAATATATGGCCAAGGATAGTTCATAAGTACACTTTCATGAAAAAAATTGTGAAATAATAAAAAAGAAAACAAACTTTACTAAATTGTCCCTTTAAGGTCTTGTTCAAAACAGGATGCACTTAAGTGCCATCTACAATAAGCATTTTAATTTTCATATTGTCAGGGGGATTTTCTTTAGGCTTCGTAGCATATCCCCAGGCGCTTACCTACCTGCCATTTTCCCAGGTGTGGGCTGTTCTCTTCTTCCTAGCCCTGCTTATGCCCGGGATGGACATGCAGGTAACTATTGTCAATGTTATTATTCCTTTCACGTACGTAATTATTTCATAAAGTGATACTTTGCATTGTATTTGTAATGTAAACATCAATATTCATGTTCTTGGAATAAATTAAGTACCAAATTATGTATATACTCTTTAATTGCACCAAGACGGGATTTTGGATATTCCAATTTTAATCTGCATGCAAATAGCGTTCACTCTTTTGATGCAGACCGTGACCTTTGAACCGATGATGAATATTTTGGAGGAGGCATTTCCGAGACTTCGTAGGCACCGATTGATAGTATTGGGAGCGATATTTATCGTCGTTTTCCTGTTTGAGCTTCCCTTCCTAACAAGGGTAAGTGGTGGATAATTGTACAGTCATTCAACAGTCGCTGGACGTTGCTTGACTGCATCTGGATATTTTACATGTCTTTGACAGAATTCGACTATAGGCTGACAAATTTACAACGCACGGTTTCGAGAGGAGCAGCCTAATGAAGACCATGGAAAAGTTATCTTTTCGAAATGTTCTATGTCCTTTTGAGACCAACCAACCAATTGTTTTCCCATATACTTTGCTGTTAACGTTTGGAGTATATCATTAAAATTCTTGAATTCAATATGGCAATTATGATTTATAAGAAAAGCTTAGGGTCTCATATAGCACTTAATAAAAAAAAGTTGTGTCTTTCAGCTCAGACTTTTTCCAGGGTAGTCATTTTGAAAATAGGTGAATTTCGTAGTTAAAATTCTCAAAAATCTGTAATGTTTACCTATTAATTATTATGACCTGAACTTTTGAAAAAAATCAATCAATCGGACTTACGAAATGTATATCAACATTTCCTATGGATAGTTACCTATCAGGCTACATATCTATTTTGTATCTTTATAATATACTGACCAATCAGTGGCTGCAAGACATTTTATCCCTGGCTCAACTTTCTATACACAGGGGATGTTTAAAAAAAAACTATTTTTTCAATTGGTTGGTTGTTCCCTTAATGCGAAATAAAGTCAGACATGTTTGATATTTGTTAATATGCCTGGTGGATGTGAGATAGCACTTTAAATCGGCAAAAGTTCCGGCCTATCACAAGGAGACTTAACACGAACATACCACAGCCTCCCATAACACACATACGCACTCGACACACGCATACATACCGCACGCACGGGAGGCCGTCCTTAAATGACCTTAGATGTTAATAGGACGTTAAACAAAATAAACCAAACCAAACCAAACCAATTATCACCATCCTAGTTCTCACTGGTGTCTGCCCTGCAGGTAGGGCGTAAAAATTGTACCGGCTGCCCCCATTGCATGATCGTAAGAGGCGACTAAATTTAGGATCTTATCTTTTCTCTTCTTAACAACGTTCTTCTTCCTAATGTCTCCCTTAACAATGCCTCACTTTTGGGAAATAGTTGAACGTTCGCAGCTGTGAGGAAGGCTTTGGGTTCTGTCCCCTAGCCGAGACATACCAGAGCCTTTAAAAATGGTAGTTACTACTCCTGCTTAGCGCTCAGCATATATGGAGTGGGACGACTGGTTCGCCCGTTGTCAGTATAATGTGACCGAGTGGGGTGTGCTGCTTGGTGTATTCGGCAGTATGCTTCAGTGAGGTAGCACTATAAATCGGCAAAAGTTCCGGCCTATCCCAAGGAGACTTAACACGAACATACAACAGCCTCCCAAAACACACATACGCACTCACCACACGCATGCATTTCGCACGCACGGGAGGCCGTCCTTAAATGACCTTAGCTGTTAATAGGACGTTAAACAAAATAATCCAAACCAAAATCTCACTGGTGTAACTTAACAAGCATTTGATCTAGATTTGTATTACGGGTGTCGCCGTGACCTATATTTGTATGACGGGTGTCGTCGATGAAATCGAAGACACTTACTCTTCAGGAGTACCTGGTCTTGTTCTCCGAGTAATTTTCATGGAAATCTTTATTTTTGTGTTTGTGCTCGTTTTATCGATTTCGAATGGGTATATTCTGTTGTTTTACTGATTATATAGGACATACATGTACTGGTCATGTAAAAGAAAACATAATAAATCATACCATCATTGTTTAACGTGTTTATAGGAATGATGTCCAAGGGTCGTTTCTATTTCTTTTTGTGTGGTTGATGAGGAAAGTTGGTGATGATATTATGTGAAAAAAATGGGTTTGAGAAGCCATGAACTTCAACACTTATCTAGCATATACAGTATTTATTATTATCTACCCTCACAGGCCGGAGCGTACGTCTTCCAGCTAATGGACTGGTATGGAGCAGCCTTCAGTGTGGTAGCTAACGCCCTTCTTGAGGCCGTCGTCTTCTTTTGGATATATGGCAAGTAAACTTGTCATCTACTGCAAATCAATTGGTTTATTTTTGCGATTGTTTGACAAACCGCTTAATAGCGAGCAAGGAATACTTGCACAACAATGCAAACACTGAATAAGTCATCTTTGACACATTTCTATAGCTTCCAACCTTATTAGGTATATTCTAATTTTAGATCTCGAAGAATAGAGCAATTTCTGAAATCGTCTGAAAGGTCAATCCGAAATTGTTTTTAAAATTATGGACACATTTTTGTGTCGCCTTGAAAAGGTGACATATAGGTATTACTATGTCAGCGTCGTCGGTGTCGGTGGTGGCGTCGTCCGCACAATGGTTTCCGTCCAATAACTTGAGTTCCCTTTGGCCAATCAAACTCAAACTTCATAGTGTTTCCTTACCAAAAGGTTCGAAGGTCAAGGTCACTGTTTCTATTAATAGAAAAATGGTTTCCATGCAATAACTCGAGTTCCCTTCAGCCAATCAAACTCAAACTTCACACAGTGCTTCCTTACCAAAAGCGCTTGCTTAGTATTGCTTTTCAGGTTCAAAGGTCAAAGGTCCTTGCTACTATAAATAGAAAATATGTTTGCTTGCAATAACTCGAGATCCCTTGGGCCAATCAAACTCAAACTTGATGCATTGCTTTCTTATAGGAAGTGCTTGCTTGGGATCGTTTTAAGTTTCAAAGGTCAAGGTCACTGTTGCTATTTATAGAAACTTCCATATAACTTCCGTGAAATTAATTTTTTTTAAATAAAACATATTTGAGGTTTTATTTCATCTCCTGGTTGTTTTTATTGTTTTTTATTAGAACAATTCGGTTTTCTAAAAGCAGAACGTTTTCCTAGATTCGTTAAGTGACTTACTTCATCGTAGATGTGACAAAGGGAGTAACGACTTTGTGGGATGTTTTGTCGGCGTCTTTCCCGTATTTGACTTGTCTACAAGCGTGGTACATCAGATGAGATTAAAATTCATTATAAATGTATGCCCTGGTTTAATGCTATAGAGCTAATGTTAAAATACGGTTAGACCGACGTCAATGTTGAGGTATTCCATAATTACATTTAATCAATCTTGTACCAGAGGAAATGAAAGACCTCAAATGTCAACGGAAATATATTGGTTGCAAATAATCTCGACATGTTTCATTTTAAGGAGGAGACCGAGTGAGCCGGGACGCAATGATGATGTTTGGACGTCCACTTCCTGCATTCATCCGAGTCAGTGCTGCCTACATCACACCCGTGGCCCTGTTTGTATGTGTTAGAAACAGTACATAGAACTGATGACACAATGAATTTAATCTTATCCTCTCAACTCAGCTTTGAAATCCTTGTTGTTATATAATTGTTTATCTTAGATGGTCATTGTAATCATAATCCAAGCAAGTCAACAATTCGTATTTTCCCCTAAATATCTACACCAGTTCATTCACGGATTTAAAGTATAAACAATAATAAATATTGACCAATTTCATATACGCAATCTATGTTTGATGTTGAGTCACATGTTCAAAATTAAGTAAAGCAATCAACATCAATTATATGGTCCAATAGAGTAGAAAATGATTTGTCGTATATTATTGATTCTGGCTGTATTAACGGCAGTTTGGTTTGGTTTATCTTGTTTAACGTCCTATTAACAGCTAAGGTCATTTAAGGACGGCCTCCCGTGCGTGCGACATGCATGCGTGTGGTGAGTGCGTATGTGTGTTTTGGGAGGCTGCGGTATGTTCGTGTTAAGTATCCTTGCACAAGCCTTATTTCTACATACATATTGAAGGCCAATTACGATCCTTCTAATCACAAGTTGGTACTTCCACACCAAGTTCTTAGCTTCGAAGAAGAGTCAAAGAACGAAAGACTTAACAGATGTTTCATGTAGTTTTTATGGATAATAAGACCTATACAGTATTGATTCATTCCTAATGAAATATAATTTTACTTGTGTGTCTTTTGCACAATTTTCCTGTAGATGCTGTTGGTGATCAGTTTCTTTTCCTACCGCCCTCCCACATATGGAACCTACATCTACCCGGACTACTGTAATGTACTGGGCTGGGCACTGGTCACTCTTACAGTTCTGCCTTTCTTTGTGATGTTTATAGTTCTACTTAAGCAATCAAGCGGTACATTGACTCAGGTAAGTGTAGTTCATGGGGACAATGACTCAGGTAGTCGTAGTCCATGGAGACCTTGACTCAGGTAAGTACAGTTCATGGGGACATCGACTCAGGTAGGTGTAGTCCATGGAGACCTTGACTCAGGTAGGTGTAGTCCATGGAGACCTTGACTCAGGTAAGTACTGTCCACAGGAACATCGACTCAGGGATTTTACCTACCTGGGGTAATGTGGCCGTATACTGTCTCGGAAAATCGCCCAGGTAAAAAAGCATCAATGAGATCTTTATGACGGGTATTTAAAAAAAAAGTAATGATACATCATATGAACTAAAAAGCGATAATCAATAACGTTTTGTAAATATCACAGATATCTTATGTTCTCGGTACAAATTAATGGAACCTCTATATCTCAAGATAAACATTTCAAAGTGTGCTCCATATTAAACTTGTTTTTTCTATAAATCTGCAGTCATGTCTTTCTTCATCCCATAATCATTGTTGTAGCGCTTTCGCAAGACTTCATCGCCAATGTTGACATGGTATCCAGTAGAACCTAAGTTTAGAGAACTTTACCGGAAGTCAGAGATATCACGTGGCAGCTCATTATCACAGTTAGCTTGGTTTAACCTGACAGGGCGTGGAGGTATTAGTATTAACAGTGAAAGCATTGTTTTGGACGACAGCGAATGCGCAGTCTTGAAATATACCGCTAATATATATTGATATTTTGAATTAAAATACCAATAATGTATATTGATATTTTAATTTATATTGTTTTAATTTTCATGTATCTTTATCACTTGTATTAAATTCTAAAAATGATTCATGTAGTGTTGTCGTTATCAGTTGAACTGTAAAAGATAAATTTTATTGCCTTTACGCTAGGAAACTTAGAAAGCTGTGTATCTCTGGAAGCTATGGTATTAAAAAAAATGTTAGCTATATATCTAAATTCATGAGTCTATGCATATGTTTGTTTATGTCTTACGGCCAATCGACAACTAGGGTCATTTAGGGCCAAACAATATACTATCGTTCTTTATCTTTAACGTTAAAATCAGATAAAATTTGTCAATTTTAAAAGCATTCGTATTGTATTTCATTACGATAAAAAAGTTGGTTAAAAATGGTAAAATATATATATGTACGAATAGATTATGAGAACTTTGTGATATATATAAAGAACGTCAAAGAGAGTAACGTAAAAGACATTAAAGTCTATAGAATAGATCGATTTCTTTCCAATAGCTAAATATTGTTTTCGAATCCACGGAACTTAAAAGGGTTTTCATATCCGTGACTCGGAAAGTATTTATCACGAATGTGCTTGAAATCGGAACATTCTATTAAAAAATGCTCCACTGTGAATTGAGCATCACATGCATAACACACCGGTGGATCCTCTCGTTTCAAGAGGAAGGAATGAGTAGGGTATGTGTGCCCGGCACGGAGCCGTGAGGAAGGCTTTAGGTTCTGTCCCCCTAGCCGAGACATACCAGAGTCTTTAAATATGGTAGTTGCTACTCCTGCTTAGCGCTCAGCATATTTGGAGTGAGCCGACTGGTTTGCCCGTTGTCAGTATAATGTGACCGGGTGGGGTGTGCTGCTTGGTGTATTCGGCAGTATGCTTCAGTGAGGTAGCACTATAAGTCGGCAAAAGTTCCGGCCTATCACAAGGAGACTTAACACGAACATACCACAGCCTCCCAAAACACACATACGCACTCACCACACGCATGCATGTCGCACGTACGGGAGGCCGTCCTTAAATGACCTTAGCTGTTAATAGAACGTTAAACAATATAAACCAAACCAAACCGTAAGGGCAAATCCCTATATCCCCTCGGCGACTCGTCGCGCGAGGGGATACAAAACTGGTAATATTTTAACAGCCACGGCTTTACTCACCGTAGGAATGAATGTTTTTCCTGATGGTCTAATCTGTCAACTGTGTGGAAAAAAAACAAATACCTTGCAAACATCACATTTACATGTCTGTATTAAAGGTTCACTCGTTCAATTCACTTGCCTCGCCGTGTAGTAATTTATATGCATTTTTGCCTAAAGGCGGTGCTTATGTTAATTCATTTCTTGGATCTTGGATGTCATCGCCTTTGATGTTTTCACTCGAAGTATTGATGGAATATTGTACTTATATTTCCACGCTCATTTTTGAACTTGGTTTAATAACCGTTTTTATGCAATAGTTCCATAACGCATGTGCAGGGGTCTGGAATTTTGTTTAATTACAAGGCACATGGCTAGTTACATAGACAAGAGGCTCATGGGCCTTAACGGTGACCTGAGTTATGATATATTTTAGCATATTTGACCCCTGTGACCTTTAATGAAGGTCAAGGTCATCTATTTGAACAAACTTGGTAGCGCTTCATGCCAGCGTGCTACATACCTAATATTGGGTCTCTGGGCCTTTTGGTTATCAAAAATAAGTCATTTAAATATCTAAGCATATTTCACCCGTGACCTTGAATGAAGGTCAAGGTCATCCATTTGAACAAACTTGGTAGCAGTTCATAATATCATCCTACAGACCTAATATTGGGTCTCTCGGCCTCATAGTTATCAAGAAGAAGTTGTTTAATGGTTTGGTTTGGTTTATTTTGTTTAACGTCCTATTAACAGCTAAGGTCATTTAAGGACGGCCTCTCGTGCGTGCGACATGCATGCGTGTGGTGAGTGCGTATGTGTGTTTTGGGAGGCCGCGGTATGTTCGTGTTAAGTCTCCTTGTGATAGGCCGGAACTTTTGCCGATTTATAGTGCTACCTCACTGAAGCATAATACCGAAGACGCCCAGCAGCACATCCCATCCGGTCACATTATACTGAAAACGGGCTAACCAGTCGTCCCACTCTAGTATGCTGAGCGCTAAGCAGGAGCAGCAACTACCATTTTTAAAGACTCTGGTATGTCTCGGCTAGGGGACAGAACCCAAAGTCTTCCTCTCAATAAAAGGCCAAAAGTGAGGCAGTGTCAAGGGAGACATTAGGAAGAGAAAAGATAAGATCCCAAATTTAGTCGCCTCTTACGTTATAGACAAGAGAAACATCCCATCGCTTTTGAAATTCTGACCTATGTTTTTCAAACTTATTTTGTTCCGAACAAAATCTACACCTACCTACATAATCCTACTACCGATTCCTTCAGAAGACTTCAATCTATCGGTTCATATGCATTTTATATATGTAAAATTCAGCGGAGTAGTTGAAATCCAACTTTAATCGTTAAAATATGCAATTTTGTGGTATTTGATTCCGTTTTTGAAGCGTTATCACGCCATGTACGAACACCGTTTGAAACTCGATGCACGCAGTGGTTCCCGTTCTGATGAGTTCTCCACGGGAAACATTGATAAACTTGTAGTTATTATACACCTCCCCACGATCTTTTGGGTAAGGCGCATTTTGATGTGCTGCTAAGAGAGTGATCGTGGCATCGATCACGACAAGGCCTCTTCTTCGAGCATCCCAAATCATCCAATTATCGTAAACGGGACGCCAAAATTGCAGATCCGGGTACTGATGCCAATGATAGCTTGGAGGGGTTATGTAATAATCAATCCCCCATACCTGTTCCAACACTCCCCTCTTCGAGGCTCTTTCAATATTTTCCCATGAGCTTGTTTCCTCTCGTGTGAAATTTTCAATCTTTAATTTCCTTCCTGTTAAGAAAAAGGTTTGATTGATAAGTAGAGGAGATCTGATGATTGCGTGTAAATTGTTGATGAAAGAACTAGTTAAAACAATGTCTCCGTTAACAAGTGCATATAGCTTTGCGTCTGGTTCTAGTTGCATGACTTTCAGGTATAAGTCCTTGATAACGACACAACCTTCGATTTGTCTTTTTATTGGCAGCACTGTCCATCCTAATTTTTCATACTCTCTTAAACCGGGTATATAATCGTCGGTGAAGAGATAGAGTTTTACGTGCGGTTGTAGTAAAGGCCAGTTACGTAAAGTGTTGTTGAATACTTCATATCTTTCAGGGAATGTTTTCCATGCTGAAAACAATATGATGGATGGTTTTTGCTCCGTAGGTGATTTTCCAGTTCCATGAGTTGGTAATTTGGTATGGAAAACGAGGTAGAATATTACAATGCACTGAGTAACGGCAATGACGGCAGCTTTCCAGTACTTCCACATCACTAATTCCAGCTCTGAAAGTATAAAATAATGAATAAGAAACACTATAAACCAGTTTCATGGATGAATGTTCTGCATGTAGGTCGTAGAAACTGTATATGCTTCAAGATTGCATGCTTTTGGATACTTTCTCCTCGTCTTTTCAAATTCAAAACAAAAAAGAAGCTCAAATATATAGAGGGTGAAAATAGTTAAAAGGATGTTCTCTTGAGACGGTTGCCACAGTGTAAACGGATCCGTGTTAAGGGAGGTAACTCTTTGAAGAATCGAAATGACATAAACGTTAATCGGGAGTTTGGTTTGGTTTATTTTGTTTAACGTCCTATTAACAGCTAAGGCTATTTAAGGACGGCCTCCCGTGCGTGCGACATGCATGCGTGTGGTGAGTGCGTATGTGTGTTCTGGGAGGCTGTGGTATGTTCGTGTTAAGTCTCCTTGTGATAGGCCGGAACTTTTGCCGATTTATAGTGCTACCTCGATGAAGCATACTGCCGAAGACACCCAGCAGGACACCCCACCCGGTCACATTATACTGACAACGGGCGAACCAGTCGTCCCACTCCTTGTATGCTGAGCGCTAAGCAGGAGAAGCAACTACCATTTTTTAAGACTCTGGTATGTCTCGGCTAGGGGACAGAACCCAAAGCCTTCCTCACAGGGGCGAACGCTCAACTAAAGGCCAAAAGTGAGGCAGTGTCAAGGGTGACGTTAGGAAGAAGAAAGTTGTTAAGAAGATAAAAGATAAGATCCCAAATTTAGTCGCCTCCTACGATCATGCAATGGGGGCAGCAGGTACAATTCTTACACCCTACCTGCAGGGCTCGGGAATTTGGAAATATATGTTCACATAAATCTGCACAATTTACAATAAAACTATCATTTTTAGCGAAGTTTGTTTTGTTTTACGACAAGCCGTATGCAGGTTCAACCTATAACAATGGGGCTGTCAAAGAAGCTTGGATTGTTAGTGGATCTTTACTTGAACGGCATCGTCTATGCAAGTCTAGCACAACTGACTGAGCCAATCAGCTGGTGTTTCACCTGAACCAAGTTCTTGAAAAAAATGTGTTTCTTAGGTTTTTAGGTATTTCCCGAGTAAATATTACATAAAATGGGCACTTTCTCTATATAGGAGAATAAAGAATAGTGTCTTGAAGTTTTGAAAATCTAAAAAAAATAAACACCTGGTATAAATAAAAAGACGTAGGATTCCAAGTGTAAAAAGGCAGGAATTCCAAGGTGGGGGGGTTCCCTAGTTCACTGTAGATTTCAGGGTTACTGTCTTCCAAGTACTGCTGTGCTCTTATATGTTATTAAACCTATCAAATAATATCATTTTCAACTTTAATTTGATATAAATTTCACAACATTTGAATTTCAAATGAGCGATGGAGGGAATTGAGTCAATGGTAATAACATATAGTGCAATAATAAGTTGCGCGAGACCTGTACAAACGGTAATGCGTTTGTAACATGACACAACAATGAGGAAGCAATGGAATATATTTACAGTGGCGTTAAGCTTGGATAGAAGAAAAGACTGTCCTGATGTTGATGAATGATCATGATGCTGATGGTGATGATGATTATGATCAATTATTATGATGATGCCTTTTCAACATGTGTGAAAATGAGAGTGTGTGTTGACATCTGCTTTTTACATGTAATGACAAATTTTGAAAAAAACATAAAAAAGTCTGTCCTGAGATCTTGTCAGGAACTCTTGTTGAGTGAGTTGAGTACCTAGTGAAGACAGAAGAGTATTTTTTCCGTATATTTTCTGTATGGATTCGTAAGTGAGGATGTATATTTGTTCCGTTTTTTTTTTAGCTCACCTGGACCGAAGGTCCGGTGAGCTTATGTCATGGCGCAGCGTCCGTCCGTCGTCCGTCGTCCGTCAACATTTGCTTCAAATCGCTACTACTCAAAAAGTTTTTATTGGATTTTGACCAAATTTGGCCCGAAACATTCTTGGCAGAAGGGGAACAGATTTTGTGTAAATGGTGACTCTGACCCCCAAGGGGCCAAAGGGGCGGGGCCCAATAGGGGAAATAGAGATCATTCTTTTAAATCACTACTAGTCATAACGTTATGAATGGATTTGAACCCAATTTGGTCAGAAACATCCTTGGGGGAAGGGGAACAGATTTTGCATAAATGGTGGCTCTGACCCCAGAGGGGCCAAAGGGGCGGGGCCCAATAGGGGAAATAGAGGCAATTCCTTTAAATCGCTACTAGTCATAAAGTTGTGACTGGATTTGAACCCAATTTGGTCAGAAACATCGTTGGGGGAAGGGGAACAGATTTTGCATAAATGGTGACTCTGACCCCGATGGGGCCAAAGGGGCGGGGCCCAATGGGGGAATAGAGGTAATTTCTTTTAATCACTACTAGTCATGAAGTTATGAATGGATTTGAACCCAATTTGGTCAGAAACATCCTTGGGGGAAGGGGAACAGATTTTGCATAAATGGTGACTCTGACCACAAAGGGGCCAAAGGGGTGGGGCCCAATAGGGGAAATAGAGGTAATTCCTTTAAATCGCTACTGGTCATAAAGTTATGAATGGATTTGAGCCCAATTTAGTCAGAAACATCCTTGAGGGAAGGGGAACAGATTTTGCTAAATGGTGGCTCTGACCCCCGATGGACCAAAGGGGCGGGGCCCAGTAGGGGAAATAGAGGTAATTCCTTTAAATCACTACTAGTCATCAAGTTATGAATGGATTTGAACCCAATTTGGTCAGAAACATCGTTGGGGGAAGGGGAACAGATTTTGCATAAATGGTGACTCTGACCACAAAGGGGCCAAAGGGGTGGGGCCCAATAGAGGAAATAGAGGTAATTCCTTTAAATCGCTACTGGTCATAAAGTTATGAATGGATTTGAGCCCAATTTAGTCAGAAACATCCTTGAGGGAAGGGGAACAGATTTTGCTAAATGGTGGCTCTGACCCCCGATTGGCCAAAGGGGCGGGGCCAAGTAGGGGAAATAGAGGTAATTCCTTTAAATCACTACTAGTCATAAAGTTATGAATGGATTTGAACCCAATTTGGTCAGAAACATCCTTGAGGGAAGGGGAACAGATTTTGCATAAATGGTGGCTCTGACCCCGGAGGGGCCAAATGGGCGGGGCCCAATAGAGGAAATAGAGGTAATTCCTTTAAATCGCTACTAATCATAAAGTTATGAATGCATGTTCTAAAAACAATTCTTGAGGTCTTTCAGACCTTAGAGAATCTGGACTTCATTAATCTTTAAAGCAGTTCGGATTCCCACACTATAACCATATATAGCATTGTTAGAGATTTACAAATCAAACAAATTGAATATGAACATTATTTTGACATTTGGTCTAATCCAACCAGGTGAGCGATACAGGCCCAATGGGCCTCTTGTTTTGATGGATAAATTGTTTCTGTCGTGTAAGGTAAGCTATACGAAAATATCTTATTTCCAATATACACTAGTGATTTCTCCGTATTGATTCGTTAGCTACATGTATATAGGTAATCATATATATATAGAGAAATATATACAACAAGAACTACTTCTTGTTTCTATAATAATAGTCTCTGTATAGTTTGTTGTCTTAAAACACTTGCTGTATGTTGTCAACAGCTTATTTTTTTATGGAATAAGTCTTCTCTCTATTTTGTGCTATATAACCGAATTTGGCATTCCGGCCTTTTTAGGTCACCTGAGACGAAGTCTCAAGTGACCTATTCTAATCGCCTTTTGTCCGTCGTCGTCCGTCGTCCGTCGTGCGTCGTGCGTCCGTAAACTTTTTACATTTTCGACTTCTTCTCCAAAACCACGTAACAAAATTCAATGAAATTTGGCAGAAAGTTTCTATGGCTGAAGGTCAACCAAAATTGTGAATTATATGGTCCCCAGCCCCCAGGGGCCTGAGGGGTGGGGCCAAAAAGGGTCAAATTGACTAAAACTTCAAAAATCTTCTTCTCTACTCTCAGATATGGTAGAATCAAATACTCTTCATAGATGGAAGGGTCTTAAGGTGCTTTATCAAAATTGTGAATTTCATGACCCTGGGGTTTCACGTTTGCCCCTGGGGAGGGGGTAAACTTTACTATAGTTTATATAGGGAAATCACATTTTTGACTATTATTTGTTGGATTTCTATTGGAATTCATTCTAACTTGTATCAAATTATCAGCATGGGATGACAGTTTGATGTTATGTACATGTTGGCCCTGGTTGACCCCCAGGGACTGGTGGGCGGGGCCGAAAAGTTCAAATTGGCTGAAATTTCAAAAATCTTCTTCTCTACTCTCAGATATTGTAGAATCAAATACTCTTCATAGATGAAGAGGTCTTATGGTGCAAACCAAAATTGTGAATTTCATGACCCTGGGGTCTCACGTTTGTCCCTGGGAAGGGGGTAAACTTTACTATAGTTTATATAGGGAGATCACATTTTTGACTATTATTTGTTGGATTTGTATTGGAATTCATTCTAACCTGTATCAAATTATCAGCATGGGATGACAGTTTGATGTGATGTACATGTTGGCCCTGGTTGACCCCCAGGGGCTGGTGGGCGGGGCCAAAAAGGGTCAAATTGACTGAAACTTCAAAAATCTTCTTCTCTACTCTCAGATATGGTAGAATCAAATACTCTTCATAGATGGAAGGGTCTTAAGGTGCTTTACCAAAATTGTTATGTACATGTTGGCCCTAGTTGTCCCCCAGGGGCTGGTGGGCGGGGCCAAAAAGGGTCAAATTGACTGAAATTTCAAAAATCTTCTTATCTACTATATGTTAGAATCAAATACTCTTCATAGACTGACCCCATTAGGACTGATGGGTGGGGCCAAAAAGGGTCAATTTAGTTGGCCGAAATATTTCAAATCTCAGGTGACCGTTAAGGCCCTTTGGGCCTCTTGTTTCTTCTTTTTTTTCTACTTCTGCTTTCAAAATTCAGCATATTTACTTAGTTTTAATATTAATGCTACTTATATATATACATATATATATATATTAATCTCGCTTGAGATGCATATACATTTTTTTTCTCACCCTTTGTATGTGCACTAGTATCAACCTTTACTATTTTGTTATTGCTACGTCGCTTAAATATATTCATCGTGAACACTTTCCGGATTTGTCTTTTCCGATCTGATTCAGTTAGATGTTTTATCTGATGCACACTGAGAAAGAGCTTTGTCAAGCGCTGTTTTGATATAGACTATATAAGTATAAGTTTATAGTCTTTTCGGTACTTCCGGTAATTTATTCGCTATGGTGAGTGGCGGTCTAGAGTTTCCTGACCTAAAGATATGCTTTTACTTCCACACTTTCATTTCTATCATTCTTTATCTGTATGGGGAGATTCAAATTTATTATTACTATGTCTCGACTTTGATATAACATGAGTAGCATTTCCGTTTTTTCGGCAAACTGCCAGGGTCTTGGTGACAGAATCAAACGAAAGGATGTTTTCTCCTACATTAAAGACAAAAAATATCACATATATTGCTTACAAGACACTCATTTCACATCACAACAGCAGGGATAACTCTGGCTCTTTAAACCTATGGAGATTTTACGATTAGCAAAATTCCTATGAGATTTGCCTGTATAAAGCGGTGCAATTTTGAATTTTTAATGAGATTTTTTTTAAAAACATGGGTAAAAATCCCCAAATCTCTGCCCAAAGTGATCCCTGCAACAGGAAAATTTAGTTAGAGATAAATGGGGTTTTGAATGCTATTTCAGCTCTTTCTCTTCCAACTCTCGTGGTACCGCAATTCTTTTGAATAATAATTTTAAAAATAAGGTTTTGAAAGAAAAAAAGATACAAATGGGAATTTCCTTGGAATTGATATAGAAATAGATGGTCACAGAACAACGCTTATTTCCCTTTACGGTCCTAATCGAGATACACCTGATTGTTTTAACTTCATCTTAGATACTGTTGATAGCATTGGTAATGATAATATAATTGTCTGTGGAGATTTTAACCTCGTTTTAAATCCTGATAAAGATTACGATAACTACCAAAATATTCACAATAGGGCAGCTCGAAGGAAAGTTTTAGAGATAATTAAAAATCTGTCTCTTGTTGACATTTAAAGAGATAGCCACCCAGATACCAGAGGATTTACCTGGCGTATAAGATATCCAAGAAAGCAAGCAAGACTAGATTTTTTTCTTATTTCTGATAATATTGTTTCATCAGTATCGCAGGTAGGGCGTAAGAATTGTACATGCAGCATACAAGGAGTGGGACGACTGGTTCGCCCGTTGTCAGTATAATGTGACCGGGCAGGGGTGTGCTGCTGGGTGTCTTCGGCAGTATGCTTCAGTGAGGTAGCACTTTAAATCGGCAAAAGTTCCGGCCTATCACAAGGAGACTTTTACACGAACATACCGCAGCCTCCCAAAACACACATACGCACTCACCACACGCATGCATGTCGCACGCACGGGAGGCCGTCCTTAAATGACCTTAACTGTTAATAGGACGTTAAACAACATACACCAAACCAAACTGTATCGTGCAAACATACTTTTTGGTAATTTGTAAGTTATGTTTTTAGCCCACCATCATCAGATGGTGGGCTATTCAAATCACCCTGCGTCCGTCCGTAAACAATTCTTGTTATCGCTAATCCTCAGAAAGTACTGAAGGGATCTTTCTCAAATTTCATATGTAGGTTTCCCTTGGTGCCTAGTTATGCATATTGCATTTTGAGACCAATCGAAAAACAACATGGCCGACAGACAGCTATCTTCGATTTTGACAATTGAAGTTTGTTATCGCTATTTCTCAGAAAGTACTGAAGGGATCTTTCTCAAATTATATATGTAGGTTCCACTTGGTGCTTAGTTATGCATATTGCATTTTGAGACCAATCGGAAAACAACATGGCCGACAGGCAGCCATCTTGGATTTTAACAATTGAAGTTTGTTATCGCTATTTCTCAGAAAGTACTGAAGGGATCTTTCTCAAATTTCATATGCAAGTTTCCCTTGGTGCCTAGTTATGCATATTGCATTTTGAGACCAATCGGAAAACAACATGGCCGACAGGCAGCCATCTTGGATTTTGACAATTGAAGTTTGTTATCGCTATTTCTCAGAAAGTACTAAAGGGATCTTTCTCAAATTTCATATGTATGTTCCTCTTGGTGCCTAGTTAAGCATATTGCATTTTGAGACCAATCGGAAAACAACATGGCCGACAGGCAGCCATCTTGGATTTTGACAATTTAAGTTTGTTATCGCTATTTCTCAGAAAGTAATGAAGGGATCTTTCTCAAATTTCATACGTAGGTTCCTCTTGTTGCCTAGTTATGCATATTTTGCATTTTGAGACCAATCGGTAAACAACATGGCCGACAGGCAGCCATCTTGGATTTTGACAATTGAAGTTTGTTATCGCTATTTCTCAGAAAGCACTCAAGGGATCTTTCTCAAATTTCATATGTAGGTTCCCCTCAGTGCCTAGTTTTGCATATTGGGACCAATCCAAAAACAACATGGTCGACAGACAGCCATTATCGCTAAATCTTAAATTTTATATAGCTTCCCCTTGTTTGAAAAGTACTAGCTATAGAGGGCTGTTTCTGAATTTACACAGATTAGTAAGACTTAGAAGAAGGGAAAAGTAGAGAAAAGATCAATCTGACATGGAACCTATGAAGATCATTCAATGGTGGGCGCCAAGATCCCTCTGGGATCTCTTGTTAGTGTATTACGAAGCTATTCAGGGTATCGATTTACAAAGTTTGGTAACTAACGAATTTTGCGTAAGTCACATTTACGAATTATTAAGCCTTTCACAAAAACTTCATAACTTACGAACGTTCGCAAGTTATGCAAAAAGCTTGCGTAACTTTACGCCATATCCACCCTGTCGTAACTTACGAACACAATTTAAAATCATGCGCAAGCATGCCTTTTGAACAGAAAATGATGTCGTTTGGTTTGATTTATTTTGTTTAACTTCCTTTTAACTGCAAATGATGTCGTACTCAACACAAATTAGCATAATAGAACGATTATGCCTTGTGAGCGATTGTTTCGAGGTGAAACTGGGTTTTGAATGTCGAGGAAGGATGCCAGCAAAATAAACATTGTCATGAAACTCAATCTAATTAAAATCAAGATGGTCATTCTCACTTCACTACGTAGTGAGAATGACCATCTAGATTTTAATTAGATAGCATAAAACTAAGTGTACGCATATTCGGAGAATGTGCCAATAGTTAGTCTATTTTAAGAACATTATGTGTATCGATGGACAATGAGCAAAATCTGTGAAAATTGCGTTGTTATTGTTTGTTTTACCGCATGATAAACAATATTAAATTAGAATTGTATAAAAGAAAAAAAAGATCTATCAATAATACGGTGGTTTTTATCGTACAAAATAAAGTTCCTTGTCTGTACGTGACTCCGGAAAAGGACCGGCGTACAATTTTTACCTCTAAAGTGTCGTCCTACTTTCCCCCTCCAAGTTAGAGAGTGGTATATTTTTACCGGGAGAACGTACGAATTTGACGTAAGATACGAAAAAAGTTACGAACACCTTTGTGATACGCACTTAGGATTTTTGTAAGTTTTGCGTAACTTTTTCGTAAATATTTACGAACGTATTAATGAAGTCCCGAAAGGAGCAGGGGCAACAATGAGATGTATTGGCCCCAAAAAATGTCCATTTATGATTTCATCAAGATACTTGTTTCATGTAAACTTTATATCAATATAGTACTTGGTTAGTAAAAATATGCAAATAGGGAGAAAAATTGTATCAACCTATCTTAAGGCAAAATTATATATAATTACTTCGGCGCTTAAAACATAAGATTCATATTTTCCTTACTTATTTAATTGTCAAATATTCCGGGTATATAACAGAAGGATCAACTTAAAAACACTGGGACGTCTGTTATAATTAAGAATTAATCAACGACGATTCGTGTATTGTTGCAGGATATACAACGAGGACGAGGATATTTTGCAATTAAATGAATAACGTAGGCCGAAGACTGTAGCTTGCGTGATGTTTCGAAGATTTCAGTCTGTTTGGATGGTGTTCCAAAAAAGGGATTGATATTATCAGTCGGATTACCCCAGTTGAGTATTAATACTTGTGGAAAAAAGAATCTTGTTGAACCGTCGGTTTTTCGGTAGACTTCACCTTCTATAAGTAATTATTACCATCGATAGGTGTGATCAAGAGATCAGCCGACTGTATCAAAACATGACGGTGAGGCACTTTACCGAGACCGAAATTTGTGAATTAGGCGTAGTTCACCTGTAAAAACAGGGACCATAGGTAATGAATACCGGGCGCTATAGAAACAGGTCAGTTTTCCGGTTGAAATCGATACAAAATAGGGATGTAAGGTAACAATTACATGCGTGGCGGATCGAGTGAACTTGACTGTAAGCGGCCGCCACGCCTATTCCTCTTTAGAAATCCTGTCAAAATATAATTTTACCTTGATATATAAGCAAATTTATGCCTACTGCACAAAAGCTACATCGATTTTCTAATAAACAAAGAAACATTCAGCAATTGTGTATTACATATACATATTAGATCTCTCATCTTTTGAATACTAAGGGTTAATACAGTAATACTGTGGGATGTATTTTGAACGTAATATTTTCCTTTCCATAATTATGTTTATATATAAATAGATAATGGAACTCGTCTCAAAATATTTTCATTGCATAAATATATCCTATCATTTGAAGATATATTATATCACCTTCCGGTCGACATCGTAAGTATAGGTGATTAGGGTAAGACAGCTTCACGGCTGAGCGCTCCCCAGTCGGGGCTAGCGGCGGAGCTCGGTGGTCACGGATGACTGCTGTCCAGGTAAAGTAATTACGGCTGGCAGTGCTGGTATCGCCGCGCGACAGAACTGCCCGAGGCGAATCTCGCAATATTCGTCCTGACGTATATTTTTAGGCGATTTTTCACGAAAACTGGATTGTCTGTCGATATTAGATTCAATGAGGAGAATTAGTGTCAGTGGAGAAAAAAATAGATCATGTCGGACATTTCTAGATGCTCATGAAATAAATAGTGTAAAATTCATGACTTCTAGATATCTCGGTAGAATTAGACGGTAGTCACGTTAAAATGGACATAATTCACAGAACTAACTTTGATCGTCGAAAATTAGCCATAAAAATTCATAATTAGATACGTTTCTGAAAAATGGACTGTGTTGGATTAAATTAGTTCTTTTTTGGTAAAATTGGTGAAAATTTCAGAATTAGTAGAAAATATGAAAAAAACTATTACATTCGTGTCTCCCAGTGCGATGTTTCTGACCAAATTTGGTCAAAATCAATTTTGTTTTTACTAGTAGTGATTTTGGAGCAAACTTTGACGGACGACGGACACCGGACGGGCAAACAGATACGCTTGTTCTAGGATACTACCTAACTTCGCTGCGGAGTATGATACTAATATGACGATTGAAATGACTTTGTGGAAAATTAGCGCTTAAATTAATTACATTATGTAAGTTCCCTTTATGCGTTAAAGGTATAAATGTGGTATATGCCTGTATATTGTGTTTCATTTCAATTCCGGAGGAAAAGCAGTCTTAAGGATTCCCTAACAGTCTTGTCTCAGACCCGTCATCGTCGTATATTTAAAATGACAAAGGAAACTAATTTTTGACTCGTGCTGTTACCGGCACAAAATCGCCTAACCAGAAATATATGAAACAAGGCGGTTTGTGATGAACAGCACGATACCTAACATTACTAACAGCTGTCGATAAAATAACTTGGTATAACTGGATCGTAATGAATACGTACGGATTGTCCAAATACAACAGGAAAATTGGCATTTGAAACCTTCTTTATGATGCAACTGTATCGACATTAACTATTTTGTCTTCTGCAAATGTATTTAGCCTGCTCGCAAAAGCCCGCCATATGATCACCGAAACACCGAAAGGTAGAGCAGACAAAAAAAAGAAACGATGAGGATACAAAGTTACAATGGATGGAACAGATACATTCTTATCTGTCAAACTCCCTTAAGTATCTGAGGACAGTCCTTGATAGTGAACGTGTCTTTTGTGCTACCTTTCATTATTGAAACATTTAAAGATATATGATTGATAAATTTCATTACATACCTGCGATGTGGTTCCTGATCAAAAGTGTCTTTGTATAAATATGTTTTGTCAAAATCACTGTAGAGTTCACTTTTTTGTCTCTTCACTGTCGAATTTAAAAAAGAAAAAGAATTATATATATATATATATTATAAAGTGAAAAACCCTCCACATGTATATTATAAAGTGAAAACATTAAGTTGTCTTTTCAAAATAAACACTTTCCTGACGAGCAACAAGAGCTGCGAAAGCGCTTGAAAGCCAGTCGTCGAGTTTTTTATATAGATATAAAACCATTTAGCTTTGGGGTTGTACAGAGTGTCACATAAAATTTTAAGTGCAGAAATGTTGTTTTGCTTTGATGACATTGACAAATTGACTATTCGCCCTGAAAGTAAAATACACACATCTCTAGAGGTCATCAGAACGTAACCCCTTATGGAATGTTCTTAGATATTCATGTAACGTAGTGGGAATCGCCATCTAGATTTTAATTAGATTGCCTCCTTGACAATGCCTCACTTTTGCCTTGAGCGTTCGCCCCTGTGAGAAAGGCTTTGGGTTCTGTCACATGGTCGAGACATACAAGAGTCCAAACAAGAGGCCCTTAGGACCTGTATCGCTCACGTGGTTGAATTTGACCAAAAGTCAACATAGTGTTATGTTATTTTCGTTAATAGCTTTATTTGTCGATCTCAAACAATGATATGGTTTTGCATTTTTGCAAGTGCAATATAGAAATTGATCAAACTAGCAAAACTTAGATTTTGCAGTTAAAATATGAGTTTTGCAGTGAAAATACAAGTTTTTGACCCTCGGGTCTACTTTTACATCAGGATTGTGTTGATCCCTTATAACTTTATTATTACTAGTAGCGATTTAAAGACATTTCCTCTATTTCCCCTATTTGACCTCGCCCCTCTGTCCCCTTGATGGTCAGAACGTCATTAATGCAAAATCTGTTCACCTTCCCCCAAGGATCATCAGACTAAATTTTGTTAAAATCAATTCATAACTTTAAGACTAGTACCGATTTGAAGGCATTACCCTTATTTCCCCTATGGTGTCCCGCCCTTCTGGCCCCTGGGGGTCAGCGTCACCGTTTATGTAAAATCTGTTTCCCTTCCCTGATGTTTCTGACCAAATTAAGTTAAATCCATTCATAAATTTAAGACTAGTTGCGATTTTAAGGCATTGTCTAAATTTCCCCTAATGGGCCGGTTCCTTCGGGATCAGTCACCATTTATGCTAAATGTGTTCCCTTTTTGCCAAGGATGTTTCTGACCAAATTTGGTCAAAACCAATTTTTTTTTTTACTAGTAGTGATTTTGGAGCAAATTTTGACGGACGACGGACACCGGACGGGCAAACAGATACGCTTGTTCTAGGATACTACCTAACTTCGCTGCGGAGTATGATACTAATATGACGATTGAAATGACTTTGTGGAAAATTAGTGCTTAAATTAATTACATTATGTAAGTTCCCTTTATGCGCTAAAGGTATAAATGTGGTATATGCCTGTATATTGTGTTTCATTTCAATTCCAGAGGAAAAGCAGTTGAGGATTCCCTGACGGTCTTGTCTCAGACCCGTCATCGTCGTATATTTAAAATGACAAAGGAAACTAATTTTTGACTCGTGCTGTTACCGGCACAAAATCGCCTAACCAGAAATATATGAAACAAGGCGGTTTGTGATGAACATCACGATACCTAACATTACTAACAGCTGTCGATAAAATAACTTGGTATAACTGGATCGTAATGAATACGTACGGATTGTCCAAATACAACAGGAAATTGGCATTTGAAACCTTCTTTATGATGCAACTGTATCGACATTAACTATTTTGTCTTCTGCAAATGTATTTAGCCTGCTCGCAAAAGCCCGCCATATGATCACCGAAACACCGAAAGGTAGAGCAGACAAAAAAAAAAGAAACGATGAGGATACAAAGTTACAATTGATGGAACAGATACATTCTTATCTGTCAAACTCCCTTAAGTATCTGAGGACAGTCCTTGATAGTGAACGTGTCTTTTGTGCTACCTTTCATTATTGAAACATTTAAAGATAAATGATCGATAAATTTCATTACATACCTGCGGTGTGGTTCCTGATCAAAAGTGTCTTTGTAAAATATGTTTTGTCAAAATCACTGTAGAGTTCACGTTTTTGCTCTTCACTGTCGAATTTAAAAAAGAAAAAGAATTATATATATATATATCTATTATAAAGTGAAAAACCCTCCACATGTATATTATAAAGTGGAAACATTAAGTTGTCTTTTCAAAATAAACACTTTCCTGATGAGCAGCAAGAGCTGCGAAAGCGCTTGAAAGCCAGTCGTCGAGTTTTTTTTTATTATTATATCTATATATATATAGATATTACGAAAGCCGGTTGAGACCATTTTCGGAGAAGAAAATAAAAAAATGTTCGCGTTATATCGCGAAACTTTCGCGTAATTACGCGAAACTAACGCGTTATATCGCGAAACTATCGCGTAATAACGCGAAACTAACGCGTTATATTGCGAAACTTTCGCGTAATTACGCGAAACTAACGCGTTATATCGCGAAACTTTCGCGTTATATCGCGAAACTTTCGCGTAATTACGCGAAACTAACGCGTTATATCACGAAACTTTCGCGTTATTACCGGAAACTATCGCGTAATAACGCGAAACTTACGCGTTATTACGCGAAACTAACGTGTTATATCACGAATATATATAGATAGCTATAAGAAGTATCGACTACTTTTGAAGAGTATTGACATGAGGCACGACAGTTTAGTGAGATTTTATTTTGAGCTTGCCTATCCCAAGCTGAAATTTTGAGTTTTTTTAACAAAAGTGGATAGTGTTGTTTTCAGCAATTCAACACTTAAACGATATTTGAAACGATAGTGTTTAACAATAGGGAAATTAGTTCTCGGATATATCCGATGTTGCATTATTCATTCTCAATGAATTACAAATTTCTGGACAGAAAAACAACTTCGTTCTCGCCCTCCATCTTTAGAGTCATTATCTGATTCTCTGAAACCATTTCATAGTCTTATAGAACCTGCTGCGCATAATAAAGCAAAACTTTCGTGATATTATACAATTATCGACCTGTTTCAGAAAAACAACTTCGTTCTCGCCCTCCATCTTTAGAGTCATTATCTGATTCTCTGAAACCATTTCATAGTCTTATAGAACCTGCTGCGCATAATAAAGCAAAACTTTCGTGATATTATACAATTATCGACCTGTTTTCAGGTGAATATTATGATTGATAAACTCGAGAAAATGATATTTCCCGAGGCCGAAGGTCATCGTGTTCACCTGAAAACAGGTCGATAACTGCTTAATTATATGACAAAACCGATACATTTTCATATTACAGAATGATTATCATTACCTGTCATAGGATTGAAAAAATAATAGTGATCGACCGGAGAAAAGTTCAAAATGACAATTAATAAGTCAAAGTCAACAATGAATTTTAACTATATTGTTTATTGTTACTTAAAATTCAACAAAATGTAAAAACTAAAACATTTAAGAATTCAGTCTATTAAACTCTGTCCGGGAGCGCGTAACTACATGTACATGTAAGCATACATTTTTGACGACATGGATAGTTGGAAATTCCCTTGTTACTATATTTGGGTGCGTAATCGAGTTGTTGGATTGTTATGTCACCCTGGATTTGACGTCAAGGATTGCGGAATAGGCCCTGTTATTATATTTGGGTACGTACTTTACTATTTGGTGATCATATCACTCTGTAGCGAGAGGGGGCACGGACAAAAGCCCCCGTGGACATTAGCCTCTAGGACAAAAGCCCCTTCACACTAATCAAAAAGTAGACAAAAGCCCCTTTATAAAAATAAATATTTTTTATTGATTTGAAAAAAAAATTCATTGTCTGATTTTAGCAATGGTTATATTGAGTTAAATTAAGTGCTATATATACAAATATGTAAAAGTGACTTCAGTCACCAGTGGCTTCTGCAATATAAACAACCGCTTCAAACAACAACTTATTGAACTGTTGTATTAATTTATTTTTATATTATTTCTATGATTTCCTAAAATTACAATAATTATATTATAATTTGAGACACAGATACTGAAAAAGGAGATGTTTTAGGAACCTGCTGGCACCATGTAAGCGGCGATTATCGATGAAATACTACTTGTATTATAACATCACTATTTACTATTAAAAATACAGATTTACTAATAGTATATAAAGTATACCAACTAAATTTATATAGACGGGGCTTTTGTCCGTGGGTGGGGGGCTAAAGTCCGGGGGTTGGGGTCGGGGTGTTTTGTCCTACACTGTAGCACGGCTTCGGGGTTGATAATAATATTTGTGCAAAGTGAGAATGTTTAGAATTGGCTAATCAGGAAAGGGGGAATATCACAGTCATATCATAGCCTAATACGCGTTAGTTTCGCGTAATTACGCGAAAGTTTCGCGATATAACACGTTAGTTTCGCGTAATTACGCGAAAGTTTCGCGATATAACGCGTTAGTTTCGCGTAATAACGCGAAAGTTTCGCGATATAACGCGTTAGTTTCGCGATATAACGCGTTAGTTTCGCGTAATTACGCGAAAGTTTCGCGATATAACGCGTAAGTTTCGCGTAATAACGCGTTAGTTTCGCGTAATTACGCGAAAGTTTCGCGATAGAAATTTTTTTTATTTTCTTCTACGAAAATGGTCCCAACCGGCTTTCGTAAGATATAAAACCATTTAGCTTTGGGGTTGTACAGAGTGTCACATAAAATTTTAAGTGCAGAAATGTTGTTTTGCTTTGATGACATTGACAAATTGACTATTCGCCCTGAAAGTAAAATACACACATCTCTAGAGGTCATCAGAACGTAACCCCTTATGGAATGTTCTTAGATATTCATGTAACGTAGTGGGAATCGCCATCTAGATTTTAATTAGATTGCCTCCTTGACAATGCCTCACTTTTGCCTTGAGCGTTCGCCCCTGTGAGAAAGGCTTTGGGTTCTGTCACATGGTCGAGACATACAAGAGTCCAAACAAGAGGCCCTTAGGACCTGTATCGCTCACGTGGTTGAATTTGACCAAAAGCCAACATAGTGTTATGTTCTTTTCGTTTATAGCTTTATTTGTCGATCTCAAACAATGATATGGTTTTGCATTTTTGCAAGTGCAATATAGAAATTGATCAAACTAGTAAAACTGATGAGCAGTGAAAATATAAGATTTTGCAGTTAAAATATAAGTTTTGCAGTGAAAATACAAGTTTTTGACCCTCGGGTCTACTTTTACATCAGGATTGTGTTTATCCCTTAATGCCCATAACTTTATTATTACTAGTAGCGATTTAAAGACATTTACTCTATTTCCCCTATTTGACCTGGCCCCTTGGTGGTCAGAATCGTCATTAATGCAAACTCTGTTCACCTTCCCCTAAGGATCATCAGACTAAATTTGGTTCAAATCAATTCATAACTTTAAGACTAGTACCGATTTGAAGGCATTACCTCTATTTCCACTACGGTGTCCCGCCCTTCTGGCCCCTGGGGGTCAGCGTCACCGTTTATGTAAAATCTGTTTCCCTTCCCTGATGTTTCTGACCAAATTAAATTAAATCCATTCATAACTTTAAGACTAGTTGCGATTTAAAGGAATTGTCTAAATATCCCCTATTGGGCCGGTTCCTTGGGGATCAGAGTCACCATATATGCTAAATGTGTTCCCTTTTTGCCAAGGATGTTTCTGACCAACGACGGACACCGGACGGGCAAACAGATACGCTTGTTCTAGGATACTACCTAACTTCGCTGCGGAGTATGATACTAATATGACGATTGAAATGACTTTGTGGAAAATTAGCGCTTAAATTAATTACATTATGTAAGTTCCCTTTATGCGTTTATGGGTTCAAATCCATTCATAACTTCATGACTGGTAGCGATTTCAAGGAATTACCTCTATTTCACCTATTTGGCCCCGTCCCTTTGGTCCCTTTGGCCCCTTTGGGGTCAGAGTCACCATTTATGCAAAATCTGTTCCCCTTCCCCCAAGAATGTTTCTGACCAAATTGGGTTCAAATCCATTCATAACTTGATGACTAGTAGCGATTTAAAGAAATTACCTCTATTTCCCCTATTGGGCCCCGCCCCTTTGGCCCCTCGGGGGTCAGAGTCACCATTGATGCAAAATCTGTACCTCTTCCCCCAAGGATGTTTCTGACCAAATTGGGTTCAAATCCATTGATAACTTGATGACAAGTAGCGATTTAAAGGAATAACCTCTATTTCCCCTATTTTGCCCCTCCGGGGTCAGAGCCACCATTAATTCAAAATCTGTTTATCTTCCCCCAAGAATGTTTCTGGCCAAATTGGATTCAAATCCATTCATAACTTAATAACTAGTAGCAATTTAAAGGAATTACCTCTATTTCGCCTATGGGGCCCCGCCCCTTTGGCCCCTTTGGCGTCAAAGCCACCATTTGGTCAAAATCTGTTCCCCTTCCCTAAAGGATGTTTCTGACCAAATTGAGTTCAAATCCATTCATAACTTTATGACTAGTGGCGATTTAAAGGCATTACCTCTATTTCCCCTATTTGGCCCCTCGGGGGTCAGAATCACCATTTATGCAAAATGTGTTCCCCTTCCTCCAAGGATATCTCTGACCAAATTGGGTTCAAATCCATTCATAACTTAATAACTAGTAGCGATTTAAAGGAATTACCTCTAATTTACCTATTGGGCCCCTCGGGGGTCAGAGTCGCCATTGATGCAAAATCTGTTCCACTTCCCCCAAGTATGTTTCTGACGAAATTGGGTTCAAATCCATTCATAACTTTATGACTAGTAGCGATTTAAAGGAATTACCTCTATTTCCCCTATTGGGCCCCGCCCCTTTAGCCCCTTGGGGGTCAGAGTCACCATTTATGCAAAATCTGTTCCCCTTCCCCCAAGAATGTTTCTGACCAAATTGGGTTCAAATCCATCATAACTTGATGACTAGTAGCGATTTAAAGGAATTACCTCTCTTTCCCCTATGGGGCCCCAGGCTTTTGGCCCCTCGGGGGTCAGAATCAACATTTATGCAAAATCTGTTCCCCTTCCTCCAAGGATGTCTCTGACCAAGTTGGGTTCAAATCCATTCATAACTTTATAACTAGTAGCGATTTAAAGGAATTACCTCTATTTCACCTATTGGGCCCCTCGGGGGTCAGTCGCCATAGATGCAAAATCTGTTCCACTTCCCCCAAGTATGTTTCTGACCGAATTGGGTTCAAATCCATTCATAACTTGATGAATAGTAGCGATTTAAAGGAATTACCTCTATTTCCCCTATTGGGCCCCGCCCCTTTAGCCCCTTTAGGGTCAGAGTCACCATTTATGCAAAATCTGTTTCCCTTCTGCCAAGGATGTATCTGGCCAAATTTGGTTAAAATCCAATAAGAACGTTTTGACTAGTAGCGACTTGAAGCAAATGTTTCAAGCTGCGCCATGACATAAGCTCACCGGACCTTCGGTCCAGGTGAGCTAAAAATGGTGTTTATTCTGGTAATTGGTCTTCATTAAACTTTTGGGGTGATGTCGCGTAATCGTACGGATATACCTCTTTTCGAAGAAGAAGTTTGAGATGCTCCTCGTTGTGGAAGTGCTTCGACAAATTTGGGGATTGATCAACTCCTTCTGCTGCCAAGTTGGACACCAATATGTCTAAAGGGGCATTTAGAAATTGTAGGGAATCGATGAATCTCGGGTTCCCTAGTGAGAATGACATATATTTCTCCATATTGTTTGGAATGGAAGACAGAGTCTTTGATTTAATTTTCCCTGTCGATTCCATCAACAAATGCATATCGTATCCGCGGAGATTGTGAAACACGACAGGAATGTAAAACCTTGAACCCTGTGACCTTTTTCCTTGTCTAAAATGATATTGAAAGTTACAATTACTGTGACTTGGACTTCTGTAACGTCCATCTAAATGGTCATGGCCAAGTACTCTGTCGTTTCCAAGATCTTAATGACAAATGTGACATTTAGTTGCATTTTCAAAAAGAATTTTTTTCGGTCGCAGTCAAAGTCACGGGCTTCACATTTTCTAATATTTTCTTCTGGAATCAATTGTTTGAAAAAATTATCAACTACGTTTGGAACTCTATAGACCTGTTGATGATTTGTCTGGATGTGGCTAACATGTACTAACAGGGCGTACAAAGCTTTCAAAATCAGCATAAATCACAAAAGGGACTTTGAGCTGTTTATGAATTTGATTGAATATAACCCACTGTTGTTCTACTTGTTTGGAGAAGCTTAATTTTTTAGGACCGTGAGTGGGGCAATACGGAACATGGTCATCTAGTATAACCATGGAGACAATAGTAACAATAATGTGTTTGACCATTGTGCGCGGTGCGATCACCTAACAAACGGCTCAAATTTCTTACTAGGCAGTAGTGTCTGCCTTCACCTTTTGAGAACAAGATAAGGTTTACATGTCTAGAAGTATTACGCAAGTCGGTAACGTGTAATGGATACACTTCGTCGCCTTCTTATCCTAATACATTGACAGATGTCGTTTTGTTTTTCAAATTTTGATACTTGATATAAGGGGACAGGATATTCGATGCCGGTCATAGTCAGTTCATTTTCATACCGTGTATAATTTGTCACTCGATCTGGGTGGTCAGAATATAATACCGGATGCATATCGGCAAGGACTGTTAACAGAAAACATTTTTGGTCGGTGTTTTGAATGTTCAGAACAGCCTTTTTCTTTTGTATTTTTGTTGGAAGGGGTATGTGACTACTGCCCTCTAATGGTTTATATTCTACGGTGCTAACGTCGAGTTTTAGTTTTTTTTTCTATCGTCCATCCACTCCCTTCCCACTCAGAATTTGGATAGGCATTATGTAAGTGACGGAAAACCTCGGCAAGTTGTTCCGATATCTGGGAAATGTTCGTACATGTTAAATTGATAGATCCAAATTTGATAAACATTGTAAGGAACCATTTCATACCTTTGATTTTGTGTAATCTTCTAAAATGTCTTTAATCTGCGTTTGATTGTCACTAAAAAACTGTAGAAAATCCCAAACGTTTCCTGGGTTTGGATCTAGTGTCTCCGTCTGAGCCACTCCTTCAAGTGCCCCTATCTACGTCTTACCGATTTGAAATTAGGAACAACATATGTCAAAGAAAATATAACATTCAACAAATTAAATTTAACTTCACTAGAAAAAAGGAGTACCCTAGACCGTTTTGGTAATATTGTATTTTTGTATATCGACTTTAATTTGAAGACAAATTTACCTCCTATAACATCAATGAAATAACGCGAACTTTACACCGATTTGTTAAATAATGCCAAACCAGAAATCAAACGCGTGACTTTCGTTTAATGATGGTACGTCCCTGCTTTACAGAACGATACCATTGAGTCAAGTTCCTGTGCAACCACAATCAGCTGTATCAAACTTCATTACTGTACCGACATACATTTAGTAAAATAATAATCATTTCACTGACATTTTTTCAAAATAATGAAATGTAAACTTAGATTGATACAATAATGAATCTTTACATGTATATGGGGTATATATTGGATACCTGTACAAATCACCTACATGTATACGTAGGTCCCGAGACAATTAGGCTTCACACAATACCCGTCACAGGTGTTGTTTCACGGTTGACTGGCCTGACCTCGTGTCATAATCGCTCAGGTAAGGCCGGTTTTCAGAAGTAATTTTTGGTATATTTTAACAGGAACTGGACATAAAATCGGTCCTGTGTTCGGAATTCAGAGGGATCGGTATTTGGAAGTTTTGTAATAGTATGATAAAGAAGGACCAATTCCGTACAATGACAATTTGTTCGGTATTCAGAGGTGTTCGGTTTTCAAAAGGTTCGGTTTTCGGAAGTTGCACTGTACTAGTATTTGTTAATTTCATTTTAATTAGGTTTGATATAGCATGTACAGCTACGTGTAAGATAGATTAATAACAACGGTACACGTATTTTTTGTGTTAATTCGAGATTCGTGGTACTTTTAGAGAAAAATATTTGTCTCTGAAAAGAGCTGTTGTCGGGATGCAGGATTTCATCTCAGTCAGCGTCTAAAACTTCGCCACACCGGCCTTTAGTCCCGACATATCTTCAGCTATTTAGTGGGCATGTAGACGTTAACATAAGTGATGCCGTGGCAGAAGGTCTAGGTGACTGGACTGTAAATCATATTTAAAAAAAAAATATCAGAGCAAACAGGATACAAAAGTCATGTAAGTCAGGTATAAAATACAAATTAGTGTTAGGACACAGAATACAAATGAGATTTTGACTATCGTGGACTTAGATACCACGAGAATGTAAATTCTGAAATATAAGCACAAATGATACAAATAAACTTACATTTTTTATACAACACGGACTTTTTTTGTCTCATAAAAGTATTTATATCCAAATTCAAGTAACAATAATAAGCAAATTAAGATATTGTATCTAAATGGATACTAGAAATTATACATTGTGATGCAATGTTTGATATACACACCCATTACCGCTTACTGTTTGCTGTACCAGTACTATTTACATGGCACTCGTTACCTTCACGACTCGGTGCACAAATACAAAAGCACACAAAAAAGTTGCACATAGGCGGACGCTGCACTGTGAGATTAAACTGGGAAATCCGACATGGTTGGCAAATAGAGTACATTTTAACACTTAGCAGACAGAGACCCCCTAAATCTTTTCATGTCTGTTTGGTCGTAGAAACCAACTACGGTAAATTGCATAGGGTATAGATTTAACTCATCATTAGAGATCGCTCGTTTTTCTGAAAAATACATGTATACAAATAGTTAAAATTTTGAGCCAGTAAGAACTACAATGCCATATCATAGCGTAATATTGGTTCGTACTTTAATGCTGAAAGGAATCACAGAAAATGCATACATGTAATGTAACTAAATCAACTTGAAGGCGAGTTTCATTTGATACCCACGTGTTACTTGAGAAATAATTAACGATGATTCGTGTATTGTTGCAGGATATACAACGAGGACGAGGATATTTTGCAATTAAATTAATAACGAAGGCCGCAGGCCTGAGTTAATAATAAAACTTGCAAAATATCCGAGTCCGAGTTGTATATCCTGCAACAATACACAAGTCAAAGTTGATTATTTCAACTCTACCATGTACTGTTTAGTTCTGAGATCTATCTATCTGTTTCTAATAGAAAAACGGCAAAGAAACCTCGGGAAAACCTTGTAGATTATTTCTTGAGTATTGCATTATTTTGTTGCTAAAATATACATTTCTTTACATGCACTACAGTACTACAATCAAGAACATCAATCATATGGCATTGATTTTAAAAATTTAAAGAAAACAAGAGACCCATGGGGCCTGTATCGCTCACCTGATAGATTAGACCAAATGTCGAAATAATGTTCATATTCAATTTGTTTTATTTGTAAAACTCTAACAATGCTATATATGGTTATAGTGTGGGAGTCCGAACTGCTTTAAAGATTAATGAAGTCCAGACTCTCTAAGGTCTAAAAGACCTCAAGAATTGTTTATAGAACATGCATTCATCACTTTATGACTAGAAGCGATTTAAAGGAATTACCTCTATTTCACCTATTGAGCCCCGCCCCTTTGGCCATTCGGGGGTCAGTCACCATTTATGCAAAATCTGTTCCCCTGTTTCTGACAAAATTGGGTTCAAATCCATTCATAACTTTTTGACTAGTAGCGATTCAAAGGAATTACCTCTACTTCCTCCACTGGGCCCCGCCCTTTTGGCCCCTTTAGGGTCAGAGTCACCGTTTATGCAAAATATGTTCCCCTTCCCCCAAGGATGTTTCTGATCAAATTTGGTTCAAATCCATTCATAACTTCATGACTAGTAGCGATTCAAAGGAATTACCTCTATTTCCCCAACTGGGCCACGCCCTTTTGGCCCCTTTAGGGTCAGAGTCACCATTTATGCACAAACTATTCCCCTTCCCCCAAGGATGTTTCTGACCAAATTGGGTTTAAATCCATTCATAACTTTATGACTAGTAGAGATTTAGAGGAATTACCTCTATTTCCCATATTTGGCCCCGCCCCTTTGGTCCCTTTGGGGTCAGAGCCACCATTGATGCAAAATCTCTTTCCCTTCCCCCAAGGATGTTTCTGACCAAATTGGGTTCAAATCCATTCATAACTTTATGACTAGTAGAGATTTAGAGGAATTACCTCTCTTTCCCATATTTGGCCCCGCCCCTTTGGTCCCTTTGGGGTCAGAGCCACCATTGATGCAAAATCTCTTCCCCTTCCCCCAAGGATGTTTCTGACCAAATTGGGTTCAAATCCATTCATAACTTTATGACTAGTAGAGATTTAGAGGAATTACCTCTCTTTCCCATATTTGGCCCCGCCCCTTTGGCCCCTCGGGGGTCAGAATCACCATTTATGCAAAATCTGTTCCCATTCTGCCAAGGATGTTTCTGGTCAAATTTGGTCAAAATCCAGTAAGAACTTTATGACTAGTAGCGATTTGAAGCAAATGGTGACGGACGGACGACGGACGCCGCGCCATGGCATAAGCTCACCGGACCTTCGGTCCAGGTGAGCTAAAAAAAGCGGACTTCGTAGGATTCGAACTAGAGTCGTGATAATCAGTTTTGGTAAGACTAACCCAATAGCCCACTCGACTAAAGTAACCGTATTACATTTAGATGAATATTAGATACATAAAATTGTAACAGCCGTGACTCACCAGTGTGTATTATTAACACGAGCGTGTATTTTGGCAAATAATACATGGTTTTAAACCAATCAAAACTGGCATTGTATAGCAAAGATGGTAGAATGCTTTATATATGTAGTTTCTAGGGAAACATATATACTGATATTCGATCTAACAAGTTTTTAGCTCACCTGGTCCGAAGGACCAAGGTGAGCTTATGCCATACCGTGGCGTCCGTCGTCCGTCCGTCCGTCCGTCCGTCCGTCTGTCGTCCGTCCGTCCGTCAACAATTGACTTCTTCTTCATAACCGCTGATCAGAATTTGAACAAATTTGGTTAGAAGCATCCCTATGGGTAGGGGACTCAAAATTGTACAAATGATGGAGCTGACCCCCTGGGGGCCTCTGAGGTGGGGCCAAAAGGGGTCAATTTGGAGGTATTGAAATTAACGACTTCTTCTCTGAAACCAAGCATTGGCTATCGCTCATATTTGCCAGGTAGCATCACTATGGGGTGGGGATTCAAAATTGTACAAATGAAGGGGCTGACCCCCCAGAGGCCTGAGGGGCGGGGCCAAATGTGGTAAATCCGGCTATATTGATATAAACGACTTCTTCTCTGAAACCAAGCAATGGCTATCGCGTATATTTGCCTGGTAGCATCACTATGGGGTGGGGATTCAAAATTGTACAAATGAAGGGGCTGACCCCCCAGGGGCCTGAGGGGCGGGGCCAAATGTGGTAAAAATTCGGCTATATTGATATAAACGACTTCTCTGAAACCAAGCAATGGCTATCGCGTATATTTGCCTGGTAGCATCACTATGGGGTGGGGATTCAAAATTGTACAAATGACGGGGCCGACCCCCCTGGGGGCTGAGGGGCGGGGCCAAAAGGGGTCAGTTTTGCAAAATTGAAATAAACGACTTCTGCTCTGAAACTAAGCAATGGATTTCGCTCATATTTCCCGGGTAGCATCCCTATGGGATGGGGATTCAAAATTGTACAAATGGTGGGGCTGACCCCCCCCCAGGGGCCTGAGGGGCGGCGCAAAAATTGGTCAATTTGTTTAAACAACTTCTTCTCGGAAACTTAGCAATAGATATTACTCACATTTGTATGGTAGCATGGTTATGGAGTTGGGATTAAAAATTGTAAAAATGTTGGGGTTGACCCGGGCCGCCAGTAGGCTAAGGGGTGGGGCCAATAGGGGTCAATTTGGCTAAATTGATTTAAACAACTTATTCTCTGAAACTAAGCAATGGTTTGACTGGTATCATCCTATTGGGGTAGGGATTCAAAATTGCATAAAGGAACGAGCTGACCCCCAAGGGGGCAGAGGTCAGGGTCAAAAGGGGTCCGTTGGTCTAAACAAGTTCCTCTCTGAAACTAAGCAATGGATATCACTCACATTTGTGTGGTAGCATCCCTCTGAGGTCGCGGATTAATGCACTTTTTGGAATTTTCAGTATTAAAATAAAACCAATGTACATGTACCCATATAACATGCTTATGATATATATTGACATACCAATACCAGCGACAAATATACTTCAGCATCATTCTTGTTTCATATCTCATGAAACCAGGTGAGCGATAAGGCCCTCTAGGCCTCTTGTTTTTCGAGTGATGTAAACAGATGAAAAAATACCGTCGGATGACATTAGCGTAATCACGTGGAATATTTTAGCCACTCGTAATCTGAGTACTTCGATTATGTCAGTTGGGCAAAGGGTCGTGGCCTAACTTTCATGCACGAGTACATTAACTATCATTGTGGCAGTCAGGTAAAGAGGCGTGGCTTACCATCCATGCATGAGTACATCGATAACCATTGTGTCAGTCAGATGGGCGTGATTTATTCTTCGACGCAGTCCTGTGTCTAACCTTAAAGTTGAAGTCGGTTATGGTCATTTCTCTTACTTATGACGATGTTATTTCAATTCACAAAATTCTGTGCATGTGTTTTACCATTACATCTGCTCAGTACACATTTCTCAATAACGTCGTCATGAGCGTTTTAATATGTATAATACCAAATGGAATACACATTAACGAATGAACAATTAAACATGTAATTGGTTTGGTTTGGTTTATTTTGTTTAACGTCCTATTAACAGCTAAGGTCATTTAAAGGACGCCCCCCCCCCCCCCCCCCCCCCCCCCCCCCCATGCGTGCGACACGAATGCGTGTGTTGAGTGCGTATATATGTTTTGGGAGGCTGCGGTATGTTCGTATGAAGTCTCCTTGTGATAGGCCGAAGACACCCAGCAACACACCTCACCCGGTTACATTATACTGACAACGGGCGAATTAAACATGTAATTATCATTTGTTAACGTATTATCAAATTGTTTTATTTAAAAAAAATTGTCTATCATCATTTAATCTGATTTATTTTGTAATCTTATACCCGTGTAAATTGACATAATGTTGATAAATTAGTTATATATATGAGATAAATAAGTATGTGGTAAGCTATAAGTCTTAATCTTGCGTACATTAATAAATATTGTCGTGGTTTATCATTCACTGGTAAATCGCACTTTATATTGCATCTGAATAAGCCCGAGTTTTCTCTGGCCCTCTCACCATGGTGACAGGGCCAGAGAAACCTCGAGCTACGATAAGGGTCGATAATGGTCAACTGAGAGCCACACCAACACAGGTAAAAGCGAGTGCTGAATGTAATCGTGGCCCTCTGGGGCTGCATCATCAAGATTCGCGGCGGATAAATTGCTTTGGTGTTTCGCGGAGAAACGATCACCGCAGATTTTGATGAACACATTACCACCGGGGATCGCGATGACGCCGTTTTCATGATCCCTGATAGGGATTTAGGGTGATAAATCGCGGTGATTGATACCTTGGATAGAAAATTAGACGCGGGCACATGGTGTTTTTGTGTGCATTCCTAAGAGCCAGACTGTATGTATACATACTATAAACCGTGGTTGATGTAAAAATAGCTCTGATGTAATAAAGAGGAGGATCGTTGCAACTAATACGATATGTAAACGTTACTCTATACAAAGTTTGGAAAAAAAGAACGGTTCAAAATAGCAATGATACGTCATCACTGTGGGGTGGCGTAGAACTCTCATTTCCTATTCATGATATGGAGTATTGTCCTTTCACAGTATCAAATTTATGTGCGAGTTCGTCGATATTCATTTTGATGAAACTCCGTATAAACGTTCCTACAAGACTTATGCGTAAAAGTGTGTGTTAATCAAATGTAAGTAAATAAGTCTGCACATGTGAGATATGAACCTGACCTTTATCTGTACATTCAGCGGGAAAAAAGTGTCACCCGATATACACATGTGAACACGCGTACATACCGCTGGTTAGTTTACCCGTTAACACGTACCGTGGACATTTCTCCGCAGTAGCCATGGCGACCAAGTTGGTTCTAGTATCGGATGCTAGGTCAAATAACTTTGACAAGTATGATCAGCCTACGGACTTAAAAATTGACTATTTGATAGAAAGAGGAGCCAGGGTAGAAGATACTAAAAGGAATATCATCAACTGCTTGGATAGATACAAGCCAACTGATATACTATTTAAAATCCGAGTCCTATTAACAGCTAAGGTCATTTAAGGACGGCCTCCCGTACGTGCGACATGCATGCGTGTGGTGAGTGCGTATGTATGTTTTGGGAGACTGTGGTATGTTCGTGTTAGGTCTCCTTGTGATAGGCCGGAACTTTTGCCGATTTATAGTGCTACCACACTGAGGCATACTGCCGAAGACACCCAGCAGCACACCCTACCCGGTCACATTATACTGACAACGGTCGAACCAGTCGTCCCACTTATAGTGAAACCACGTGTAGCGTCACCACATATAACATACATATACAATAATGGTCACTGACATATCACATAGTATGCTTACCAAGCAGCGCGGGCGCAGCACAAACAGCAATACAATATATCACAATAGGTGGAACTTCAAACACAGTGTTCACAGGTTGGCGTTGATCTCAAGACTGGCTTGACTCGCGCGCTCTCACCGGAAGCTCGAAGACACCCGAGACTTCCCGAATGCCCACGGCATTCCGGCAAGGAGGACAATTACTGTTGGCTCAGTCCTGTTTCACCACACTCCTCCCCGTTCTAAAGTCCCTCCTACTCCGTTAAAAGTATAAATAATAGGAACATCAGTCTCCCGTCCGGGAACACGTCCAAGAGGCTGAGCACCATATATATAATACATATTTACAGTCCAGGTCTCGGCTCATCAGTGGTGACGGCATGAGACCTGAATGGATCCCCTGATGGCAAGTTGGAGAATCTACTTTCTACAACCCGTACAGGGCTGTAGCGTTGCTGGTGGCAAGCTCCAGGATTTCCGGGGTCCTAGCATCCAGGTGGGCGGCTACAATGGCGGCTGTCTCTCCGATGTAAGCTGGAGTGCTGATTCTGGTCTTTCCGGGTGGGAAGTACGGAGAGTCAGTCTCCAGGAGTAACCTGTCCCTAGGGATCGCTCGGAGACCCTCAATCTGGGGGTCGTCGAACCGTCTGACTGCGGCTGTGACTCCAAAATATGTTTTCGGAAACCTCCGGAGCCATGCACGCACGACGTCCTCTTCCCCCATGAAGCAATGGAGATGGATCCCCTGCTCCTTGGAACATGCATCCTCCACCATGACTAGAGCAGACCTGTAGACATCTGTGCCGTAGACATCCTCCTTTACTCCCCTCAAGTGCAGAACCAGAGGCTGCGCTGGTCTCGCCATCCTGAGTAGTTTGGCGAAAACCTCCCCTTGGCGTCTCCACTTGGCGGCAGGAACGGTACGGTCTAGTCCACACTCTCCTAAGGCTACAACCTTTGGATGCTCCAGTAGTCGCTGGAGGCAGATCTTCCGGTCGACTGTGAGTGTCTCAAAATGCTTTGGATGGACACCCACAGCCACTCTCCAGGGCCCCTGCAGCGTGAAATCCACAGGTGGATAGGTGCTGGGCTCACTGTAGACAATGACACCTCCAACCACGTCCACTGGCAATCCTGGTCGCTCGATCACACTGTCAGAATAGCTGTATTCCAGCAGGTCCTCGACGGTGTGACCGCTACTTTTTCCCCAGATCTGGCGGCATGTCCTGTCGAGGTGAAAGTGGCTGTCAATCACTCGGAGTCCTGAGTGGCCCGAGGGCTCTTCCTCGTCCGAGCTGACTTGGTCCACAACGACGTACTCCTCCAGTCCGGGTAGCTCTTCCTCGTAGGTGGTCTCTGGGGCTGGTGTTGAAACCTCGGTGACGCTAGTTTCAACCACTTGAGTTGGTGGCAGCTCCACTGTGGTCCGGGCCATCCTGTAACTGTAAAAGTCCAGTCTCTGGGCTGAGGTACAGGACTCCAGAATGGTCAGTAGGCATCTCCAGAATAGCAGTTGACGGGGTGAAGGGAGAACTTCTCCGGTCTCTGGATTCCCAGCACTCCACATGCTTGTCTGAAGACGTCCTCATGGCATGGATCTAGGACGCTCCCTACTGGAATCATCCTAGATGTGTTGACTTTGTCCACAGCTGTTTGCAGAGTTGCCTTTCTCCCATAGGCTTTCCGAACTAGCCACTTCAATGCCTCTACCTGGCCAGGAACGTTGGAACAGACGTCGGCAAAAACGGCAGGCAGATGTTTGGCCACTGCATGTCGCTTAGTCCGCTTGTCCTTCGAGTCACAACCAGATAGAGGACAGAAGATAGGCACAGTCTTTGGCTGCTGGGCTGGTTTTGATGACGGTGATGGCGACGGTGAGGGTGCACGCACTGGGCTCACAGGTCTGGTCACCTTCTTCGGGGGTTGCTCCCTGGCGGTCAAAACCAAAGGCCTCTTGGTTCCAGCAACGCCCATATCACTCTCGTGATACGGACGACAAGGCTGGGTCTCGCTGGCTGAAGGGATAGGTGCTAGCGACAACGGTGCTAATGTGTCCATGGCCTCCTCCTGATGTCCCTGGGAAACAACAGGTGTAGATACTGGAACACCAGACGTAGGTCCAAGTCATCATTGTCATTGGCTGTCGCCATTGGCCCGCCCTCACCGGCGTTGCCGCGGAACACCGACAGTGACGGGCCAGTTTTAAGACGGATGTCTTTGCACATCCCCGGTGCCGGCTCCCTGGGCGTAGCAGCGGCTTTCCTCCTGGGTCTGGATAGACGACTTCCATCCACGGACGGCAGGTGCTGTCCAATCCACTCGTCTGGCAGATCGTAGCTGCAGTGGGTCCTCGTCTCGTGGATCCATCGTCTATCGGTCCGTCTCTGGGCCAGATCATACTGGAGGCAAACCGCTTCCTTCAAATCAGGGGCGGCTAGAGACACTACAGATGTATAAAATGCTGTAGGCTCCAGCAACGTCCCCTCCTGTGTCACTCGACGGACACACTGCAGGATTGACTCCTCTCCCCGACGAAGATCCTTGACAGTCTGTCGGGAGATCTTTTGAGGGCCGCGCATCCCCGCTGACGATCTGGACGTCCGGGTTTTTGACCTGGGATGGCCCTGCTTCCAGGATCTCTTTGGGTTAGGACTGTCAGACATCTCTGAGGAAAGAAGAACACACTAATTATTCCCTGGCAAACACTCAGGACAGAGATAAACATCAATTAACTCTGCATGTTCCCTGGTTACACCCACACATGACCCATGATACCATTCCCTACATTCCTCGCACTGTATCATGAGTTCACCGTTGTCAGGGCCACGACATACACAGAACTTACTCTTGTCAGCTGTGACAACAGCCGGTTGACCCTGAACACTGTTGCTATCATAGTGTTTGCGCTGTTTTAGTAACCAGGCCGGTAGATCTCTATCTTTGCACAGCTTGAGACGATCATGGTTAATCGTTACAAGTTTCTTCCTGAGCATTACTTCGTAGACGTAATCAGTGAGTTTACGTACCACTAATGCGGGTCCTTTCCAGGTTGGGGACAGTTTACTGCATCTTCCCTGGACTGTAGCTGTATCTAGAACATATACAGCATCACCCATTGCGTATGATCTAGTATAAGCTTTAAGGTCATAGTCACGCTTGTTGATAGCTTGACTCGTGACCAGCTTACTACGAGTGAGTTCATGAGCACGCTGTATTTCTGTAGCTAGAGTCGAGACATACAACTCATAATTCTCAGAATCTTCATCAGGATGAGGACCTGGGAACACAAGTTCAACTGGTGTGTTTACTTCCCTCCCCAACATTAACATATTAGGTGTGAACCCAGTACTACGATTTACAGCCGATCTGATAGCCCCCGCTAACTGCGGTAGGAATTCGTCCCACTGGCTAGTGGACCGACTTGTGAAACACCGTACTGCGTCCATTACCGTGCGGTTAAATCGCTCAACCTGTCCGTTGGCTGATGGTCTAAATGGTGTTGTCCGAGCTTTGTGTATCTTGAGCTTTTCACAAAGCTGTTTGAACAGGTGACTCTCAAAGTTTGTCCCTCGGTCTGTGAATATCTGGAGGGGGTACCCAAACCTTGAGAAAAACTGATTAACAGCAGCCCTCGCTGTGTCCTCCGCAGACTGATTCGGAAGTGGGATACATTCTACCCATTTGGTGAACTGGTCCACTATCATCAGGATATAAGCGTTGTTGCTACGCGTAACAGGAAATGGCCCCATGAAATCCAAATGAACGCGTTCCATGGGCGCGCTGGCATGATAGGATGTTAATTTAGCCCTTGCCTTCCTGCTCGGCTTCTTGTTGCGATTGCACGTTGGACATGAAGCAACATAGTTTCTTACATCCCTTGATAAGTTGTACCAGTAGAACTTGGTTTTACATCTTCCGATTGTCCTCTCCTGACCTTGATGTCCGGCGGACGGCAAGTCATGTGTAAGGGCCAAAATCTCCTTCCTCAGATTTTCGGGGACAACCAAGAGTTTGCTAGTTAGACAGCTTGCATTCCGCTTCCACAAAACACCATCGTCACCAAGGGCAAACAGTTCCCTGTTAATCCAATAATGTTTTATCTCGGGGCTGCTTAACATCAAAGCATCTTCGGCGGGAGTCTGACGTGATCTAAGCCAAGAACATAAAATGCTTAGCTTAGGGTCCTCCTGCTGAGCTTTAATAATATCCGCCCAAGTGTACCCCAGCACCCAGGTGAGTTTGTCGACGTCCTGAGTAACCCTTCTAACTGCTGGTGACGGATTTGCTAGCGGCACGGCATCGTGAACGGAGTCAATAAAATGGCTCCACTCGCGGTGCCTCTTTGTGCAGTAATCACATCCACCACACGGCAACTGTTCCGGCAAAACGCTATGTCTGTACTCCTGGCAGATGTAGTCATCGGACATTCGCGAGAGGGCGTCGGCGTTGACATGCTTACCTCCGGATCGGTGATGAATCTCCATCCAGTACTGACTTAACTCTTCCAACCAGCGTGCCAGTTGACCGTTAGGATTCTTAAAGTTCATCAACCACTGAAGGCTACTATGGTCAGTCCTGACTTCAAAATGGCGCCCCAACAAATAGTGATGGAAATGTCGCGAAAAACGAATAACAGCGAGGAGCTCCTTCCTGGTGGTGCGCTGTTCTGGAGTTAACGCAAAGCTACAATAGGAAATGCATCTCTCCTCTCCGTCCTGTACTTGTAACAACTCGGCCCCGATAGCGAAGTCAGATGCGTCAGTGTCCAAGATAAACTTACCTTCCGGCGTCGGTATTGTCAGCACAGGGGCGCAACATAAAGCTTGTTTGAGCTTATCGAAGGCATCCTGTTGTTCTGACTCCCAATGAAATTTATTCTTCCCGGTCAGGGCGTACAGCGGTACGGACAGTTCAGCAAAGTCTTTGATAAAACTCCTGTGGTAGTTGGCAAACCCACAGAAACGCTCGACGTCCTTTGTACACTCAGGAGTCTGCCACTTGCGCATGGTCTCTATCGATCCCTTGCTGATCTCCATCCCTTGGCGCCCTACAACCCTACCGAGATACTCGACCTCTGTTTGGAATAGGTCACATTTCTTAGCCTTGAGTTTGATGCCGTATTCACGAAACCGTTCGAACACCTGGGCAAGATTGTCCATATGATCCGTGAAATCATTACCGAGGACTAACACATCGTCAGGAAAAGCGAGTACTATCTTCCAGTGCAGCCCTCTCAATATCAAACTCATGACTCTCGAGAACGTGCTAGGTGCGTTGGTCAAACCAAAGGGCATCCGCTTAAACTGATACAATCCGTATTTGGTGGTGAATGCTGTCTTGCACCTATCTGCGTCCTTGACCTTAATCTGCCAGTAGCCCCATGTGGCGTCCAGTTTTGAAAACCACATGTTCTCTGACAGAGTGTCAATACATTCTTCCACTAACGGCAACGGAAATACATCCTTCTTGGTAACATTGTTGAGAGCCCTGTAGTCAATGCACCATCTCACACTCCCGTCACGCTTTCGTACCAACACTAGAGATGACGCCCACTCCGACATTGAGGGTTCAATGACATCAGCTCTGAGCATTTTCTCCAAGTGCTTCTCCTCCTCCCCAAAAAAACAGCTTGGCGTTCTGCGGAAACGCTGTTTAATTGGGCGAGCATCGCCTGTGTCAATGGCGTGCTCTATGGCCCGAAAATTCCCGATATCAAATTCGCTCGCAGAAAAAACATCGGCATAAGTAACTAACAGCTGTTTTAACTCTGCGCGTTGCTTCTCATCAAGCTCTGTACAGGACCGATGATACAAGTCCTGTAAATGTTCTGGAACTTCCGTGGCTTCTGATGTAGAGAGTTGACGGATACGGAATGTGGTACCCATTTCCGGTGACCCCTCAGGAACAATCTCATCTACTTCATATGCGACACCAACCCGCTGATTTCTGAACAGGGTAACCTTTTTATCGGACGGGTTGATAAATGACATCGTCGGACCTTGGTTACCGTCAAAGCATATACGGCACGCAAGAACTGCCTTAATCTCTGGCTGTATGAAGTAGCTTTTCTCCTCAAGGGGTTGCTCGGCGACACACTGTAACCGAAGAACAGATCTTGCTGGCACAGTGACCCGACGAGCTATTCTGATCCTGATAGCCGAGACAGCGTCAACGGAGGCCTCCAGTTTCGTCTTGAAGGGCACTGTTCTGTCCTGAATATGAAAAGTATTCTCTTTCATATCCACTGTAGCCTTATGCTTGGCCATAAAGTCCAACCCAATCAGCATATCGTCCTCAATCGGTGCAACATACAGATTTTCTCGGAAGCTAAGGCCATCAAGCTCTAACCGGGCTAAGTCCAACAAGCATCCCTTCATCTCCATCTCCCTACCGGCACCTCGCAAAGTAAATTCCTCAATGACTACAGGTGGGTCTTGTAAACCTTGATAAACCTTGTCGGAAATCAATGTAACCTCTGACGCAGTATCAATTATAGCATTAATTTTCTTACCATGGACTAATACCGGTATCACGATCATAGATGGAGACTTTAACTGTCGTATGACTAGAGGTCTCGGCGTTTTTTGTAGGCCATCTTCAACTTGGATCAGACCTTGGCCTTCTAGGCTGATCCCTCCCCATTTAAATCTTGGGAGAAGGACACATGCTTTGCACTAGAGCCTGCAGCCCTATTGTCGCTTTTCTTTTTTGGACAATCCCGGACCATGTGCCCGGCACCGTCGCAATAAAAGCATCGGCCGTTGTTAGGAAGTGGCGAAGGTGACCGTGACCTTGGTTGACCAGCAGACCTGGGCTCGGATTTTTTAGACTCCAGGTGGCGCAGTAATGAGCGAATATCAGCTTGGATACTTTCCATCCGTTCGTCCAGGCTGTCTATCCGTTTGTCGACATTCAAGTCTCTCTTTGGCTTATCCAAATGACAGGAACGTCGACTCTGGCGCGCTTTGGGTGCTGACTCTGGTTCACCATCACTGCTCGAGTCAGTGTCACGGGACACCAAAAGTTCGCGAACTTCGCGTTTGGCACTTGATTTGTCAAAGATCGTTTGATGATTGAACTTAAAACTTTTTATTTTGTCCAACACCAACTCGACCGAATCACAACTCAAGTTCGCAGCGTATTGTCCCGCCTCTTTATCTATGCAGCCATGGCAGATCCTCTTCATAGCCTGTCGCTGCATAAACTCCTCGGGAAGATCAGGGTACGCTCGTATTGCCAACTGCATCACCCTGTCTGCCCAATCCTCAATAGTCTCCCCGACTTTCTGACTGGACGTCGCTAGTTGGTCTTGCGCTGTATCTGGTAACAGCATACCACCAAAACGCTTTTCCAGCTTTTGAAGCAAATCGTGGAAGCCTATCCCATCATGCCTCTGGACTGTGTTGGCGTAGTAGTCACTAGCCTTTCCTTCTAAACTCCAGCAGAGATTGTCCCTCATTTCATTGACAGTCCAGTTTTTCACTTCAGCATACCTCATGAATTTGTGCTTGAAGCCCACCCAGTTGTCCTTCCCGTTAAACTTCAACCCCTTGGGTGGGGTGTCATTTCGTCGGTCGTTGCCTGCCGCTGGTTGTCGTTGCCTAAGTTGCAGTGGGGGCTGAACTTGAGGTGGCACTATTTGGCCTTGCGGTGGCATCTGTTAGGGTAACCAGGTGGTGGCGGTATGGGGTAATATGGATACGGTGGGTAACCATACTGCTGGCCGTGGTAATTCCCATAAGGAGACATGGGCTGATAACCCTGGGGGTACCCTGGTGGTGTCTGTGGCATATATGGTGACGGTATTCCACCATACACGCCATTAGGCATGCCATAGTGATTTGGGGGGTACACACCAGATAGGGCTTGACTATATTGCCCTGGTGACATATATCCCGGAGTCTGACCATGATGGCTGGGATAACCTGATATAGCTGTTGGTGTCATAACGGTGGACATAGACATTACAGGATGACTCGCAGGTGTGAATGTACTCAATGCTACTGCAGGAGACAACGTATCTGGAGGTGCGAATACCTGGGTCCTAGGGGTTTGTGGCAAAGTAGGCAGTTGGTACTGACCCGGTAGCTGAGCTCCAGGTGCCCTAGATTTAGGTTTAACACCTGGATCCATGCTGGGTGGCTCCTGTTTAGCATGACCTCTGACCTCTACATCCTGATTCTTGTTATGTACAAGACTTCCCACGTTGGCCAACATTTTGGACATATCATCTTTTGTGTCGTCCGTGAGTGAAGGCTGACTGTCCAAACTTTTATCGAGCTGAACTTTGTTGTCCTCACCCCCCATATTTGAAAAATCAAATTCTGGATTTGGCTCAAAATCAACAAAGTCCATTAACTCATGGGCCTTTACATGTCTTATAGACTCAAATGTTTTCTCTGTGATATTTCCCCCTTTCATCCTAGCCTCTATTATTGATGAAGCTGTCCTGTCTCCCACCCCACTTAAAGTTTTAAGCTCCTTTGCTGTTGCAAAGTTTACTTTGACTAGAGTACTAGTATTGTCCATAGTGTAAGCAGTGGCCATGACAACAATTAACTATCGTGTTATTCACAGGGAATTAAACAGTTTAGAACCAGGGAACACACGAAAATATCAAGGCAACAATGAACAATACTCAACGACTCGTTGTTGTCGAGTAAAGTAGGTATTATCAGCAAATATCCAACGACTATGTAACGTTGTTAACAATTGACAATCACATACGCTGAAAAAATTCACCGACAATTCTTAACATACAATGTATATAAATACTCAAGAACCTAATAACAGTGAAACTTTTTCGAAAATACACATGCCAAGCAATGACAAATACAACGTCGAAAATTCACTGTCACTGTTACAATAATATGTGCAGACGACAAGTTCCACACACAGAGAAAAATACAACAAATTATATATAACGCCTGTCAAAATATTGAGTCTTGGATACTTATCACTGTTTGACAATAACATAACAGTGAAATATTTATGAAACAATAATAAATGGCAGTATACTACATGTAAATTATCAGCGACACAAAAATTCAAAAATGGCGACGACTTGCACGTGCTTTTCAAACTTTACAAAAAATATGCCCAGTTCGAAAATTTGCCGACGACGCCAATATAGTGAAACCACGTGTAGCGTCACCACATATAACATACATATACAATAATGGTCACTGACATATCACAGAGTATGCTTACCAAGCAGCGCGGGCGCAGCACAAACAGCAATACAATATATATCACAATAGGTGGAACTTGAAACACAGTGTTCACAGGTTGGCGTTGATCTCAAGACTGGCTTGACTCGCGCGCTCTCACCGGAAGCTCGAAGACACCCGAGACTTCCCGAATGCCCACGGCATTCCGGCAAGGAGGACAATTACTGTTGGCTCAGTCCTGTTTCACCACACACTCCTTATATGCTCAGCGCTAGGCAGGAGCAGTAACTACCATTTTTAAAGACTCTGGTATGTCTTGACCAGGAGACAGAACCCAAAGCCTTCCTCACAGGGGCAAACGCTCAACTAAAGGCCAAAAGTGAGGCATTGTCAAGGGAGACATTAGGAAGAAGAAAGTTGTTCAGAAAGAATGGGGGCAGCAGGTACAATTCTTACGCCCTACCTGCAGGGCATACAACGACATGTTCCTTATATATCTTTTATTCATTTTTTTTTTTGCATTCAACAACGATATAAAAGCAGTCTCTCTAAAACCCGGAGCTCTCTAAAAAATCGGCCTAATTGTGTGGTCCCAACGGTGTCCGGTTAAGGCAGAGTCCACTGTATATATTTGTGTACGTGGCATACATATGGGATATATATTGCATAAATGGTGAAAAGACATCGTTGTAATGACCTGTCACCCACTTAGGTGGTTTTTCAAGCATATTTCATTGCGCTTGGATATCAAGCTGTGGCGAAATCGTTTGCTTCCAAGACATCGCCAAATTGACAATTCGCCCTGAAAGTGAAATATACTCACATCCCAAGCGTCATCAGAACATGACTCCTTATGGGATGTTGTTAGATGTTCATGTAACGTAGTGAGAATGACCATCTAGATTTTAATTAAATTGCCTTGCCTATATATTTTACAAAATTAATTTACATCATGCGTAGTTACGTAACTTAATAACTAAACGAAGAACTATGAATGCGGATTGCCAAAAAACAGATGCAAATATTAATTCCAACGAAATAGGAAAGTCTGAACCTGAATCTTAATACCGAAATATTAAAACAGTAAGTATACCGCCGATATTTTTTAAGCATTTTGTGAAACATTGTCTAATCCTGCTCAAATATCAAAACCGTTTGTGCAATGTATAGATTTTTGGCTTTCATGCCTGTCACTCCAATGACACGTTGAACGATAGACAACCCTGTAACATTCCAAAACATAATGCACACATGTGTTTTTCCTAACATGCGCAGGCCAAGTTCTTGAATGACAATCGCTTTTAATCAATATTATGGCGTTAAACACGATGTATTACATGACAGATAGTTATTAAGTGACTAAACAAATTTTGCAACAATTTACCTCATACAAGTCAACTCAGTGTTCTTTTTACATTACTGATGGCATTTTCTTCATGTTAATAACTTCTACGTCCACGATTTGAGATATTACATTAAAGCGCTTCTATCCTATTCACAAAATCGCCTTTGACGGAGATATTAACATGGACCCGGAACGAAAAACGATATTCAAATATGTTATTCTATGTAACCACCAAAGAAGAATGTCGCAAAACGCATCAAAATCGGTTGGCCGAGTGCCGAGATATCGCAGATCGAAGTACGCGATTTGCACCTGTCGGTCGACTGCTAATCAGCGTATCGGTCAGTCACGCTGATTTAGAACTCTTCAGTCTGTGACGTCACAGGTTTAACGGAGTAACTGAAATGGTGGCCAGCATCAGTATAGACGACAGTGTGAACAGTAGCAACACAAACATGTCTTAATACGATCTAGACATGAGATTTGAGGTTGATGACTTTGGCGAAAATTGCCAACAAGAAGTCGGAATCCAACAATATCAGTTTGAGCTTTTAAGAAAATAAAATTTTAGTGAAATTGACTCTGAAAATGACCGCTTTGATGTGTTATACTGGACCAGGCACATACAGATGTTATACATAATCCAATAATCGGTCAATCACCAATAAATGTATATTAGTTATGTGTTAACCATATCCTACTCATTACTACTAAAAGGAACACGGAATAATTTTTTTTAAATAAAATAATGTGCCATTTTATTCGCAAATTAATATTCAAATCAACATACCAAACAATATAACAGTTCTGGATACCCGAGTCTCTGGTTTGTTAGACAAGGCGATACACACGCACAGTAAAATTATGCATTGTAACCTATACAAAACCCGCTTTTAGTCATGAAGGACATTTAATTTATAAAAAAAGTAATATATTATATATTTCCATCATGATCTATAATAGACTAAATCACTATCGGTCGAAAACCAGTGAAGCGATATCTTCATATGGATTTGGAAAGTATCCATTGCTGTTTTGGCTAGTAAGAATTCAAATGCTTCATTTATTCATTTATTTAACATCATGTATGAATTGCAATTTAAACTTCTTATTACTAGAAGTGTTATAACCGAAATAAAAATTGGTATGCAACAAACCATGCCCTCATAATAAAGGATATGATGTTAGCCGTTACATGTTACATACCTGGGTATACATTCTGAAGCAAGTGGGTATTTTCCATTGTCTCAATGGTATTTTGAACAGCAGATGTGTATTTTACATGATCGTCCAAATCACTGTTAGTAGCAACATTAAAGCACTTGCTTATGATAATTACAGTGTAATATGTCGTTTCAGAGTTTCATTGTTATTTAATTGATATTCCGCTCTACAGTAAATTAATAAAATAATCATTTCAATTCAAATACTTTGTTTTAATTTAAAATAAGTATAGAACATATTTGCAATAAAGGAACAAAGTAATATTATCACAAGCAAACAAATGTAAATTTCCAAATCACAAGGTAGATATATTTGAAATGAAGCAAATCAACAAAGTAAAAACAAGCAAACAAAAACACTTTCAGTATCAACACAGTGGAATTAAAGTTTTATATAACCAAAATAATATTGGTAGTAATAATATGTTCTATTAAGACGTTTCAAAGTTGTCTTAGAGTGTTGTCTGTAGTTGTCCAGAAAGGAGCCAGGCCTTCCTTTCAGTATGAGGAGAGTTTTCAAACTCTTGTCGCTAAGAGATGCTCTTTGTTCTGTACGGTTCTTACTGACAGTTGAAAATACCCAATGAGCACTGTTATGGGGAATACAGTGGTTAATGTGTCCCGACACGTCCTTAAATGACCCTGGCTGTTAATAGGACGTTAAAAACAAACAAAACAAACATCATACACATCCTGAACTCCCTTGAACTCTGATTTCCTTTTGTTACTTTTTACAAAATAATAATACACATCAGTACTTCATCCACTGCAGGGAATGCTTTGGCTGCATTCTTTGCCGCGATGTGCATTAGATGCAAGGTACATCTGGACAAAAACACAACCGGCTGTTTTTCTTTACAAAGGCATAGACTCCCCTTTGATGCCCGACCATCACATTGGCATTATCACATCCCAAAGCAAGACATTTGGACCACAGGATCCCTTTTGCATGTCGCACGCACGGGAGGCCGTCCTTTAATGACCTTAGCTGCTAATAGGACGTTAAACAAAATAAACCAAACCAAACCTTTCTCTTTAAACTCGTCATCAATGAGGCTGAATATATTTTCCCCTGTCAAATAATTCAATTGCAATCAGGTATTACAAATATGAAATATTATAAGGTACTGTAGAGCACAATATATCATTTCAAAATATCGCGAGTAAAATCATTGTTATACTCAATTTAAGGAACCTTATTTGTGCATAATCGTGAAAACTTAAAAACAATAATATACCTGTGGCAGAGGTTTCACAAATGGAAATGGACAATAACTCTTAATTGACCAGGCCGGATGCAGGATCTATACATCGAACCACCAATGGATACTGCTTGCTTGCCTCCTCACTTCCACCATCAGTAGAATAGTAAAAGGGCAGTTCTTCATCCTATCGAACGTATTTTGGGAAATCATGGCCAAGTCTTGAATAATTTCCATTGGTTTTTTCCAACCGCATTTCATATCTGTAATTGAAAACAGTTAAAAAAAAATTTAAAAAAAACAATACATATACAGCTCAAACATTTAAGTCAATAAGATATTAATATAACTGGGAATTATAGATATGTTGCTCTAAGTATCATGTTCATTTTGAAAACTTAGCAATGTGATCCAATAAAAACATAACAGTATACTTAACTTATTGTAAAAATCAGGCCTGTTCAGTGCTATTTTATCATTTTCCATTAATAATTGAATATACTATTTTGTAAACGGTTTAAAGAATGGACGTTTCATGATTTTTTTATTATTTCATTTTGCTGATTCAAACAATATTATTATCTAATAATTTCATTAAGACTGAAAAATATCATTATTCAATGAAATGATTGATTTATTTACAGTTTGAATTTCTATAAATCGAAAAAAAAATAAGTCAAAGATTTTGTGACTTACCTCAAGCAGTCTTGGAGTCGGGAAACATTGTTTTGAAAGCCCTGCAGCGGGTGTCTGCAGTACTCACGCTGAGGTTTAAATCGGTAATCATTTCTGACATGGTAACCTCGGCTTTCACCACATCCAGGTCGTCATTCACCGGAGCAGCACAGAAATAGGCTATCGGTTTATAGACGATTTCATTTTTGCAAGCTCGAAGTGCTGCTTGGAGCTTACATGTCTTTTGCAGTTGTATCTGCCGGTATAACAAGAAAAGTGTGTGTCACATACCGAGCAGAATACGAAATGTGTCCCTCTTTGCGATTTTTGAAGGAAAGGCCACTCTTCATTGTATGTATCTTTATATTGTTGAACCCGAGAAACATTTTTAGGTATACTACATGATGAATCATTGTTGAATTTTCCTCGTCGTTTTGACATTTTGATATCACGTCTGCGTTACTCTGACGCTTCAGCATTTAATACAAAATTATCCTCTGCAGAAGCCCAAGCTATCTGCCTTACTCTCGAACACATTAAAACTTACAATGTAACGAGAGCAATTATCTATTCTGACTCTCTATGTCTTTTCGAAAATACTGGTTCTACTGCATAGTCTCGCCTTAAATTGCCATATCATATTTTGCTGGGTTCCTGGACATACCGGAATACCTGGCAATGAAAAGCAGATCGCGCCGCAAAAGCGGCATTATCACTTCCACTAACTGATTTTAAACTTCATTTTACCGATTTTAAGCCGTTAGTTACCAAATTTTTATTATCACAGTGGCAAAATGAATGGAACCAATAATCTACACTCAATCAAAGGAAATATCGGCGAATGGTCTCCTTGCTATAGAGACAATCGACGAGACGAGGTCGTTATTGCCCGTCTTAGGATTACATTATATAACGCATTCCTCTTTATTCACACATATGCACTCAACACACGCATGCATGTCGCACGCACGGGAGGCCGTCCTTAAATGATCTTAGCTGTTAATAGGACGTTAAACAAAATAAACCTCAACCTAATCTTTATTGAAGCGTGAGGACCAGCCCAAGTGCATCGTGTGCAATGAACCATTTCCCGTCAAACACTTTCTATTGGATTGCATTGATCTACAACTTGCAAGAGAGAGTTTTTACAACAACATGGCAAATCTGAAGACTCTGTTCGAGTTTGTTAGTATATATATGTCATCCGGGGATCAAATATAATAGACTCGGGTGTTCTTCCTTCAATAGTTTTATTTAACATTTGAGACAAAGACCTGTAAGACAAAACAAACATGTTACTCAAATATAAACTAACGTACACACACTCTCCGACTTCGTACCTATACACAAGTATACACCAAATCGAGCACAACCTCACTCCCATTCGCACCAACACTATGCTTACCAGGCTTCCCGATCCTCTCAGCTGGATGGTATATATATATGTTGCTAATGTTGCTGACCATCAGGGTGTTACAACTGATCCTCACGGATAGCAGTTATAGAATGACCAGTATAGGGTAAGAGATTTAGCAAGAAAGCTCAGTGCGCAGGCGCAGTGAAAGTAAAGAGAGAAAGTCGTGCCGCTCGTCGAGTGTCGTGTCCACGCTCATCTGTCAGATGAAGCGTGCATGTCCGAGGTCAGAGTTAACATCACAATACAATACATGAGTACAACTCATAACAGGTAACAAGTACGGATATAACACCACAATACGATTCACAGGTACAATAAGTACAGATC